>NC_000074.6:57079878-57444045 GCF_000001635.26 Mus musculus | reverse complement strand
TGTCAGAGACAAACCTACTCCAACACAGTTATGCCTTTTGATGTTTCTAAATAGTCCACCAACTGGGGATCAAACATTCCAATATATGAGCCTATAGGACCATTTTCATTCACATCACCATGGCCTCTGTTCAGAGAAGAGCTTCTAAGCTTGAAAATGTTCATCCCCAGGGTCTGTCTCTTAGTGTAAGATGGGTTAGCTAAGCAACACTTGGTATCCCACTCAAAGCTGCCTCTCAGAACGGTGACAGACTAAGTTCTATTCATTTTCTGCTTTTTGTTCCTTCTGTGGTTGAGGCTAGAGATGGCATCAGGACTGGGGAGTTAAGGCAGAGGCAGGCGAGACCCATGAGAGGAGTCTGGGAGGGTGTCGGTCACAAGTCAGTGTGTGTGGCCAGACTTGTAAAGACCTCTCATCCAAGCTGAAACCCAGGTCCCATCCTTTCTGTATAAAGGAAATAAGAAGGGCTAAGTCAGCCAGAACAGGTTGGAGAGGTTGAGCAGGAAGCGGCATAGCTTCACATAATTGCAGGGAGATCTAGCTCTAGGGAGATAACGTGCTGATGTAGAATTATGCAATCCGTGGTGAGCAGCTGGATCAGGCTGATTCCAGAATAGGGAAGGGGACCAATAGTTAGTGAAGGGGACTGATTGTTAGTGGGATTGAAGAGTAGGAGTCTCCATCTTCCCTAAGAGCCCAAAGGCACCCTTATAGTTTTCTGTTATGATGATACTAATAGTGCCACTTGGACTACATGTCCTCACTAGGTGCTTCAGGGTGGCAATAAAGGACTTCGCAGAGACTTCATGGCTAGAAATCACAGGACATTGATGCACCATCCCTTTCCCCACTAATTCTAAAGCAGGTCTCTCTCTCTCTTTCTCTCTCTCTCTCTCTTTCTCTCTCTCTCTCTCTTTCTCTCTCCCTCTCCCTCTCTCCCTCCCTCTCTCCCCCTCCCTCCCTCCCTCTCTTCCTCCTCTCTCCCCTCCCTTTCTCTCTCTCTCTCCCCCTCCCTTCTCTCTCTCCCTTTCTCTCTCTCCCTCCCTCCCTCCCTCCCTTTCTCTCTCTCTCCCTCTCTCCCTCCCTCCTTCCCTCCCTCCTCTCTCTCCCTCCCTCCCTCCCTCTCTCTCTCCCTTTCTCTCCCTCTCTCTCCCTCCCTCCCTTTCTCTCTCTCTCCCTCTCTCTCCTCCTCCCTCACTTTCTTTCTCTCTCTCTCCCCCCCCTCTCTCCCTCTCTCTCTCTCTCCCTCTCTGTTGGTGGGGATGGGGGGTATGGCAGGGGTATGGCCTCTTCCACCTACCTATCTTGACTCTTTTGTTCCCTTTATTCCATGCAGCACTGTCTCCAGGAACTTCTTCCTTTGCCTGAACAGGAGGGAAAGCCTCAAGGACCTCTGTACTTGGACAACCTGAGAAGGCTTTCAGAGCCATGGTTAGCAGCCAGGCCTCAAGGCTCACCTCTGACTCAACCACAGAAGTATTTCATTCCTGGTACATGGGGTGAGGAATTTGTATGCTCCATTAGAAGGCAGCAAGTCACTCATGAGCTTTTGCTCCATCAGGAATTGAGAAAAGTTGGTAACGGTCTACACAGTCTACGCGTGTTACAGTGTCATTTGATGAGACGTAAAACTTATCCCTCACTGAATTCTTTTTAAGTTAAGACTAGAAAGAAACCTAGATAAAGGTCTCTATTAGAAAACAATAATTGATGACATTTTAAATCACATACCACAGGCGTTCCTATGAGAACCAGAAGCTAGCTAGGGGCGCACCGTTGCTTCCCAGTGTCCCAGCATTACTAACCCCAATCCTACTAGGTAGACGAGAGATATCAGGAAAAATAATTGTCACAACTCACAGTGAAGTTGCCTGCCTAAGCAACCTAAGAGGATCAACAGGGGAACATCATATAAGTTTCCCCAATACTGAACATGCTCCTGTAAAGATTTTTGTTCTTCCTGAATTGGCGTATAGATTCAGGGTAATTTAAGAAAAAAAATAAGTAAATCAAAATGAAAATAAAGATGTTTACCATAGTATAAGTCTAAAATGTTCTCCAAAGGTGTGAATATTAACAGATTGGTACCCAGTGTGTGATGTCACTGTGGAAGGGTGAACCTGGGCGAGGCAAGGCCGAATTTGGAAGGAGCCAGGTCATGAGCTTCATGCCCACGAAGGGGATTTTAGAATCCTTCCTTTGCTGTGATGCACTGAGCAGGCTGCTGTCATGACTGAGCTGTCATGCACTGTGCAGGCCTCCACCACACACTCCTGCCACAGTGTTAGCAAAGGCTCAGGCTCCTAACAACCATAGGCTGAATGCATGGGTCAACGTTAAGTTCCCTTTTTTGTGCTGATTTATTTTAGATATTTGTTACCGGCATGAATGGCTAGCTAGGACAACACAATATATATCCATGTGTGGTCTTCCTGTAGAATAGGTGTTTAAGTAAGTTGAACAGTGTATTTTCACATTTATTCATTGAGTGGGTTGAAATTGTTCACTTTATATGGCTTGAATGTAGCAATTTAGGAAAAAAAAAATAAACAGCTCATTTAATAGATCTGACTAGAACCAAATATGTTTTTTTAAATGAAAGAATAAGCAAAGTTACCATAACTATTTTATGGAACAAGAGAATTTTAACTATAGGGCAATTTGGTCCTATTTCCATTTAATGTTCTTTGAAATATGAACAGGCTGGTGGTCTGCCAAGATCATTTCCTTTATACTGCAAACGGAAATTGATGCGTATTAAGTTAGCTGCAAAATTGCTTTCTCACTAGTAAAACATATTAACGGCTATATATATGTACTTTACCCCTGGTCCTGAAATAAGTAAATGTTACATTAAAATCCAAATACAAATATTTGTACATTGAAATAATAAATTCAAAAGACTAGCACCGTGTCTGTAAGCACATGTGGGGACATGAAGGGACAACGGAAGCCCTTTCTTAGGTGGCTCACCTCTAACGCTGGGAGTGTATTGCATTTCGTACACTCCAATTAAAACATAACTTGCTGATCAAAAAAGGTTTGCATTTAAGAGTCAACTATGCTCCCTAAAATCCAAAGCACTCTAAAAACAAACAATCAAACAAACAAACAGCCAGGAAAAAAAACAAAAAAATACAATCCTTTTTTGTTGTTTTGTTTGTTTGTTTGTTGTTTTATCTATCTACTTCTTTATCTTTTTTACTTATTAAATATATTATTATTATTTTATTTATTTATATCCCAAATGTTGCCCCCTTTCCAGTCCCCCCTTGCAGAGTTTTTCCCTTTTCTCCCCTCTTCTGAGAGGGACCCCACCCCCACCCAGGGATCTTCCCTCCCTGGGGCTCCAAGTCTCTACAAGATTAGGAACATTCTGTCTCATTGAACCAGACAAAGCAGTCCTTTGCTACACATGTGCTGGGGGTGGGGGTGGGGGTGGGGGCAGGGCTTGGACCAGCCTTTGTATGCTCTTTCCTTGGTGGCTTAGTCTCTGGGAGCTCCCAGGGGTCTATGTTAGTCAATACTGTTATTCTTCCTATGGGGTCACCCTCCCCTTCAGCTCCTTCAATCCTTCCCTAGCTCTTCCATAGAGGTCCCCTACCTCAGTTCAATCCTTGACTGTGAGTATCTGCTTCTCTCTCAGTCAGCTGCTGGTAGAGCCTCTCAGAGGACAGCCATGCTAGGCACCCATCATCCATGTCCTTTGGGGTCTGGGTCACCTCATTCAGGGTAGTATTTTCTAGTTCCATCCATTTGCCTGCAAAACTCATGATGTACTTGTTTTTAAAAGCTGAATTATATTCCATTGTGTAAATGTTCTGTGTCCATTCTT
This sequence comes from Mus musculus, assembly GCF_000001635.26. Taxonomy (NCBI): domain Eukaryota; kingdom Metazoa; phylum Chordata; class Mammalia; order Rodentia; family Muridae; genus Mus; species Mus musculus. Next base: position 57,440,210 of record NC_000074.6, on the reverse strand, counting down.
CGGTTGAGGGACATCTGGGTTCTTTTGTTTGTTTTTGGTTTTGTTTGTTTGTTTTCGAGTCAGGGTTTCTCTGTGGAGCCTTGGCTGTCCTGGAACTCACTCTGTAGCCCAGGCTGGCCTCGACCTCAGAAATCCACCTGCCTCTGCCTCCCAAGTGCTGCGCTTAAAGGTGTGTGCCACCACTGGCCAGCTATGGGTTCTTAGGACTGGTTTTATGTAGCCCAAGCTGGGCTAGAATTCTCACAGTAGCTGGGAATAGCCTTGAACTTCTGATCCTCTTGCCACCAAGTCCTGAGTGTGTACACGGCCTTTCCTGGATTAGACAACAACAACAACCCCACTCACCTTTCTATGATACCTTCAACTGAATGGCAGGCTTGTTTTCACCTTCAACAGTTCTAGAGAGGGCTCCTTTTTAGGGGCTAGAGGGACAGTTTAACAAAAATTTGTCTCAGTTTGTGGTCAGTTTACAGAGCATTCACTATTGTGTTGTGGCCTAGAAGGGTTCAAATATAAACATCTTGGCATGAGAAAGCCCATGAGAATTAAGTGATCTATTTTGTGTCTTCTTTAAATGTGTGCCTGGGGCTTACAATTAAGTCACTTTAATATGAAAACATCAGAAAAGAAGGCCAGGTGTCAGTGAGGGATGGGGCTTAAGAATACTGGTTCAATGTATTTCCATCTCCATGGAAATCAGGACTTTTAAGTGACAAAAAATAAAATAAAATAAAATAAAATAAAATAAAATAAAATAAAATATTCAGCCAGCACAGGTAATTTTTCTCCCGATCTAAAAGTTTCTGAGTGATTTCTCCATTGATCACCTGCCTTGTTCTCATAAGAGAGCTCGTTTTCCATGAAGCCTAGAAGGTGTTGATGACTTAGTTTGGAATAAGGCGCCTAGGAGAGAATTTCTGACTCTTGCTGAAGCTGAGTAGACTATGATGCATGAGATAGAAGCTTGTAGAGTCTACTGTATCCTTTCTAATGTACAAAATTATAAAGGGGGGGGGACCGACTTCTATCTCATTGCACACCAGCCTTTCATTAGTGCTGAGGAAGAGGAGGACAAAGGCCCAGATACCCCAGATAGTCCAATAGGATGCAACCTCTATCTTCTGTTCTGTTTTCTTCCCCTCTCTCCTTTGTTTCTACAATACTTTCTTAGTGCTGTGCTTTGGATCCTATTCCAGACTTAGATAATTCTCAAATAGGAAGAAACTAGATATTTTAAGAGCATTAATTGTGCCATTATAGTGTGACTAGAGACACACATCTCTGGGTAAAGAATACTGCCACTTAACATTGTTTTCCCAGTATCATCTGGACGTACCAAAGTAGCCTTATTGAGGGTCCGTGAGCTTCCAGCAGGAAGCGGGGAAAGACTTTTTCCTTTCCACCTGAGCTCCAATACAACTGTAACTTTCAGCAGACTGGAGACAGTCGTGACTTGAGATGCCCCAAGGAGAAAGAGAGAGGCAGGCTTGATGCCAGGACCTTGAGGTTTGTGGGGGACAGCTTGTTCTAGGTATGGTGTGTGGCTGTGGTACTAGCCACATGCTAGCCACCATGGCAAAGCAGTCATGTTTGGGGAACAGTAGATGATTGTGCGCACCCAATAAGTTGTCATGCTGGGCTTCCATGTGCTCAGAGCCACCGATCTGCAGCAGCCAAAATATCCTTATAGCAGGACACTGGGTTCTGTTAGAACTAACTTATAACAGTGTCATTGTATAGACATAATTGAAACAAGAAAGAGTCTGTGGGCAGATGGTTGTAGACTGGCAGCAGATGGCTGGATCCAGTCCCCGGTACCATAAAACCAAAACCAAATCCAAGCACAAAGTTTTAATGGACCAATTTGTTCTTCACATACAGAATATTGAAACTTCACTATTGCTTCAGAACAAGTAAGTTTCCAGAATTTCAGAATGACTTCAAGAATGAGGAATCTAAAAAGAAGAAGAAGAAGAAGAAGAAGAAGAAGAAGAAGAAGAAGAAGAAGAAGAAGAAAGAGAGAGAGAGAGAGAGAGAGAGAGAGAGAGAGAGAGAGAGAGAGAGAGAGAGGAAGAAAGGAAGAAAGAAAGAAAAAAGAAAGGAAAGAAGGAAAGAAAAGGGAAATGGAAAAAAGAAAAAGAAAAAGGAGAAGGAAAAGAAAGAGAAAGAAAACATTGAATTACCTCCACTACTGAGGGGGAAAAGTTCAGGCAAGTTCATTGTGAAAATGAAGAGAACTTGCTCAAATTTCCATCCATATTATGTTTAATATGCTAGTTCAATGTAAAACTCCAAGACGGTTTTCTTTTTCAGATCAAAGCATGCATGTGTGTGTGTGTCTCTGTGTGTGTCTGTGTGCATGTGTGTTACTAAGGGTTGAACCTCGTGCTTTGTACATGCTAAAGCTGTGTTCTACCAATGGATTGCACCCCAAGGGCTAAAATCTTTCCATTTTGTTTGTAAACTGACTGTAGACTGGATTCCAAGGGACACTTGGCAAATACTTTTCAAATGGCAGATATTTAGGGTCTCTGTAAATATTTATGGAATGAAGGGCTGTCTGGCTTATCACTGTTCTTGCAAAGTTTCCAAGAACCTGACACTGGAGAGTAAATTTCCCTAGGACTGCTTACCGTGGTGGTTCTCAACTTCCCAATGCTGGGTCCCTTTCATACAGCTCCTTATGTATGGCGACCCCCAACCATAAAATTATTTTCATTGCTACTTCATAACTGTAATTTTGCTGCTGCTATGGATCATAATGTAAATATCTGATATGCAGGATATCTGATATGCCAGCCCATGAGAGGGTCATTTGAGCGCCTCCCCTCAGGGTGTCGGGACCCACAGGTTGAGAAACACTGGTTTATAGGCCTATGTGTGATGGTTTGTTCGCAGGAGCATAAATTTGTCCCAGTGATTATATCACTGGAGGACAAAGCTCCTCCATCCCCAGCAGCCATTCACTGAGTCTACAACCTTGAGGGTTAGTGGATCCATGAGCATCTCCCTGGCTCATGACAGGCTGTTAATGGATCTGACCTTGTGTGGGGAATCTGACTGAGTGAGGACCCTTTGCTGAGTTTGGTAGACCCATCCCCAGAAGCAAATGGTAAGTACAATTTTCACTTGTAAAGTCCATAATTCCCTAAATTGACCAGGCCGAGATGGGTTTCAGTATTCTCACACTCCACCAAATAAAGCCCCCTCCCTGAGCCCCCTCCCCCAGTCCACATTGTCTGATCTGAAGACGATGTGCAGAGTAATTGGCAACATTTATGGCTGCAAACGTTTTGTAAATAAATGCTACAAATTTCTATTAGTCAATCAACCGATACAGATCTTAAAGGATTTATTTGTAATATTTAACTAAACTAAACTATTTTGTCATGAATGTGCGTATACTTCAATCTGTCTCAGAAAGAAAGACGTTCATTAAATCATCTCCATATTTTCTAAGGCACTACTGAATTGTTAGAATTACCGGCATGATCTTATGCGTGACAGGTTTCAGTTAGCGAGAAAACTTCAGCGCAGGCTTTCGTTCCCGGGTGGCTAGTGCTGTCAGTGTGGCTGGGTAGCAGAAGCAGCCTGTTGCAGATGGTGTCAGAGCAGGGAGACCACTGACCATGATCTGCACCCAGGGCTCCTCTAATCCAGGAGTTTTCTTTTGGGTCCTAATCAAGTGCTCCGTCTCCATCTTTCTGCGCCATGGGTGCATCTGGACAGATGCTCAAAGGGCTTGCATCTTAGGAAAGGCAAGCACAGCTTAGATTTTGGCTCTGGGACTCCTGACACTATACACTCCTATGGGCGTGCATACAGTTTCCTTGGGGTTGACTCCGTGAGTTGCATTTCAAAGACGGCCTGGCATCACAAGGAAACCACTTTTACTTGCTCCATTTCCTGGAGCCTACAACTGGCAAAACGCCCAGGACAAGATGTATTCAATTCAAGCCCAAAGCAGCCTCGTTAGGAGAAGCAGATGGCCCACCTAAGGTGAAGAAATTACTTTCTTGTGGGGGAACGGCGGGGAGTTTGCTCACATCTTCTCTCAGAAGGTGGGAATGTTGGGTGGCAAAATAAATAAAACACGTAACAAATGCAACCAAATGCATCCCACAGATGAACAGAATAACTGTTGCGGAACAAGGCTATGGGGGGCATCCTCCCGCCTCCTGGCAGACTGGGGGCATTTGTCACATATGTTTTAAAGCTCCAAGATCTTGAAGACCTTCCGTCAGAACAGCTAGCAGAGTCAAGATGTAACTGAAGAGACCACGAGCTCTGCTGCTTCTGTGGAAGTGGGGCGAACAGGCGGGGAAGAGCAGGCAGGGACGAGCAGGAGTTAGACACCCGTACCTGCTCAGGAGAGGGGAAACTGGGTAGCGGAGGTTTGAGTTGCGGGTTTTTTTCCTCCCCAGGCCCCATTTATATGGTGCTGAATGACCCCTGGGGCTTCAGGTGCATCAGCAAGCTTTCTGCTCAGTTCGCTGCACCCTTAGCCTGGCAGTGTCTTGCTGGATTTCTAACAAACATTTTGCAGATTAGAGAGAAACTTCTGAGAATTAGTGTCTAGGTTACCCGGGAAGCACATTTCCTCAGAAGGCTGTTCAGCCACAGATGAAACACATCTCAGGGTTTTCTAGTTTTGTTTTGTTTTGTTTTGGTTTTTTGCTCTGAATCTTTGTTCATAAGAAATATCTTTACTGGATGGGGAAGATAGCTCAGTGGTTAAGAGCACTGACTGTTTTTCCAGAGATCCTGAGTTCAACTCCCAGCAACCACATGGTGGCTCACAACCATCTGTGATGGGATCTGATGCCCTCTTCTGGTGTGTCTGAGGACAGCTACAGTGACTCATATAAATACAATAAAATAAATTAAAATAACTTACTTTAAAATTTTTCTTATTTATGAATTTAGACTCTTGCTGATAAGTAGGCTATATTTTCACCTAAGGAAACAAGTTTGGAGGTCACTAGATAAGTTTATTGCATATATGTTACAGACGAGTAAACCTAAATTTTTCAATGTTCTGATTAATTAATAATTAATTAATGATTATCTACTTATTTACCTGTGTGACTCAATTCAAATATGGATGTCATGGGACAACTTGTGGCACTCAGTGCTCTCCTTCCATCATATAGGTCCTAGAGACTGAAGCTAGGTCACCGGGTTTGGCATTTTTACCCACTGAGCCATCTTGCCAGCATTAATCAATACATTTACATCTTGTTTAACCCAGTAGTTTCGTCAGATTTGGCTAGTACAGGTTAGACCAGTGACCTGATCATCTAGCAATGATGAAGATAATATTCTCACCAACACTGTCTTAGTTAAAGTTTTACTGCTGTGAACAGAAACCATGACCAAGGCAACTCTTAGAAGGACAATATTTAATTGGGGCTGGCTTACAGGTTTAGAGTTCAGTCCATTATCATCAAGTCCAGGAACATGGCAGCATCCAGGCAGGCATGGTGCAGCAGGAGCTGAGATTTCTACAACTTCATCTGAAGGCTGCTAGCAGAATATTCTCTTCTAGGCAGCTAGCATGAGGGTCTTAAAGCCCACACTCTCAGTGACACACCTACTCAGCCATGGCCACATTTACTCCAACAGGGCCACTAATAGTGCCACTCCCTGGGCCGAGCATATGCAAACCATTACGAACAACTGACCTTTTTTTTTCCATCTCGCTATTCCATGAATCTTCGTCTCAGGATGCTCAGGCCTTCTTCCCTATCTCTCGCTTCTCTTTTTACATACAACTCAGACCATCCCAGAAAGGTATCCTCCTACTGGCTTCGTTAAAACCACCAGAAGATCATCCTGCATCATCTCCGTGACTCAGTGTGGTGCCTCATCTCCTTGGACCTTCAGAAACAGTTACATTTTGTAGACTACGATCCTACAGTCTCGCCAAACAACGACCCTGTAGCTTTCTGCAGCAGTCATTGCTGTCCTCTAGACTCGAGGGGGGTGAACTGTGGGCAGCCTACATTATTAGGAGGTGTGGTATCCGTAAACAAGAAAAGAGAGGGGGAAGGTCATGCTACTGGGGACAGTGCCTACCCACAACCTCCCATTGCCTTGATCATGCAAGTCAGAAAGGGAATCATTTGGACTGTATGAAGCATGGAGAGCTCAGAGCCACAAGAGTAGAACAGCCATGCCCCCCATCCCTTTGCCAGCCGTGTTTGCTACAGTTGTGGGTGAGTGTTCAGTGTGCCTGCCTTTCGGCCATCAGAGAGCATGGGCTTGGGTGGTTTGCCACAGTGTTCCATCCCTGAGCCTTTCAAAGGCAGAACAGCATCATTTCAAGTCTTCTCTCTTGGTTATCATGTTCCTTGGGAGTAAATGGCCACACATCATAATACTATAGATATTACACACTTGTTTATTATAGACTGTCTTTCCATTGGCTTCTTGGTGACTTCGCTGGTTAGTTGTTGGTTGTTTTTTTTTGTTTTGTTTTGTTTTTGTCAACTCAACATAAGCTTGGGTCATCTGGAAAGAGGGAATATCATTGAGAAAAGGTTTTTATATGACTGGCCAAGAGATGAGTCCCCTGGACATTTTCTTAATTAGTGATTGGTATGGGCAATGTCTCCACAGGGCAGGTGGTCCTGAGTTGTGTAAGAAAGCAAACTCACCGAGCTGTGGAAACTAAGCCAGTAAGCAGCATTCCTCCATGGTCTCTGCTTCAGTTCCTGCCTCAAGCTTCATGCCCTCTGTCCCCATAGTGATGAACATGGAATCATGATGTCAAACAAACTCTATCCTTCCCAGGCTGCTTTTGGTCATGGTGTTTATCACAACAATATGAAAGCAAACCAGGCAGCGACCAACATATTTTGACTGTCTACAGAAATGAATGGAAGAAACGGGACCCAGTACCAGTCTTCTATCCCAGACCTTGTCCTGTATCCCTTGAAAGGAGTGGATGATCTCTTCATATGCAAAACAGACACATTAGAATCATATGTTAACATCCCCCTTCCCTACATTAGAGACTTGACAAATGTGCTAATTGTGATGATAAATCTCTTCATAACTCACTTCATAAACAAAATAGAATTGCCCTCTGCAACTGAGATTTATGAAAGTGACATGGTAAGACGAGGCTTGCAACTCAGGATGTTTATTGCTCGTGGGGCTGTGGCTGACCTGTTGTGACACAAGCTTCCAGCTGGGTAGAGATGGAGCAACTGGACCCCATTGTGTAACTGATTCTTCTCCTTTCCTTCTTGGGTTCCTGACTTGGGCTGTACTTCAGCTCAGCAGATTTCCTTCTCTAAGATCATACCGCAAGAGCTCGCCATTGGTTACAAAGCATGGCCACAGATCACCAAAGACATCACCTTTGAAATGTAGACGGAAGATTCACATAAAAACACCCTGTTCTTTAAGCTTTAGAGAAGTTTAAAGAGAACTTTAAAGTTTGAAGAGAAGGATGTGGGAATCTTTTTTTATGACCTTTTATCACTGCGTGTAGGGCCTCAGAGCAGGTTGGAGGTCGGAGGACAACCTCGGGTGTCGTGGCTCACCTACCTTGATGGAGAACAGCAAGGTTCTTGCTTATCGTGCACATAAGGCTAACTGGACTCAGCTCATTCTCCACCTCCCAGCTCATCATGAGACTGTTGGAATTCCAAGGCTGAGCCCGGTTAGTTGGTTACTCTTTCTATTGCTGTGAAAAGACACCTTGGCCAAAGCAATTCTTACGAAAGACAGTGTTTAATTGGGGGATTTGCTTACTGTCTCGGGGGCTTAGATCATTATCATCACGACAGGCAGATGTGGTGCTGGAGAAATAGCTGAGAGGTCTACTTTATACCCTGACTTGCAGGCAGCAGGCAGAGAAAAAATGGGTGTGGCATAGGATTTTGAAGCCTCACTCCTTACACACATAAACTTCCTTCAACAATGTCATACCTCCTTATCCTTCTAATCTAGCAGTTCTCAACCTATGGGTCTCGACCCTTGGGGAGTTGACATATCAGATATTCTGCATATCAGATATTTACATTACTATTTATAACAGTAGCAAAATTATAGTTATTAAGTCGCAATAAAATAATTTTATGGTTGGGGGGCAATGCAACATGAGGAACCGTATTAAAAGGTCACAGCATCAGGAAGGCTGAGAAGCACTGTTCTAATCCTTTCAAACAGTTCCACTCCCCAGTGACTAAGCATTCAAATGTATGAGCCAGTGGGGGCCATTCTTTTTTCTGTTGTTGTTGTTTCGAGACAGGGTTTCTCTGTGTAGCCCTGGCTGTCCTGGAACTCACTTTGTAGACCAGGCTGGCCTTGAACTCAGAAATCCGCCTGCCTCTGCCTCCCGAGTTCTGGGATTAAAGGCGTGCGCCATCACGCCCGGACGGTGGGGCCTATTCTTAATCAAACCACCACAGCTGCTGAGTCTGGCTTTGCCTGGGTTCTGTGGATCTGAACTCATATCCTTGCACTTGTCCATGCATATTCACTGAGTCAATTCACCAGCCAGTCCCTTCTGATGACATCTTAAAAAAATTACTTATTTATGAATATGCTGTAGCTATCTTCAGACACACCAGAAGAGAGCATCAGATCCTGGTAGAGATGGTTGTGAGTCACCATGTGGTTGCTGGGATTTGAACTCAGGACCTTCAGAAGAGCAGCCAGTGCTCTTAACTGCTGAGCCATCTCTCCAGCCTCTGATGACATCTTATTGAAGATGCAGCAGCTCCTCTGCCTTGAATTCTCGTTCGGAGTTTGTAATATGTTTTCTTTCTCTTACACTATGGAGAAGACAGAGGGTCAGGGAAATCAGGTTACTGGCTGCGGGTAACGGAGAACACTATAAATTGAAAACAAAGGGATTCTCTTCTGGTAAGGTCTGTGTAGAAACATGGAGATCATACTTAAGAGCTAAATTCTAATAATGTGTCTTTTGAAGCCATTGCTCTTTCCATTATATCATCTCGTGGCATGCAAGAAGGCTGCCGTAATACTTTAAAATACCACCAACAAACTGCTGCAAGAGAAACGTTTTCCTGAGAACATTCAGCTCAACTGAGCCCACGAGTCACAGCTGACCTACATTCAATGAGCACATTTATGAAAGATGAGTAAGAGAACATTTGTCTCTCAGGCCACTGAGACGGGCTGATAGTCACAGTTAGTCATTTGGATCACTCCTCGGTTCTCCACAGCAGCCGAGTGCCTACAAGACCTTTTCTTAGATTCGTATTTAAGCGCCAGAGGGTAGTCAACGAGCTAAACAGGCAGATGCACTCTTGGTGTCTTCTCAGTGCGAACAAGACGTGCAGGAACAACAGCAGACCGCCACCGGACAACTCTGCCCTGTTCGTGGGCTGAGCTACCCAGAATAATTCATAATGGGTTCTATCATTCGAGGCTTTCTTGTTTAAAAGCCTGCTAAATCTCTCTGCCTGTCTTTCTCTGTCTCTCAGTCTCTGTCTCTCTCTTTCTCCATCTACTCTTCCTCCCCCCTCCCTGCCCCCCTTCTCTATGTGTTCCTGGACAGCCTTCTTTCTTCCCTCCTGTCTCCTCTCCTTTTGTCCTTCTCTGGTCCCCTCCCATATCTGCCTCTACCCCCTCCTCCAGGTCACAAATAAACTTCTTTTTCAAAATATTTTTCTTTTCTTTCTTTCTTTCTTTCTTTCTTTCTTTCTTTCTTCCTTCCTTCCTTCCTTCCTTCCTTCCCTTCCCTTCCCTTCCCTTCCCTTCCCTTCCCTTCCCTTCCCTTCCCTTCCCTTCCCTTCCCTTCCCTTCCCTTCCCTTCCCTTCCCTTCCCTTCCCTTCCCTTCCCTTCTCTTCTTCTTCTTCTTCTTCTTCTTCTTCTTCTTCTTCTTCTTCTTCTTCTTCTTCTTCTTCTTCTTCTTCTTCTTCTTCTTCTTCTTCTTTTTTAAGATTTATTTACTTATTTCTTGTATGTGAGTACACTGTCACTCTTGTTAGACACACCCGAAGAGGACATCGGATCCCATTACAGATGGTTGTGAGCCACCATGTGGTTGCTGGGAATTGAACTCAGGACTTCTGGAAGTGCTCACCGCTGAGCCATCTCTCCAGCCCTATTCTTTATTTAATTTATTTACATACCAAATGTTGCTCCCCTCCCCATCTCAGAGTTCTTTACCCCTCCCCCTTCCCCTTTGCCTCGGACAGGGTGCTTTCCCAGTCCACCACTGGCCACTCCACCCCCGAGGCCTTGCCTGGAGCATCAACTAACTCTCTCTCTGTCTCTGTCTCTCTCTGTCTCTCTCTGTCTCTCTCTGTCTCTCTGTCTCTCTGTCTCTCTGTCTCTCTGTCTCTCTGTCTCTGTCTCTGTCTCTGTCTCTCTCTCTCTCTCTCTCTTAAATGCGTGCTAAATTATCCGTTCATCTGCTTACTACAGTCATCTTCCATCCTCGGCCCTAGGATGTGAACAACCTGAGTTAGTATCAGAGCTTCCTGAGCGAATCTCCCCTTGTCAGCCACTCTTGCTCCCATGCATGGCAGGTAGATATACCCTCCCTCGACAGCGCGCTGCTCTTACAGCCTCACACCTTGGGCTCAGAAGGAAAGCGATTTCCAAGTTTCAAAGACAAACTTTAGAAATTCCGGTCACTCACCAGGCTTCTTGGGCCCTCCCTTTTGATGCAAGGTCATAAAGACTCAGGTTCTCACCTTGGTTTATGCTGTTGTTTGTTTTTTTTTACTTTATTTTATTTTTTTATTACAGGCTGTAGTTCTGCTTTATAAAGGAACAGGAAGTGAAAATAACCTTGGAATTCCAATCTTAAGTTGTTGTCGAGCGCCACCTGCTGTTTGTACTGAAAAGCAGCTTTAGAGGCGGGAAATATGCCTTTAATAAATACTTTAACCTATTGGCTATGTTTTACCACGGGAAAGAACCACGGCGGTGTTTTAGACAGCTGTCTGATTTTATGCAGGACTCAAGTCGTAGTAAAATAGCTCAAGAACAGTAGCTTACGCTATATTTCTTGAATTTCAGGTCCCGACTGTTCTTTAAGCCTACAAAAGAATTGAGTCGAAGTGAATTTCTGAAGAATATCCTTGTCCTTACTGCTGTTTCACAGGTGGACAAATAACATTTCCTGGACAGCCAACTGCTTTTTCCCCTGTATCTACACAGGATCTGTTTACTCTATGTGTCTCTTGACATGTGTGAATTGCAGTATAAATAATTTGCTACTGGTAATCGGCACAGATCATGAAAATTGCAAGGCAGGGGGTGACTCATTCAATTTTTATTGAATTATTGATTCTAAATTATTCATCCTCCCCAGCCTTTGCTCCCCTTTCCTGTGTATGCAAAAGACATACTTCTGGGCTTCCAATAGCTTCTTTGTCTTGACCAATGGGGCTTTCTTTGGTCAGTAGGGTGTGCTTTGAATGAATATGTGCCTGAGTGACTTCAATTAGGTCTGCCTTACCACTGACGGTCTCTACCAAAGCACAAAGCCTCCTCCCTCAGCTCCAGCTCCTGGAAGATGACATGGGTCACTGAACTAATCCCTAACAGAGGAGTTGAGCTTATCAGTCACAGCTGACCTATCTATGGTCAGCTCATGAGATGAATAGATGTTTTTTGTGTCTTTTAAATATTGTTGCTTGAGATCTTATTTTATTTATTTTACATGTATGGGTGTTTTGCCTGCATGCGTGTCTGGGCATCATCTGCGTGCAGTGCCCGAGGAAGGCAAAAGAGGGACCAGATCACCTGGAACTGGAGGTTGTTGGCTGATTGGGTTGGGTCTGGGAACTGAACCCAGATCTTCTGGAAAGGCAACCAGTGAGCCATCTCTGCAGTCCCTACACCTTTGTTTTTAATGTTTTCCAGCCACTTCTATTTTTCTAATGTTTAAAAGGCTTTAAATGTGGTAAAAATGTATACACATAAAAATCTATCATCTTATCAATTTTTAAGCGTACAGCTTGGTGCAAAATGCATTTATCTTGTGCACCCATCGCCACCGAATTTTCTTATCATTTCATCCTGTGACACGGAAATTCTGTATGCATTGAACAGAAACTTCCTGTTTCTCCTCACCTCTAGCACCTTTGGGGCACCGTCTTCATCACGACGGCCTCTATCAATGTAACGGTTCTCACGCCGTGACTTACATAGCCGTTCTCTTCTTGTGATTGATTTGTCTAGTGCAATGTCCTCTAAGTTCCTTCATACTGTTGTATATTTGATGTAGAATCATACTGTGCTGTGTATCTACTGTGTTTTGTGTATGCTTTCACATGTAGGTTGTTTCCTCCTGTGAGTAACTCTCAGCAACATTGCTGTGAGCCTAGCTATGCAGAACTCACTTCAAGTCCCCGCTTCCGATTCCATCGAGAGATGGGATTGCCAGATCATATGGTAACTCTGTTCTTATGTTGGTGCTTTCTACAACAGCTCGTCTCCCACCAGCAAAGCTCACCACATCCTTACTGACCCATTATGTGTTTCTTTTATGAGTCATCTTGATGCCTGGGAGGTGCTATCTCAATGTGGTTTTGTACAAACGTTTGCTTTTTAAGCTACGGAGGACTTGGGACTTTTTGTTTGTTTGTTTTATGTTCTTTGCTGTTGTCGATGATATTTTGTTTTGTTTTGGTTGTTTTCTGTGACGAAGGCTGACAGAGTTGGAACACAAGTCTGGCTGATTCCAAAACCTGCAGAAACTACCAGAGAAAAAGGGTATTGCCTCTAGAATGTGTTATTTAATTAATTTGTGATATGGGGAAAAAGAAGAGAGGGGGAGAAGGGAAGTGGTGGGGGAAGGGGGACCGGGAAAGGGAGAAACGGGAGGGAGAGGGGGAGGCAGGGGGAGGGAGATCACATTGTTAAGATTGTTACTCCCTCATTCTCTTTATGGCCCTTCTTTTTATCTTTGTAAAAATCACATATTAAGTCAAATGTAGTGGTGCATGCTTGTAGTCCCAGCTCTTGGGGGTGCAGGTGGGGGAATCAGAAATTCAGGGACAGCCTGGGTTACATGACATCCCGTCTCAAAGAAACCAAAAATAAAGTGTATGAAGCACTTTCTACCCTCTAATATAGTAGGACAGTGGTTCTCAACTTTGCTAATGCTGGTGACCCTTTAATACAGTTACTCATGTTGTGGTGACCCCCCCAACCAGAAAATTATTTTCATTGCTACTTCATAAGTGTAATTTTGCTACTGTTATGTATCATAATATAAATCTCTGATATGCAGGATATCTGATATTTGACCCCACACACACAGGATAGAGAACAGCTGTACTTGGCATTAAGCTTTTTAATGTTTGCAGCATGTTTCTCCTAGCAAATTTTAAGATAGAAAACATTTTTCCACTATAATCCCTATTTATAAAATGTGAGAGATAAAAAGTATTCATAATAAATTATTTATCTATCTATCTATCTATCTATCTATCTATCTATCTATCTATCTATTTATTTTTGATACAAAGCATTTAAGTGAATACACGAGGGGGCACTACCTGGGGAAAGAGGGGAACCATCCAGGGAGGGGCCAGGAATATGGGTCATGTCATTGTGGGAGGGGAGTAATTAAGTACAAAGTACACTGACATGTATATTTTAAAATATCACAATGAAACTATGCATGTTATGAACTATGTATGCTAACCTAAGACGAATAGATATCAAAAGAAAAATTTTTTAAATTAAAAATGATCGAATGGGGCTGGTGAGATAGCTCAACGGGTAAGAGCACTGACTGCCCTTCTGAAGGTCCTGAGTTCAAATCCCAGCAACCACGTGGTGGCTCACAACCACCTGTAATGAAATCTAATGCCCTCTTCTGGTGTGCCTGAAGACAGCAACAGTGTATCTATAATAATACACAAATCTTTAAAAAAAAAAAAAAAAAAGACTGAATGAAATAAAAGACCATTTCTGGATGCTTGCTGTGGTATTTTAATAACGTGGCCAGTAGAGGTCAGAGCTGAGTTTTAAAACATTGTCGATGGCAAATCATTTCATATCTGTGTTTACACAAGAGTCTGTTCATTCTAGGTGTCTCTTGATCTGTATGGACTGGGCAGTCACAATTGGCATGGATCATGAAAGGCATTACCTGGCAACAGATACCTCAAATTGGCTTCCCCTCTATACATGACCTGGTCTTGGAACTCAAGTAGAAAAGAAAGAAAGAAGGAAGGAAGAAAGGAAGGAAGGAAGGAAGGAAGGAAGGAAGGAGATATAAATTTTATTTCTGTAAGCTGGACTAGAAATAGACTTTAAGGCTATCCACAATTGTATAAATTATTGCTCATAAATAAAAGTTATATTCAATAAAACAACCAGAGGAGGCAATAAGTAATTGTAAAGCTATTTACCTATCTTAGCAAACATTTCCTACCCAAGTTTGTGCATGTGTGACTCTGTGTGGATATAACAGACTTGGTGGTTAATATTGGTTGTTAGCTTGCCCAGATGTAGACTTACCTAGGAGACATACCTTTGGCCGTGTCTATGAGGGTGTTTGCAGAGAGCTTCAACTGAGATAGGTTAATCTGCTTGCAAACTGGGGGTACCATTCCATAGGCTCATGCCCAGGACTGAATAAAAAGGAGGGAGTGTGTAGGTCACCAGTGTCCATTGTGCCTTGCCTTGGGCTGTAACCATCTGTCTCAGGCTCCTGCCACTATGCCTACATGTCATGATAGACTGTATGTAACCTTGAGCCAAAATAAATCACTCCTTCCACGGGTTATTATTTGTTAGTTTGTTGTTATTGTTTATTAGTTTAGATTTTGTTTTTTGGTCTTGGTAATAAACAACAGTAGTTAATATATCTTGTTAACACTAGAATACTTCACTGACATTTTTCTCTTCCTTTTTACAACAACAGTAAAATAAATGGTGAACCGAGGGTCACAGCCCACGACTCTGTCTAGAGTGTGGCTTGTTCACACTGGCTTGGTAGCTTGTGACTAAATGTCATAATGTGTAACAATGGAAAAGGTGGGCCCTAAGAAGTAATGACAACGGATCAGAAACAGGTCCTGTTCTTTTGATTGCATGTTTGTTTGCATGATCAATGAGTTCAAGGGTAATTCTTTGAGAAATAAAAGGAAATTTGCTTTTGCTTATGGCTTCCCACATACAAGGTCCTGTGGTGTGTGTGTTTGCACACCATCTCACTCCTTGAAGTGAACAATGTTGCAACAGCGTGGATGGTAAGTTCATGGAAACTGACTGACTGTTGAATGACTGAGCAAGTGAAGCATTCTTAGGGAGGGGGATTTGGTTTTGCTTTGAAGACATTGATACATTGCAGTTTCTAGATAGAAATAAATCCAATTTAACTTCAAGATTTGAGTAAATTTATTCTCAATGATTATTATTATTGTTATTGTTATTGTTATTCAGATGTCCTTTTGGGGAGACATTAAAACATCTTCCCTACTGAGGAATACTGATTTGTGTGGAGAGGTAAATCAAGAGAATTGTTAATTCTGTATCTCTGGAAAGTGGTCTTTCCCTTCGACACACACAACAATTATAGAATTCCTCCTTTTCCCACTTCATGGCCATTTTTAACTTATCGGGAACGTTATCTGTGGTGCCCAGTCGTGCAGGAGGGATGCCACCACTGAGTGTCACGCAGGCTGTAGCTGGCACTGTGGATAAACGAAGCAGCCCAAGAATCGTAATAGCTTGCTTACTCCTGCTGTGCCTCAGTGGATGGTGGGGCCTCAAGCTAGGAGGACTTTTTGTATTGGAACGTTAGAGGTGTTGGGTTCAGCTTAGTGTTTCTTGCAAACCAGAGAACATAGATTTTGTTCAAGAAATGTAGTCGTTGCCAAGAAAATGTAAGGGTAGAGTCTTTTGTGAGGTGGCAGGAGAGAGAGAGAGAGAGAGAGAGAGAGAGAGAGAGAGAGAGAGAATGGGAGGGAGGGAGAGAGAGGGACTTACTCATCCATGCTTTCAGTGTGGAACAGACAGAGAAAGAGGGTGGGGAAAAATCATCCCTGTAGGGGGTTCCCGGGACAAGGAACGCTCAGAAGGATTGGGCTCTCTGTCTCTTTCTCTCTGTCTCTCTGTCTCTCTCTGTCTCTCTCTGTCTCTCTCTGTCTCTGTCTCTCTCTCTCTGCCCTACCGCTGCTTAGCACTTTAATCAGCTGTTGGACACATAATATATAAGTTGCAGTCATCACCCAGAATGAAAGGATGCCAACTGTACATGAACAAATTAGAGGTTCTTAGTCAAATCCAACAAATATACACTCGATAATGGCTTTGGCTAAAATATATTTTTATATATTTTTTTAGTGTGTTCACATTCGCCTGTGGTTAGGGAGGATTAAGCTTGCCAAACTTTAATGTGGTACAAATGCCATGTTCAAAACGAAGTAAGTAGGCTGTGAGAGGGTCTGGCAAATCAAAAGCAGTATCAACAGCTGTGGCTTTCAAATACTTCTGAGGCTAAAATAATATAATCGTGCAGAGTTGATGTGGGTACTGATTCTGCAATCTACCATTTCTGTTAGTAGAACATTATCATTGGTAATTTCACCTTTGTTATAATCAGGGTTTGATTAGACCTGATAAAGGCCAGAAGATAAAAATGGATTGAGAAACTAATTAAGTAATTAAAGATTTATTGAGAAACTAGTGCATTCAAAGTTACATGCTTGATGCAAACTGTAGATCATCTGTTCATGCAACGCCCCCTTCAGTCAGTGAAAGAGATAATTTACAGCTTCTCCGCTTCCATGCGTCACTACCAGTGGGCGTATTTTTTAAAAGGAATGGTCAAAATAACGGAGAACTCATGGAAATAATGAAAAAAATTGATAGTGATCCCATATTGTTAAATAACTGGCCTCTGAATAAGAGAACTCAATATTATGATTCTGACCACTTGACAACAAAACACATTGAAAAATGATTGACAATCTATAGATATTAACTTGAAGTAATATAGTTTTATCATAAATATAACAATATATGGTACACCTCATATTTTTAATATCTCTGCATTTTGGGGTGGGGCATGTAGCATATGAGCAGGCATGGATGCCTGTGTGCACACACGCAGAGTCTAGAAGTTGACATCAGATGTCTTTCTCTGTGGCCCTCCAACGGGGCTCACCATTTTGGGTGCACTTGCTGGCTAGCAAGCTCCTGGGTCTGCCTGATTTAATCCTCAGTTTCAGATGCAAATGTTTCACCAGGATTTTCTGCAGGCAAATACTCTACCCACTGAGCTATCTCCCCAACCCTGGGCTTTCCAACCACTAGGTTTTCCACTTCATGTTTAAAAGTCAAAAGCACTTATCATAGTTACCATTCTAAACAGCTTAAAATTGCCTCCTTAATAAATGTCAGAATAAGAAGTGTGTGTGTGTGTGTGTGTGTGCATGTGTGCACATATATGCAGGGGTTGGAGGGCATTTAATGTAGTAACTACCATCCTAAACAATTAAAATTGCTTACTCAATAAATTTCAAGACAAGTGTCGGGGGGATATTTACTGACAATCATCTAAAGTCCAGATTTCTCTGTAGGTAAGAATTTACTCAGCTTTCCCTTGGTGAAGTGGTGCACGTCTTTAGTCCCAGTACTGGGAAAGCAGAGGCAGGCAAATCTCTGTGTCTGAGGCCAGCAAATCTACGTAGTGAGTTCCAGGATAGCCAGACTGAGGTATAGGACTTACCTTGTCTCAAAAAGGAAATTAACTCAGTTTTATTAGAGAAAACATCTGATGCTGGTGTTGTTCCCGTTACAAAGAGATTCGTGTTTCACTAACTCCCACAGAAATACCAAAGAGAATACTGCTTTGATCCTCACATACTAAATTGGTTGGAAAGAGAAAAAAATGTATGTGTGTGTGTTCTATAAATGTATTCATATATATACATGAATTCATTTAATAGAAGTGAAACAATGTTACAAAGAAGTTACTTACCTTTTTGTGTCCTTTAGCAAGCCTTTATACAAAAGCTTAATGTGTAAATTTGTTTGTTTGTTTTAAAGCAGAGTCTCACTCTTAACCAAGGCAGACCTGTAACTCACTATGTAAACCAGGCCAGCCTAAAACTTACAATGTATGTGTGTGTCCTGTATATGTATTTATCCGTGTTTGTATATATGTACATATGTATGATTGTGTTGCATATATGTATGCATGTATACATGTATATATGTTGTATATATATATATATATATATATATATATATATATATGTGTGTGTGTGTGTGTGTGTGTGTGTGTGTGTGTGTGTATAAAAATAAATGATGAAAATAGAGGCCAAGAATTCGAAAAATAGCAAAAATGAAAAGCATATGAGAGAAATTATAGGAAGGGAAGGGCGACATAATGTAATTATATTATAACCTCAAAATATAAAAGAAGTATTTTAAAATTACTTTCATTTTTAATCCCAGCATTCAGAAGGCAGTGAGATCTATCTGTGAGTTCAAGGCTAGCCTGGTCTGTAGAGATATCCTGTTGCACAAAGCAAAGTAAAATGAAACAAAAATCACATTCTGTACCTTGTCATCTTTAACCAAGTCCTTTCCTGATGTTTCTTAGTGCAGAGATGAAATTCAACCCAAGATTTAAGTTTCTACTAGACATCCAAGTTATTTTTCTCCTATAATCTAATTGTGTAATCAACCCCATGGATATTTTGTGTCCAATTCACTTGCTCATTTATTGATTATACTGTCTACCATTTTACTAGCTTTCTTTTTCTTTATTTACGTTTCAAATGTTATCCCCTTTCCTGGTTTCCCCTCCAAAAAACACCCTCCCTGTATCCCCTCCCCCACCCTCCTGCTCACCAACCCAGCAACTCCTGTTTCCTGGCCCTGGCATTCCCAGACACTGGGGCATAGAGCCTTCACAGGACCAAGGGCCTCTCCTCCCACTGATGACCAACAGGCCATCCTCTACTACATATGCAGCTGGAGCAATGAGTCCTACCATGTGGGCTCTTTGGTTGGTGGTTTAGTCCCTGGGAGCTCGGGGGGGGGGGGAGGGTACTGGCTAGTTCATATTGGTGTATTAAATTAGCAGATAGCACCAAACAACATGCTAAGTCAAGGCAGTTCCAGGTGAAAGAGGTTTATTGTGAGGGAGAGACAAAGGGAGTGGCAGGTCAAGTGGAAAGGGAGAGAAGAAAGAAAGAGAGAGTGAGGAAGGGGTGTTCTCCTTATTTATATGGAAAGTGATGTAACACAAGTAAGGGTGGGAAATGAGCCAAGTGGGTTCTGGGATATGGTGGTCATTGACTTGGCAACCGGCCTGCAGGTCGTGGGTCATGTTGATAGCTCATAGGTTTGGAATGTCCTGGTACTAACACATATTGTTGTTCCTCCTATGGTATTTTGGTGTTCAATCTTTAATGTTTACATAGTCTAGATGTTAAATTTCCAGACACTGATCTCTTGTCAGATGAATGGCAGGTAAATGTTTTATCCCGTTTTGTATGCTGTCTCTTAGCTTTGACAGTTGCTTCCTTTGCTTCGAAGCTTTTGGATTTCTTTCAGTACCGTTTATCAAATCCCACCATTATCTCCTCAGCCATTGGAATCCTGTCCAGGAAGTCATTACCTAAGCTCTCATCTTGAAGTATTTCCCCTACGTTTTCTGCCAGTAGTGTGGAAGCAGGGTGAGAGGTATGAATCTAGTTTCTTCCTGTTGCCTGCTTCCCCGGCACCGCCTGTTAAAGAGTCTGTCTACTCTTCAGTGTCTGCTCTTAGTATATTTATAGGGAATCCGGTGGGTTTATTCTGGAGCAAAGTACAACCTACAATACACAAAGAAGCAAGGTCTAATCTACAATGGATTGTGTGTCTGTTTCAGTGCAGGTACTCATTTGGTGCTGTCCACACTATGGCTCCAAATCACTTGAGGCTCTCTGATACCCCATCATTCCCCGCTTGGTTCAGCATTGCTTTGGAAATTTGGGGCATTTTGTACTTCCATATAAATTTTAGGATTTCTTTTTTATATCTACATAAAGAAAGTCACGACTTTTAATAGAAGTGAAGCTATATCCAAAAGAAGAGGTACTTAACCTTTTGAGTAATTTTAAATATCTTTATATATAGGTTTAATATGTACATTTGTTTTAAAATAGTGTCCCTTCTAACCTAGGCAGGTCTGTAACTCACTACGTTAGGCAGGTCAGTCGAAAACACAATATCAGGTCATTGCTACCGGACTCTACCATGTTAGTGTGTATGGTTGATGAAAGAAAATGTTGGCTAAAACTGTGGAATCTTAGGTAATCTTGGAAAATCATCCTAAATTTGAGTTTTACAAAACCAGCAACAACCAATTATTCAGACA
The DNA here is from genome assembly GCF_000001635.26 of Mus musculus. Lineage (NCBI taxonomy): Eukaryota > Metazoa > Chordata > Mammalia > Rodentia > Muridae > Mus > Mus musculus. Next base: position 57,419,880 of record NC_000074.6, on the reverse strand, counting down.
CACATAAAAACAGGTTGCATCTGATAGGGATTCTTATCGCTTGTCAGCTTTCATCTTGTGGTGCAATTCCATCTTTTAAAGTAGCTGACAATTTATTTATTTTACTTGTTAAACTATTCATATGGGGGCTGAAGTGGAAGTTTCTGGATATACCAGCGGATAGAGACTCACGAGGTAAGGCTGCCTTACAGTGCTGTTTTTGCTGAGGCCAGACATGTGGAAGGACACGTGGTGTTTGGAGAGAGTATAAATAGGACTCAGCGGACAATGACAGTGATGGACACTTATATAGCTAGCTGTGGACAATGACAGTGACAGACGCTTACATAGCTAGCTGTGCAATGCTTTGTAGGTCTCACATCTTTACTTTCTCCATCTTTGTTTCATTGAGAGAGGAATGGCAAAGAGCTTCTTCTGGCATCCTGGCTGGTCCTGGTCACCCCTGCTGACTCCTGCCAATTTGGTGGAGGCCTGGTAGTTTCTGCTGGATCATGACACCACTGCTGATTCATGTTTGGTATCCTGACACTACCGAACTGGACTGCTGGTCTCCCGACAAAAGGCAATAAGAACTGTACCAAGGAACTACTTCTAAACAGGTCCACATCCCCTTGTCCTATTTACCATCTTTTCTCCCCTCCCTTTGAATGGTGAGCTAGAAAGGAGGTGGAAACATTTGAGAACCCTTATTAAAAGTAGGCTTAAAAAAATCTAAGCCTACATTAGGCTTAAATTACAAAGGCTGTATAAAATTAATCCTTTAAAATATATATAAATAAGTAACAAGGAAATGAATTGATGATTTCAAGATTCTTCTAAAATAGTAAAATGTTAGTGAATACAAATTGAACTACTAAGAATTCTATTTATTTAATATCATTAAAATTGAACTTATATAAATTTAGACCTTCCTGGAGAGGAGATGAAAGGAGAGGAGAGGAGAGGAGAGGAGAGGAGAGGAGAGGAGAGGAGAGGAGAGGAGAGGAGAGGAGAGGAGAGGAGAGGAGAGGTATACCCTGCCTTAAAAACCCAAGAGCTGAGGATGTACCTTCGTGACAGAATGATTGCCTAACATGAGAGAGGCTCTGGGTTCTATACCCAGCAACATAAAACAAGCACACAAATAGTCCCCAGCAAGTGATGTTAACTTTTGCTATGTCTGATGGGAACAAAGCAGGGCTATAAAGAGTAACGAAATCAGGGCTAGTCTTCTGGACCATCAGCATGGAAAGTCAAGAGATCTGGGAAGCCCATCACGTTGAGCAATTGTGCTATGTGAACTTGTTAGGTCCTCTATTTCTGACTCTGTCCAAGTTCTTCTGCTAGTCACCATGGAGAAAAGTGTGTATCACTTAGGAATCCTTAGCCTACAGGTCTCTCCTTCTGTGAAAATAGTTCTTTCATGGTTGTGTAACGTCACTTCAAAATTTTAAGACTGAGCAACCCAGGAATAAAAATAGATTTTAAAGGAAAAAAATTTAGAAAACCAGTAAGTTGTCAATTTGATGAGCATCATTTTGATGTTTTAATTTGATCCTTTGTTGTTCTTTCGTTTTCAGTGAGAGTTCTGAATATAAATTGGGTCAATTTTACCATAAATTCAGAAGGCAAAGCTCTTCAAAAGAGCATTCTACAATCTTTCTGATTTTGACTCAATAACAGGGAATTTCTTTCTTTTCTTTTAAAGTTGCTAACTGACTTTCCAACAGTTTTCAATGCAGTGACACTCTGTCATCCACTGTCATTAAAAACTATCCAGGCTGGGGAGCTGGCTCAGTTATAGATCGCAATCCCCAGCACTACATAATTCAGATATGGAGGCCCCTGCCTACAACCTACAACTGAGGCACAGCATCAGAAGACGATCAGATGTTCAAGGTCATCTTCAGCTGTATCTGGAGATTAAAGCCACCATGAGTTACATTGGACAAATACAAACTAACAAGACAACAACAAAACCCCACTCACTTTTGTGTCTCTTACACATCTACTGCATCTTATCCTGTTTTCCCTCAGGTGAAAACACGAAGAGATCCCGTGCCTACAGGCCTATAATATCTTGTGCTGTTACTGGTCTGTATTATTTGATTCCCTTATCTCAGGGAAGAATTTTGGCTCTGGAAAAAGGGAAGGCCAATCACTCTCTAAGCTTGCTGATGCTAATCAACATACATCTCACTCTTTGCCTTGTTCCTCTACGCTTGCCTGTGGCATTTCCATCTGGCCCTTGGCCCCAGAATCTTCTCCAGACCCTACAAGAGTGTTTCACTAAAGCCAGAATGATGTGAATAAGTAATAAACACTGGGAACTTGCTATGGGTTCAGTGGTCTGGGAACTTCAAATGCAGAGCATGCACTTACCCTAGGGTCAGGTTTTCAATTCTCCTGATGCCACATCTGCGTCACCAGTCGCACGCTGTGGAACTGAGACCCTACTCTTAAAGGTCTTCTGCACTTACTTTGCCAGATTTGAGCGATGAAAAAAATTGCAAGAAGCCTGGTTAAAATGTGAATTTCTAATAAAAATGAGCAAAAACCCCCTTAGTATATGCATATAGAAGTCTAAGTGTGTACATTGGAGGTACTTATGTTTTTTAAAAAAGTGTCCAATGTTGATCTGAAATCCAAATTTAGCAAGGATTGCTGGAGATTACCTGGCAATTCTCTCTTGGGTCTGTGTTCCCTCTGTGGAAATGAGGTGCAAAAGTTCCATTTTTTCCCCTTTGTCTCTGATTTCTGGTTGCCATGAGGTGATGCGCACAGCTTCCTTGGCCAGGCACTCCTACCACGATGAACTGCCTCACCACAGGCCCAAGAGCTACGAAGCTAGCCAACCACAGTCTAAAACAACAGAAACCGCAAGCCACAGTAACACTTTCCTGTTCTTGAGTCTGTTGTCTCAGATGATATTTGCTGCTGGGATGGAAAGCTGACACAGTGTAACAACCATCAAACACAGTGTAACAACCATCAAGCTCTACCCTTCCCCACTTCCCGAGAGCCTGACATCACTGCTCCAATCTAGAGATGATGCTGTCTTTTCCTGGGCCTGTGAAGCTTCTGAGATAGCTCTATGTAAAGAGACACCCTTTGCTAATCAGACACACAGCTGGGACGGAAGGACGTGGGTAGAATTTCAGCTCTACTTGCCACCTGGCCAGGCTCAGGAAATGGATACATCAGGGTCATCCTTGGTAGACTTGGTACCTGAACCTGACTGTTGTCTTTGGTTGCTGTTAAATGTTGAAGCATCTTTAGTTCCTGGTCCTTGTTTGCTTTCAATTATTTGTTTTCTGGATGTCTTAGTGTCTTCTAGCTTGAATCGACTTACCATCCAGTAGATCCTCTTCCATAACAATCATTCCCTCCCTCCCTCCCTCCCTCCCTCCCTCCCTCCCTCCCTCCCTCCCTCTCTCTCTCTCTCTCTCTCTCTTTCCCATTTCCCTTCTCCATACAACAGGCAAACACGGTCTCTAGCTGAGTCTGGTTTTACCTTCCCACTGGTGTCCTGGTTTCTAGCTGATGTTCCAGGGCCAGGGATGACACTGTTTTTCTCAAAGGAGGTCAACGACTCTACCTGCATCTTGAGATTTATATTATAACTCAGTCCTCAAAGATAAGAAGGGAGCTCATGATGATGCTGTCAGAATCTACAAAACTGCTGGACAGAGCCAGGCACAATGGTCCCCCTTGGAATCCTAGCTCTTAGGATCCTAGGCAAGAGAACCACAAGTTCCAGGTCAGCTTATGTGTTCAAGGCCAGCCTGAGCTACAGGGCAAGACCCTGACTCACACAAAACAAAACAAAACAAAACAAAACAAAACAAAACAAAACAGAAAAATCTCAACTATACAATTCTAAGAATATTTTCTAGACCCATATGCTGTGCTGTGTGTAGAAAAGACAGTAACCATCCAAGTCAATATAAAATGCGTTTGGAATCAGTATGCTTTAGTGGAAAGAATATGAACTTTAGAAAAAAAAAACCAACAGATCTAGGTTAAACTATAGCCCTACTTCCTACTACCTATGTGACTTTGGGGAAAGCCCTCCTTCCTATGTTTATGAGAGTGGAATAAGACTTAATTGCAGAGATTTAAAAGTCATTTTCTAGATCTGCGGTTGTGACTTCTATAAGCTTAAAGCCTTAAATAAGACATGCATTGTCTCATGGTGCTGGAAGCCTAGAGTTTGAAATCAAGGTGCCAATGGCTGGTTTTCTTCTGAGGGCCATAGACAATGGCCTTCATGGTGGCATTTATGTCCTTCTATGTCCCGATGTCCCGCTTTCTAAGGATACTTGTCATACTGGCTTATGGTCCATCCTATAACTCCATTAAACATTGCTATATCTGTAATGACCCTACCCCCAAATAAAGTCAGACTCTCCTATCTTTTTTTCCCATGGGACATAATTTAACTAATACCACACTGATGAAAGAGTTCAATTAGGTAACTCTTGGGATAGAAGCGCTTCATGTGAGGTACTGGGGTTCAGAAAGACAAATGTCTAGGTGGATTCTAGTCTCTAAGTGTCAAACTTAGGAAAGGATGCACGTAAGGGCCAGGACACTAGAAAGGGGCCCTGAGACTGGATATAAAGAGACTGTAAGGGAGGGAATGGGCAAGAGAATGAAGCAGTCGAAGGGAGCACACTGGGAATGAAGGAATACCGGGAAAGGAGGATTGGGAGGGAGGTGGGGTAATCTCTATTCCTACACAGAGTTCACATGAGAAGCTGTGTGAGAACCTATTGCTTTACAAACCAATGTAAAGATGCAAACAAATACCTCTCAGTTTAATGATACACTTATTATATATTTTGTATGGGGAAGGGTTGTGTGCACCTATACCACGTGCACATATGGAAGTCAGAGGATAACATAGGAGAGTTGTTCTCTCTTTTCCCCATGTTCGTTCCAGGGATTGAACTCAGGTCATCAGCCTTGGTAGCAAGTGCCTTTGTCCACTGAGTCATCTTGCAGACCTTAAAAACAAACCAAAAAGAAGTGCTTTAATAATTAGTACTGTTATGGTTTTGTCTTCTGGGCCTTAGGGATGGTCATAAGAATATTTAGCTACTCTTTGGAATTAAGGCCATATGGCGAGAAGCCACACTTGGAAGAAATAAAATCAGAAAATATAAATATTAGAAAATGTCTCAACAATGTAATACTATTGATGAGCATTATTACTTGTGTTTGTGTGTTTGTATAAATGGGTAGAAAGAGCAGGGTTATGGGGTAGATGGTAAACAAAGGAGATTGGATTTAATGGTCTAGGGTGACTGGTTTCCAACGAACACTCCATTTTACTTTACTTTGGAAACAGAGTCAGAGAGAATAATGAAATCAAGTTTATCCTTGAACTTGAATATAATTTATGCCAGAAGCAGAATTGGTTTTTGGAGTAAAAGGGCTATTGAAGAATCAACCATTTAATTTTGATGACAGAAAAGCTCAAGCTATAATTATTCCATAAATAGCATAACTTGGAAAATGCTTGTTAGAGTAACCTTTTTAAACCTCTGTGGGATTTAAAAGTGATACATTTTCCATGGCACTTTTGACTTTAATGTGTTATGTGAAGAGACATTCTCACCGTTCATAAAACGAGGAAGGAGAACAATGTATTTGTTAGTTCATGAACAGAGACATCTCTTTTGATCTTGAACTCTTCCCTTCAGGATATCCTCCATGGCAGCTGGTAACTAAGACAGTGCAAAGGAATGCGTGGCCGAGAGGGTCTTCGAGGAGATGAAGGGTTATTCCTAAGAATCTGGTCTCCATTAAGAAGAGAGAAAGAGGAAATGTGTTTGAGTTGCCGAAGGAAGACTCTAGACTACATCAAAATACTCTCTGGGTGTGTTGGTAATCAATAAAATACATGTTCAACAGAGAGTAAGCAATAGCATCTCTAAGAGCTATAAAATTATGGCAGGTATCATGGAGCTAACAGTTCCCAGAGAGTACAAGACCATCCAAATATTCAACCTAGCACATAAAATATCCATGACTCTCCTTTCTTTTCCAGTAGCAAACACCCTTACGCTTTTCTAAGTGATCTGAGTTATTTCTGCAGGATTGGATTCCTAATACTCAATCCAATAAAATAGCTTTTAAAAAATGGGCTGTTGAATTAAATTGGTCGATTGGAAAGTTAACTTGTACTCATTATAATCATGATAGTCTGAAAACGTGATGACCGTAACCTATAAATAAAACACCATGATATTCTCATGGATTTTTGTTAGTGGAGACACAGAAAAACAGAAAATGGAAAATTTTCCAGAGATAGGCTGAGGGCCTCAATCCTAAGAGAAACTAGATTTCTCTGAGGAGAAAATAGTTTCCCATCACACCCTTTGTGTCTGATTCTAGAAAGCGTCCTTTTATTTTCTGTGTGGAAGCTAGAGTCCTCTTGGGAACTCTGTTAATAGAGACTGAGGAAGCAATGCATCCCCCAAGGTGGTTGCTTCAGTTGATCCAGAACAGCAGGTACATGCTCAGATACCCTACCATCTTGTCTAAGAAGACAATTTTAATGAAAATTTATAGAAGATTGAAGACTAGCTATCACTTAAGCCTTTTTTTCTTCTGTTCAATAACATGGCTTCCTTAACAAGACCTGAACAAGAACAATACCAACAAACATATTAAAAGGAAATGGGAAAACCTTACAGGAAACCCAACCCTAGGCAAAGAACTACAGGCAACTAAAGAAAGGTCTTGTTATGTTTCCCAGATAAGCCTCAAAGAATCTATCTGCCCTAGTCTCCTACATAGCTAGGATCGTAAGCATATTCCATTGTACCTGATTTAAACGAACCCATTTTCCAAAGTGGCTTCGTGTCTTAACCTTACCAGATTCCCTGATAACAAAAGTGGAAATGTTCAGAGCAAAGTACACAAAAAACAACAACGAGTCTTAGGTTTCTAGCAGTACTCCTGGCTAAATCATGTGAAAGCCATCTTGTACTAAACCACTTTCATATACTGAATACAAACGTGAGATCTACTTTAGAGTCATACGAAGGTAAGCTATGCCCCAGAAGTCACTGTGTAACCACTCTGGATTTACTTTTTAGTACTTTTGGTTAACAGTGACTTTGGACTCTAATGACCATGCAAGTACGATTGACAAGGGTTTGGGCCCAAGAAGGTTATAAGATTCTCAAATAAAGAACACTTGGATGGCTGTAATCTGTGAGAGGCGAGGGATGGAAGGAAGCACGTGTATTGTCGTAGAGCAAGTCTTACAGGGAACGTTCAGCTTAGGCCGGAACTGGAAGAGGGAAAAGGAAGGGAAAACCCTGAGAACCTGCGAAGCCTGAGCTCAGGCAGCCCTCACCTAGACTCTCAAAGAAACAGCATCTGAAAGGAAAAGGATCGCGCTCAGAACCCTGAGACCAAGTTCTCAACACAAAGGAGATTTCTCTGGCCCAGAGGGACAGAGGGCAGGACATAAGAGACAAAGGCAGGAGATAGAGGATGCGGGAGAAGGGGAAGGGAACAAGGGAGCGGGAGGAGGGCTATTTGTTCCAAATAGCCTCTGGATAGAGAGAAGACAGATGTGGCATATAGGAAAATGACAATTTATAAAGATGCAAGGGGAAATCTCGTGTTAGGGTGAGGTGTTTAATTTAAACTGGGCATGTTAATTAGGTGAGCCAAAGAGGGGTTTGATTGCTGGACTACAATACTTTGATAGCTGGACCTTAGTAGTCAGTCTCAGGAGGAGAAAGTGTGCAAATAAGGGAAGAATAGACCTTACGGGCTAGCATCAGGAACGTAATCTAGCAGTTTTTAGCAAAGCAGAGGGAATGGGGAGAAGGACAAGGCCTGCCAGGGACTTGCTCGCTATGCCCAAGCTGGCCAGAGCTCCTTCAACATCAAAAGTTGTCTCCAGCTCTCAGCTGCCCTTAGTTGCCTGAAGTTCTTTTCTGAGGGTTGTGTCCCTTTGAGATCTCCCCTTCCGTGTTAATGTGTCTGCTGAAGTTCTCCTTGTTCAGGTCTTGTTTAAGCAGCCATGTTGTTGAGACTTCGAGGGTGTAGTTTCTCTAACGTTACTAGGGGACAAAATTTCACAGAGGACTTCCTGCTGCTCTGAGAATCTTTGAGCCTTTATGAGATGTTCCTTGAGCCTTAGGTGTGGGAGTCGAGCTGTAGATGGATCAGCTGGGGCTGGGTACCACATGCTCACTTGTGCTGCAGTTTGATGGGTTGTGGTTTTCTGTAATGATCTCCATCTGCTGCAGAGACGTGTCCTTGATGAGGAGCGAGGACCACACTTATCTGCGGGTAGTAAGGATAAATACTTAGAGTGTAGCTGATGCTGCCTTAGCAAAGGGGCAGCTGTAGGTTCTCCTTGAAGATCTGCGACCTCACAAGCTCCAGGTAGTTGTGAAGGTAGTCACAAATTGCTTATTTAATATCAAGCTATACGCATATGTAACATTATACAGACCTAGCAGACTGTGTCTGTATATTTACCCCCCCATGTGTATATGTTTGTGTGTGTGTGTGTGTGTGTGTGTGTGTGTGTGAGAGAGAGAGAGAGAGAGAGAGAGAGAGAGAGAAGAATTAAAGAAAGAAGCCAGAAATCATGAATTTGAGAGAGAGAGGGAACAAAATGTATATGGGAGGGGTTAGAGGGAGGAAAGGGAAAGGAAAAAAGGATTTAGTTATATTTAAATTTTATTTTTAATTTCAAAACAATTTTTAAAAAAGGTCTCAAGCTAGTAATGCTATGCTGTTTCTAGGAAGAGCAATTAATTCCAAGCCTTGTCCAGAAAGATCCGTTTCCAGCCCACACTGTGTAGGATCTCTATCCTGCTTCATATGAGTTCACATTGCTAATTTCATTTTAAATAGTACAGAATCCTGATAAATAGTAACAATACAATTAGCTCCTAGTTTATAAATATCTACATGTTTAGAACTATTAAAGACAAAAGGCATATACATTGATCAAGAGAAAAAAAATTAGGATTTCAAAAGTGTGTATTCCTGAGGTGGTTTTACTTATTGAAGTAAGCCAGGTCCAGCATTCTGCTTGTCAGCCAGAAGGCACCCCGTGTTACTTGTGGAGAATTCCTTCTTATAAATTGGCGGAGCTTCAAAGGAGCAGAGGGTTGCCGGGCGTTTCTGGCCTTCCACTGTAGGCTACCGAGCAGAGAACGTTTAAATCTGCATTACAAATGAGGCTGAGCTGGGAAAGTAGAACGATTAATTCCAAAAGGGCAGTGAGAAGCAGACCCAAGACTAAGGCGGCAAACATAGAAGGTGAGCGCCGCGCGCGTATGGCCTGGCCTAAGTCAAAAGAATCCACGGATAAAGCGCGCTGTTTGTTACTCCTCTTCCCTACACAGGTTTGTGGTTGGCAGCTGCCAGGGATGATATTCAGGACACTGTTCTCACCTAGGAAGAGAGCCAATGAAAGAAATCTAGCTTCGGAAAGAAAAGAAACATCGAATTCTGACTTGGGCTGGGTATTAATAGCGGCTATTAAACCCAGCCCTGCAGATGTTTACCTGGGCGTGGCTATGCTTGACTCTACCTGCCAGGAGCTTCTGCTCTTTGCTTTGTGGGTGTTACCGACAAAGTCTGCAGCCTTTTTCAATTGATTGCCATCTAAATGAGTGGGACAGAGAGGTCCTGGCAGGACACCATGTCCTTACTGTTTTCTTTCATACAAGTTTAGAGTCTTGTCCAGACTGCATGTAGCATTCACCGCCAAAGCTAGGGTCACGTAATGGCAGCTTTTACCTACATTCCATTGCGTGTACTTTTCTGACGCTTGCTTTTAGGGTAGGAAATGAATAAGCATATAAACCCAAACTGCTTTAGCATTGGAAAATTCCAGCCCAGCACGGTGATGCATGCGTGCCTGTAATCCCAGTATTTAACAGGGCGCCGCAGGACCATCAGAAGCACAAAGTCAGCTTCCTCTAGATTCTGAGTTGCAACCCAGCCCAGGCTACACAAAACCTTGTTACAAAACCCTCACCCGACAAATCCGATGGCTCAGTGGGTAACAATGGTCATTGTGTAGACCTGATCATAAGTTTAATCCCTTGGAGGCCTTACAGTGAAAGGAGATGGACTCCCAAAAGTCGTTCTTGGACCTCTACGAGCACACACCTGGCTCAGTTGTACCGACACACTCACATGCATTGCACACACAGAATAATAACAAAAATAAAAATTTAAAAAACACACACACACACACACACACACACACACACACACACACACACACACTTTTATGCCCCAGGGTAAGGGGGTGGGGGGATGAGGTGGGGGTGGTTGGGTGGTGAGGGGGCAGTGGGGAGCAGTAGGGGGAGTATCCTCTCAGAGGCAAGCGGGAGAGAGGAGGGAGTGAAGAATCTTTGGAGCCAGGACTGGGAAGGGAGGCAACATTTGGAATGTAAATAAATAAAACAATTAAACACACACACAGTGAATAAAAAATAAATAAATCCAGAGGAAAATCAGTTGTCTATGTAAATAAAAGCTATCTCAGTGGTGAATCTTTTCATTATTATTATTATATCATGAACTACATCTCAACGGCACCCCCCCCCCCCCCCCCCGCTTCTCCTTCTGGCCCCTCCCAACAACCATCACTCAGATCCTCTCCTCCTCCACTTCCTTTCAGAAAAGAGCAGGCCTCCCAGGGCTTGAGTTTCAGATCTTAACCATTCTGATGGGTGTACGGTGGAATCTCAGAGTCGTTTGGATTTGCAATTCTCAGAGGTATATCTTGATGAGAAGATTTGTATTAGGTGACATTTGGTATTCTAATTTAGAGTAAGTATTGTGACATGCTAGGAATGAAGTGTGATACTTCTGGGTCTCTTTAACCAGCTAGAAATAGTCATTGAAGCAAAAGGGTTTTCTCTTTCTTTCTTTCTTCCTTCCTCCCTCCCTCCCTCCCTCCCTCCCTCCCTCCCTCCCTCTCTCTCTCTCTTTCTTTCTTTCTTTCTTTCTTTCTTTTTACAGATGGTTGTAAGCTACCATGTGGTTGCTGGGAATTGAACTCAGAACTTCTGGAAGAGTAGCCAGTGCCCTTAACCACTGAGCCATCTCTCCAGCCCTCAGAAACAAAAGTTTAACTGTGTTCATACCCATGCAACTTCCAGTGCTATCCGACTTTAGGAATTATCAGACTCTGTACCTGATGAAGATACTGTCTCTCCATCTGAGTGTGGGGGCACATGCCCATACTTCCAGCATTTAGGGGGCAGCTAAGGGAAGATTGTGAGTTTTAAGCCCACCTATACTACCTCATGAGACCCCCATCTCAAAAAGAAATCAGAGGGGCCAGCAAAACGCTCAGAGAATAAAGATGCTTGATCTCCAGGTCCCAAGTGGTGGAAGGCGAGAGTCAACTGCCAAAAGTTGTCCTCTGACCTCTTTCTGCATGCTGTGGTTCTAGTGTACACAAATACACAAATACACACACACACACACACACACACACACACACACGATAAATAAATAAACAAATGTTTTTAAAGGAAAGAGAAAGCAACAGCAATAAATAAGCACTTTTCTCCGGTAACTGCAAACCTTTCCTGTTTACTCTGCCTTGTGATACATGGGCCAAGATTCTGAAACTACTCTGTGTTGGTCAGCTGGTTTCCTCTTACAATATCCTAGACGATGCAGCAGGTTGAGAGGCCAAGCGTTGCCCTTCTTCCTATTTTGCTGGTCCCTTGGGTCACTGTCAGGAATGACCTTCCACTGTCACAGTCACCTCCTGCCTGTCGTTTCTTTGCTTGCTTCTAGGTCCTCACTGTAAGGGTTTTGAGGTGCCATTGGCATTCAGTTCCAAGTCAGAGATCAAAAGCCCAGAGGAAAAGTAGTCCCCTAACCCTGAGGCCCGGGTCCCTGATCTAGGTGCCCTGAATCCAACTTTAACTTCCAGTAACTCTAACCTCTTTCCTGAGTAGCATCCGCTTCCTACCTCTGCTCTCACAGGATGAGAATGTCTTCGCTCCAGGTGTGATTCAGACACTCGGGGAAGAATGTGAAGAAAAGAGGCAGAAGTCTTAGATTCGTTCCTTGTGCCTAAACCAGTGTCTTTCCAACTTGAGCCATTGAGGCAAACAGAAAATTTCAATTGCAAGAATTTCACCACACCTGTCGGGATCATAGGTGGCAACCTTGGATATTCTACAACAGAGTTACAATAGACTTTCTAACTCAGGGAATCATGAGTTCTTCACTGACACTTGTTCCCAGGAAAGTTTAAGCGAAAACCCAGCACTAGAAGCATGCTCCTGAAAAGCTGTCTTTGCTGCATGTCTAAACCGAGGAAAGCTAATGAAGGAAGCAGTGTAGCTCAGGAATGGGTTTAAACTGGGAACAAAACACAAAGTATTTGTTCTAAATGGAATCGCCAAAGACACATCTAAAAATACTTAGTTTTAAAAGAAGAAGAAGAGAAAAGAAAAGAAAAGAAAAGAAAAGAAAAGAACCTGGTTCCTTGCTCTCAAATATGGCTGCTCCTTGCAGTCATATGGAGCCCTTAAAATTATAGACTGCAAAGTTTGACCCCCGGCTACAGTACTCAGACTCTAAGCTTGAGATCATAAAATTGATTCCCCCTCCTCCCTTTAAACCTCCTCATGTGATCAAGGGATTTGATGATCAACAGGTTTAGGATCTATTGTTATACAGAAGGAGGTTCAGCTTGTCATTTTTTTTCTCCATTAGAAGTATGTACTTGGAGCAGCGCAGTGATGACAGTCCCTACCTTGGCAGGGGGCAGAGAGAGAAAAACTGGGCGGGAGGTGGGGGTGGGGGTGGGGAGACAAAAAACCAGAACATCTTCCCCAGGAGGCTGCTTTCAGAAGGGCTTTTGATCATCCTCCACCCAATGTCAGGGCCAATCAGGCATCTTCAGCACCAGCTCAACCCCAGGAAACTGGCCCTGAATGCTGCCGCGCATCCCTGCGTGCCGGGACCTCAAGGCATGTCCTGGTGTCCAGGATGCCAGAATGTGACGGTCAACAGTCACAATGTTGTTGTCATCGTCATTGTTTTGGTTGTTACCTCTGGGTGAGTCTAACATACAGTGACCACACTCCTGACTTCTTGAAACATCCAACAGAGCTTCCGAGAGTGTATGTAGACACTGGGAAATGAAATCAATGACAGAAATGCAGCCAAAAAAGGGAGAAGTCAGACAGCCTCACTTAATGTTACCCATGGTCACTTTTCTTGCAGTGTGACTTTGAAGGGAACCACAGAGCAAGGGTAGCTTTAGTGTTCTTTAGTTACTCATATGAAGAAAATAAGAAAGGGTCACTCTCGGGCCGTGGCTACTAGAGGAGTTGTCACCACACCTTACAGAACTGAGAAAGCCAATGACTTCCTGTCAAGTGACAGGATGTGAAATCTGTCAATTAAAAGTTTGCTGCAGGGGCTGGAGAGATGACTGAGCAGCGGTTAAGAGCACTGACTGCTCTTCCAGAGGTCCTGAGTTCAATTCCCAGCAACCACATGGTAGCTCACAACCATCTATAATAGGATCTAATGCCCTCTTCTGGTGTGTCTGAAGACAGCAACAGAGACAGTGTAGTCAAATATCTAAATAATTTTTTAAAAAAAGGTTTACGCCAGGCGTGGTGGCACACACCTTTAATCCCAGCACTCAGGAGGCAGAGGCAGGCGAATGTCTGAGTTCGAGGCCAGCCTGGTCTACAAAGTGAGTTCCAGGACAGCCAGAGCTACACAGAGAAACCCTGTCTCAAAAAACCACCCCCCCCCCCAAATAACTTTATATGCCCCAGTTCAGGGGAACGCCAGGGCCAAGAAGTGGGAGTGGGTGGGTAGGGGAGCAGGGCGGGGAGGGGGGAGGGTATAGGGGATTTTTGGGATAGCATTTGAAATGTAAATGAAGAAAATATCTAATTAAAAAAAAAGTTTGCTGCAACAAATACCTTTATGCCGTGTCATCACAAAGAAAGGTCAAAGAAAAAGCCGTGTCTCTGTCCCAGACACGGGCATGACAGAACCAAAGTGTAGTAGAGACATGTGACTTTGTTATATTTTTAAAAATAACAGAGCAAAACAAATTGAAGCAAACTGAATTCGTTCATTCATTGTTTTACGAAGGACAAAACAGCTCCTTGTTTCCTAATTGATCCTGTGGACCAAACACCCTGTGGAGTCTAGCCCGGGTAATACCACAGGGCTATTTAGTGTTAACTTTGTGTCCTGGATTTGATCAGGAAATTCGCTAGGCGTGTGGCTTTTCAATCCAGAGATCTGTTGACACGAGAAATCCTCAGCACTTTGGGTGATTCAAGTGAACTTTCATTATTGTACTCCTTTGTTATTTCCACATTGCTCAGGAATCCGTCACTTCTGCCTGAATTATGTGCTGTTCAGGATGGATGCTCATACCACCCACTCAGCAAGGGCAACCTCAGCTTCTTGAACTCACAGAACCTATTGTTCTGTTCCTTTCTTACGGGTGCTGTCCCCGCAGCTACGTACCTCCAGCTGGGAGGGCAGGGAAATGACTCCCTAGAGAGTCATTGATCATGGTAATAAACGGTCTGAGTTTTACTAAGTTCCATCAAAGTTCACCTATACACCGAAGTCAAACAATTCTTCTCTATACACCCTTTTCTTCCCTTCTGTTTGTATAAATATAAATACGGCCCATAAAGTTCATAAAGCACTGGTGTTTGTGTAATGGGTAAACTCGCTGAAAATTGTGTGAGTTTGGTATGAAGATGTGTTTTCCGCAGGGCAGGAGTCCCATTGATGCCTGGCTGAACCCCTAATTTTAATATGTACATTTGGATTTTCACTCTCTTCATTTTTCAGCCAGGACTCCCGAGCGTGATGACTTTAATTGCTGTTTGCTCTTTTAAGCATCTCCTAAGATTGATTATAAGATATTTGTTAACAGTCTAAGCCTTGTCTGGCTTCGTCTCATTCTCAACCCGTTCACTACTCACACTCCCAAATTAACTGGAAATATTCACTGCTCAGTCATGAGGCTGGAGTCCCTCTACTGCTACCCCAGGAAGAGAGAAAAGGGAGCCTGTCCTTCTGTTAATTAACGTCAACTTCAGTATTCACTGACTGCATCCTAGGCTGACTCTCTGCTGACTACTACTTTAAAAAAGAAGCAAATATGACCCCAGCTTCTCAGAGCATGGAGTGGCATTATTGAACCATCTTAGCACAGTTTACTGTGGAAGGATTTCAAAGCAAAACACACATAGCCACGTGCACACACACACACACACACACACACACACACACACACACATGCAAGCACATACCCATGTGAGGGAGGGACATTCAGGACAAAACAAAACAATTCAGGCATCCTTTCCTTGCTTTAAGCCCTCATTTACGCAATAACATATTTAATACCCAGTGTGTATTTCGTCTGGCAGTCTGTATTGCAATAAGTTATGGACAAAAGAAGGCGCAAACATTTAGCCACAGATGTCATCAAATAAAAGAACTTTTATAATAATGGCTTGTAATTTAACATCTGGACTTTAAGAGATGCCTTGTTAAGAAAAAGAAAGGGCCTTATTGACTCCCGTACTCGTCTTAATAGCTCGGTTTTTTGTTTGTTTGTTTGTTTGGTTTTTTTTTTTTTTTTTTTTTTTTTTTTTTGGCTTTTCAAGACAGGGTTTCTCTGTGTAGCCCTGGCTGTTCTGGAGCTCACTTTGTAGACCAGGCTGGCCTCGAACTCAGAAAACCGCCTGCCTCTGCCTCGAGTTCTGGGATTAAAAGCGCTAGCTCTGTTTTTTTAATTGACTGAGCAAACACCCAATTAGAATGATAATCTGCAAGGGTTACTCCTTTGTGGTAACAAGAAGGGAAAGGTAAGGAGTTATCAAAGTTGAGTTAGTGTCTGATGTCCTACTGACAAGTTAACTATCCATCCTTTTACATATTAAAGCCAGGAAGCTTAGGGGCTGGAGAGAAAGCTCTGTGGTTAAGATGGCTGCATCTACAAGACCAGGATTCAACTCCCGGGATCCTCAGGGCAGCTCACAATCATCTGTAACTCCAGTCCCAGGAGATAGGGCGCCCTCTTCTGGCATCCACACAGTCCACAAACACTCATGCAGGCAGGACACCCATATACATAACAATAATAAATAAATAAAATGTTTAAGCCAGGCAGTGGTGGCGCACGCCTTTAATCCCAGCACTCGGGAGGCAGAGGCGGGCGGATTTCAGAGTTTGAGGCCAACCTGGTCTACAGAGTGAGTTCCAGGACAGCCAGGACGACACAGAGAAACCCTGTCTCGAAAAAACAAACAAACAAACAACAACAACAACAAAAACCAACCAACCAAAAAAACAAAAACAAAAACAAAAAAACCCCACAAACAGCTCAGCTAAAGTCTCTGTCTCCTTATATTCATTTCAACTTAAGGTACCTGGTAATTACTTGTGAAATAAAATAAAAGGCTTTAGATATTATTTAGGCAGAAGGAATTATGCCTGACCTTAAACCTGCTGAAAAGTTGGGCTCTGGACTCGTTGCTTGCCTGGTTCTTTGTTATCTGTGCCTCCTTCACTTGTGTCTGATTCTCGTCTGTACGTTGGGATTAGCAACGATATATAACTTCCTGGGGGCAACCGTGTCTCAGATGGGTCCTTGGGGACTTTAATGTTGTGAGATATTTTTCCGTCTTGGTATGGAGATTGGATGTAGGGGCCAATACCGAATGCACACTCCACCCACTGAGTTACAACCGAGTCCTCTCAGGCAGGCTAGTTCTCTTTTGTTTAAACTACTACAACGGCTGTAGTTCTCACCTCTTGGAACTCATGAGAAATCCGATATCATCACCTCAACATCAAACTTCGTGTTCTGAGGAGTCCTGGAAGGCAGATGGGATAGGAATCTAAAGGCTCTTTCTCTGTGTGCTCGGAGTTGTCACTGTTTAAACTTTAGCTCAATGCTTTAGCACAAAGGTGCGCGCACCTGTAGTGTTGGGTTGGGACAGTACCTAAAAGTAGTAGGCTTAAACTGACGAGTAGTCACAAATTCCTTTTTGAGGTACGTTAAGGCTTTTATGATTGTTTTAAACACCTCCAGGGGACCGAGTACAAACCAGAAGCTGCATTAAAGCACCTGTGACCATCTTCATAGCAATTGGTGGAGACAGAACTGCCACGTTTGATGTATCGCTTGCTTAGGATGCTTCAGGGCTCCTAAGGAACCTAAAACTCATCCAACCAATTTTTATTGTGTTTGTGTATGCTTTTTGATTTTTGTTTTAGCATTAAAACCACTGTTCTGGAAACATCCTCAGATCTAAGCAAACCAGCGTGCTAGAACACTTCTGTTATAGTGCAGCGTCCACCCCACCCCCCACACCCTCCGACCAGCATGCTTCTCTTTCAGACTCCTCCTGTGTAACTATGCCTGCATAACCAAGACCCACAGAAGCTGAGTGCTGTTGTTGCTTCCATCTGACCTGCTGTGGCTAAGACAGAAAGGAGGGGCTAACCACAAAGGGACAGTTCCCACACCTATAACCCGGCTGCAATTTTCTCAGAGGAGCCTTAACATTTTGACTTACCCCCACCCACCACCCCTCCCCCTCATCTTTAAGAATGATTGCTTGCACGATGCATTATAATTTCAAGTTTGCCCTGTTACTTACAGAGAGACAAAGCTAGAAGCCTGAAACAGTTCTCCTGGAAGCACAACTTCATGCCAGGATTTGAAATGACAAAAATACTGGGCCCCTAGATCAGAAATTCTAGTTTCAATATTAGCAAAATGAAGAGTCTTTTTTTTTTTAAAAGTTATTTATTTTTGCCTTCAGAGCAGAATAACAATTTCATCCAGTCCTTACACACATCTCAATTTGTAGACTTTTTGGTACTTATTTCACTTTCTTAATTGGATAAAAGTATGCAGCTGATGATTTATGGATCTCCAGCTGTGCCAAGCATCATTTTAAATGTGCACAGCTGCTTGGCAGTAGTTTAACTTGGCAGATAACACCCAACCATTGGATTGTGTCATTTATTTGTATATACATACAATAGCTTCCTTGTCCAGGTTCCTCAGAAATTCTTACAGGAATAAATCAGAGAGTGATTTATTCTCTTGGAAGATCATCAGGGTTTCTAAAGTGAAGGATTAGGTAGTCTTCTCTGGCACTGATAGCTTCCTCGGGGAGTTGTGGAGACAGGGCAAAGTGAATCAAGGTGACCAGAATGAGAGGTAGGGAACTTGGGTTCCGTGGTCACTTAGTGTAGGACACGCTGCTGCTGACAACACTCTCGATTTCCTTATGACACATCTCAGGGAAGCAACTAAAGAGTGTGGGGGTGGGGGTGGGGGCGGATGACCTAATACAAGTCACTGCAGGCATAAATAACTCAAGAAGCTCTGCTGACAACAAAAAAACCTCTGGCATCCATAGATGTGAACAACGCTATCTTCAGATTCAAAGGACCCTGAGATTTGTCACGGTTGTCCTTTGTAGTCAAGAACGATACTGTTGACACTGTGGTTAATCCCTGTACAAAAGTGTGGCTGAAAATATCCGAACGTGACAGATGACAAGGTCTTTCTGCAGAGAGCAGTGGAAAATCTTTTTTTGGTCTGCTCCCAGGGCATAGTTTACCTTGTCACAAAGTCATTGTGTGTCTAGCAGGCCCTGATATTCTGTTTACTGCCTCTTGCTTCCAGCATCCCACAAAGAGTTCCATTGCTTGCATGTCTCCCATTAGGGTCTCGTGAGGATTATACCTCTTATCTGGTCTACTCGTTGCTATCCAGGCCTGATGTGTGGCTTGTGAGAGGATCTCTGAGAAGTGGATACCTGTGCTCCCCAACGGCTTTGTTCACTGCTGCTTTTCTTTTTCTGCTTGACCAATTGGAGAATTTTCAACCAGAATGACCTGAGCTGGGATGGATCCCTGCCACTTCCATTGTGCTGGGTCTTGAGTTAAGAAACATAGAGCCAATACTTTGGGCTGAGCTATGCCTCTCTTGAAGGAGAGCAGGTCAAATGTTATAAAGCCTGTTGCCTTCAAACCTGTTTCCAATCTTAGAGAAGAAGAAAAAGAAAGAAAAATATTCAGGCTCTGTTCCGGGAGCTGGAGGCCCCTTCCAGCTGATTGGCCCTATTAATAATCTGTGTGGGAATTCTAGCAAACCAGTAAATGAGTGCGTGGAAGCCCGGCCTGTAAGGTGGCAACAACCAGAAAGTCCCAGATCTCAGGAAAACAAGAGCCTCCCAGGACCCCATGGGGATGACATCCCACATAGGGGAAGTAGAACCTGTTGAAACCATATTCAGAGGAAATATAGGAACAAAGAGTGGAGCAGAGACTGAAGGAAAGGCCATCCAGAGACTGCCCTACCTGAGGATTCATCCCACATGCAGACACCAAACCCAGACACTATTGCTGATGCCAAGAAGTGCTTGCTGACAGGAGCCTGATACAGCTGTCTCTGAGAGGCTCTGCCAGATCCTGACAAATACAGATATGGATGCTCATAGCCAACCAAAGGACTGAGCACAGGGACTCCAATGGAGGAGTTAGGGAAAGGACTGAAGGAGCTAAAGGGGCCTTGTCTGGCATCAATGGGAGGTGAGGCTCTTGGTCCTGTGAAGGCTTGATGCCCCAGTGTAGAGGAATGCTAGGTTGGTGAGGCAGAAGTGGGTAGGTGGGTGAAGGAGCACCCTCATAGAAGCAGTGTAAGGGGGGATGGTTAGGGGATTTGCAGAGGGAAAACCGGGAAAGGGGATAACATTTGAAATGTAAATAAATAAAATATTTAATTAAAGAAAGGAAGAAAGAAAAATGTTTCCATGCCAGCTCATACTCAAAAAATTCTTTTAAGGCCTAAAATGACCCTACAGGTTTCTGAAGCCTGATAACGGGTGCCCCCAAGCCACCACAAATGTCTCAGAGAGCTTTTCTATGCTGGCTGTTCGGTGGCTCAAGTGAGACAGCAGTTGCCTCTGGTCCTGGTACAACATTATAAGTATCAAGGAAAAAGCAAGTACAGTTAGGCAGTTGGTCACTGTCTTAGTCAGGGTTTCCTACTGTTGTGATAATACACCATGACCAACAAGCAACTTGGGGAAGAAAGGGTTTCTTTCTCTGGTCACACTCTGCCACTGAGGGAAGTCAGGGCAAGGACTCAGGGCAGGAAGCTGGCAGCTGGAACTAAAGCAGAGGCTATGGGTTTGTGTGTGTGTGTGTGTGCTGCTTACTGGCTTACTGACTCCTGCCTTGCAACTCGGCTACACAAGTACAATACTTACATTCAATTAAAAACAAAAGTGAGGGCTGGTGAGATGGCTCAGTGGGTAAGAGCACCCAACTGCTCTTTCGAAGGTCCGAAGTTCAAATCCCAGCAACCACATGGTGGCTCACAACCACCTGTAATGAGATCTGACTCCCTCTTCTGGAGTGTCTGAAGACAGCTACAGTGTACTTATAATAAATAAATAAATAAATAAATAAATAAATAAATAAATAAATCTTAAAAACAAAACAACAACAACAACAACAAAAACAAAAGTGAGTTTGACAAATGCTGTTCTAGAAAAAGACTTTCTCTTCTCTTCTCTTCTCTTCTCTTCTCTTCTCTTCTCTTCTCTTCTCTTCTCTTTTCTTCTCTTCCCTTTCCTTTTTCCTTTCTTTTCTTTTTCTCCAGCAGTGGGAATTGAGCCTACAGCCTGCTGTATGTAAGCAAGTGCCCCGCTTCCAAGAGACAATCATGTGAGCAGCGTGTCTGTCTGCTCCCTGAAGCATAAGGATCATCTTGGAAGCAGTCACCGGATCTGCCGGTGTCTTGAACTTGGAGTTCCAAGACTCCTGAATAGTGTGAAATAAATTTATATATTTATAAATGAATAATTTAAACTCAGTGATCTTTTGTTGCAGCAGGACAAACAGCCTAGGTCAGTGGCATTTAATGCTATGAACCTTAAAAGAAACTGAGGCTAATTTTCCCCCTTGTGTTATGTTAAATGCAGTACATATTGCAAACTGCATTTCCCAATATGGGTGCCATCCTATGTCTTTTTGGCATTTAGAAACACTGAAAAGTCAGAAACTACATCATATCTGTGACATGTATGGTCACATAACTAAAAAGAAGAATAAACACAGTTGAGTTCAAGTCTATTTTATGAGATATTTAGTTAAACTTAAGACAAGTTGTTTGATAGTTACAAGTGACCTTGAACTTCTGAGTCTCCTGTCTCCAGCCTCTGAGTTTTGGTATTATAGCTGTCCACCTCTGTATCCAGGCTATGGAGCACTGGGGACTGAACCCATGGCTTCCCCAGAGTGCTGGAGTTACTAGGATGTTTGACACTATGCCTGATTCAGAAGCAGTTTTCACTGAGAAGTCTCCTGGCTGCCCCATGGCATATGAGCCACAATCTAGGAACATTCAGACCAAACATCAGGTTATTCCTGAAAGTCTGGCAAGCGTTCTATCAACTGAGTTACTCTTGCTAACCCAAATAGCTCTTTTATCTCAAGACTGGAGTTGAAATTCTGTTCCCTATCGCTGTTTGTTTGTTACTCTCGTGTAATATAGTCTCATGTTGGCTTTGTTGTAAGAGAAGTGGAATTCTCACATCTGCCATGAATCAAGTGACTCTATAAATACTTCCTGGTTTTGTACTATGCTGGGGTGGGGAAAGCTCCCTGCTCTATGGATGCTCAGCCTTTCCACAGTGAGGTCTCTGGAATATCAGAGGGAACTTTGGAAAACTGCTGAGCAAGTCATTTCTAAATACTTGCAAGAGCTGAGGGCTGACAGGAGTCATGTTAAAGGAGCACTGAAAAGATAATTCCAATCATTTTTCATGCACATTTTCATAAACAGCATTATGCTTGTTACAGAACATATACCTGCAGCCTGTGTTGCAGAGGGGAGCAAAGAACACGGGTTGAAGGCTGTTGTTCTGTAGATGTTGAACACTGTGTGTGTCCTGCAAGAGTGGTGTCACAGCAACCTCAGGCTCAAGCTCTCCCCCCCCACACCCCGCCATTTCTCTCTGTCTCTCTGTTTCAGTTTCTCTGTCTCTCTATCTCTGTCTCTCTGTCTCACGATCTGTGTGTGCCTGTCTCTTTCTCTCTGTCTCTTTATCTCTTTCTCTCTGTTTCTCTGTTTCTATCTCTGTCTATTTGTTTCTTTGTTCCTTTGTCTTCTGTCTCTTTCTGTGTGTATCTGTCTCTGTCTCTCTGTCTCTCTAACTCTCTGTTCCTCTCTGTTTTTATCTCTGTCTCTTCGTTTCTCTGTCTCTCTGTCTCTCTGTTTCTCTCTGTCTCCCTCTGTCTCTCCCCCATTTTGTATTGTTTTGTTCAACACACAGACTTGGTATGTGGTATGCAGCCTAGGCTGACTTTGAACTCACTGCATAGTGCAGGCTACCCTTAAGCTCACATCAATTCTCCTGCCTCATTCTCCCAAGGGCTGGAGTTACAAGGGCATGTGCCACTATGTCTGACTCAAGCATTTTTTCACTGAGAAGTCTCCTGGCCACTGGCTGCCCTGAGGCACATGACAAAATGTCAGGTTATTCCTGAAAGTCTGGAAGCAGAGTGAATGTGCAAGGCTTGAAAAAAGACTCTGTCATGTGTGAAAAAAGCTATGAAAATCTACCAACAGGACTCGAGCCCCGGGCTACCTTGCCAGCAGAGTCTTGCCCAACACCCGCAAGGGTCCACACGGGACTCCCCACGGGACCCTAAGACCTCTGGTGAGTGGACCACAGTGCCTGCCCCAATCCAATCGCGCGGAACTTGAGACTGCGGTACATAGGGAAGCAGGCTACCCGGGCCTGATCTGGGGCACAAGTCCCTTCCGCTCGACTCGAGACTCGAGCCCCGGGCTACCTTGACAACACCCGCAAGGGCCCACACGGGACTCCCCACGGGACCCTAAGACCTCTGGTGAGTGGAACACAGCGCCTACCCCAATCCAATCGCGTGGAACTTGAGACTGCGGTACATAGGGAAGCAGGCTACCCGGGCTTGATCTGGGGCACAAACCCCTTCCACTCCACTCGAGCCCCGGCTACCTTGCCAGCTGAGTCGCCTGACACCCGCAAGGGCCCACACAGGATTCCACACGTGATCCTAAGACCTCTAGTGAGTGGAACACAACTTCTGCCAGGAGTCTGGTTCGAACACCAGATATCTGGGTACCTGCCTTGCAAGAAGAGAGCTTGCCTGCAGAGAATACTCTGCCCACTGAAACTAAGGAGAGTGCTACCCTCCAGGTCTGCTCATAGAGGCTAACAGAGTCACCTGAAGAACAAGCTCTTAACAGTGACAACTAAAACAGCTAGCTTCAGAGATTACCAGATGGCGAAAGGCAAACGTAAGAATCCTACTAACAGAAATCAAGACCACTCACCATCATCAGAACGCAGCACTCCCACCCCACCTAGTCCTGGGCACCCCAACACAACCGAAAATCTAGACCCAGATTTAAAAACATTTCTCATGATGATGATAGAGGACATCAAGAAGGACTTTCATAAGTCACTTAAAGATTTACAGGAGAGCACTGCTAAAGAGTTACAGGCTCTTAAAGAAAAGCAGGAAAACACAGCCAAACAGGTGATGGAAATGAACAAAACCATACTAGAACTAAAAGGGGAAGTAGACACAATAAAGAAAACCCAAAGCGAGGCAACGCTGGAGATAGAAACCCTAGGAAAGAGATCTGGAACCATAGATGCGAGCATCAGCAACAGAATACAAGAAATGGAAGAGAGAATCTCAGGTGCAGAAGATTCCATAGAGAACATCGACACAACAGTCAAAGAAAATACAAAATGCAAAAGGATCCTAACTCAAAACATCCAGGTAATCCAGGACACAATGAGAAGACCAAACCTACGGATAATAGGAATTGATGAGAATGAAGATTTTCAACTTAAAGGGCCAGCTAATATCTTCAACAAAATAATAGAAGAAAACTTCCCAAACATAAAAAAAGAGATGCCCATGATCATACAAGAAGCATACAGAACTCCAAATAGACTGGACCAGAAAAGAAATTCCTCCCGACACATAATAATCAGAACAACAAATGCACTAAATAAAGATAGAATATTAAAAGCAGTAAGGGAGAAAGGTCAAGTAACATATAAAGGAAGGCCTATCAGAATTACACCAGACTTTTCACCAGAGACTATGAAAGCCAGAAGAGCCTGGACAGATGTTATACAGACACTAAGAGAACACAAATGCCAGCCCAGGCTACTATACCCGGCCAAACTCTCAATTACCATAGATGGAGAAACCAAAGTATTCCACGACAAAACCAAGTTCACACAATATCTTTCCACGAATCCAGCCCTTCAAAGGATAATAACAGAAAAGAAGCAATACAAGGACGGAAATCACGCCCTAGAACAACCAAGAAAGTAATCATTCAACAAACCAAAAAGAAGACAGCCACAAGAACAGAATGCCAACTCTAACAACAAAAATAAAAGGGAGCAACAATTACTTTTCCTTAATATCTCTTAATATCAATGGACTCAATTCCCCAATAAAAAGACATAGACTAACAGACTGGCTACACAAACAGGACCCAACATTCTGCTGCTTACAGGAAACCCATCTCAGGGAAAAAGACAGACACTACCTCAGAGTGAAAGGCTGGAAAACAATTTTCCAAGCAAATGGACTGAAGAAACAAGCTGGAGTAGCCATTTTAATATCGGATAAAATCGACTTCCAACCCAAAGTTATCAAAAAAGACAAGGAGGGACACTTCATACTCATCAAAGGTAAAATCCTCCAAGAGGAAATCTCAATTCTGAATATCTACGCTCCAAATGCAAGGGCAGCCACATTCATTAGAGACACTTTAGTAAAGCTCAAAGCATACATTGCACCTCACACAATAATAGTGGGAGACTTCAACACACCACTTTCTTCAAAGGACAGATCGTGGAAACAGAAACTAAACAGGGACACAGTGAAACTAACAGAAGTTATGAAACAAATGGACCTGACAGATATCTACAGAACATTTTATCCTAAAACAAAAGGATATACCTTCTTCTCAGCACCTCACGGGACCTTCTCCAAAATTGACCATATAATTGGTCACAAAACAGGCCTCAATAGATACAAAAATATTGAAATTGTCCCATGTATCCTATCAGACCACCATGGCCTAAGACTGATCTTCAATAACAACATAAATAATGGAAAGCCAACATTCACGTGGAAACTGAATAACACTCTTCTCAATGATACCTTGGTCAAGGAAGGAATAAAGAAAGAAATTAAAGACTTTTTAGAGTTTAATGAAAATAAAGCCACAACGTACCCAAACCTATGGGACACAATGAAAGCATTTCTAAGAGGGAAACTCATAGCGCTGAGTGCCTCCAAGAAGAAACGGGAGAGAGCACATACTAGCAGCTTGACAACACATCTAAAAGCCCTAGAAAAAAAGGAAGCAAATTCACCCAAGAGGAGTAGACGGCAGGAAATAATCAAACTCAGGGGTGAAATCAACCAAGTGGAAACAAGAAGAACTATTCAAAGAATTAACCAAACGAGGAGTTGGTTCTTTGAGAAAATCAACAAGATAGATAAACCCTTAGCTAGACTCACTAAAGGGCACAGGGACAAAATCCTAATTAACAAAATCAGAAATGAAAAGGGAGACATAACAACAGATCCTGAAGAAATCCAAAACACCATCAGATCCTTCTACAAAAGGCTATACTCAACAAAACTGGAAAACCTGGACAAAATGGACAAATTTCTGGACAGATACCAGGTACCAAAGTTGAATCAGGATCAAGTTGACCATCTAAACAGTCCCATATCACCTAAAGAAATAGAAGCAGTTATTAATAGTCTCCCAACCAAAAAAAGCCCAGGACCAGATGGGTTTAGTGCAGAGTTCTATCAGACCTTCAAAGAAGATCTAATTCCAATTCTGCACAAACTATTTCACAAAATAGAAGTAGAAGGTACTCTACCCAACTCATTTTATGAAGCCACTATTACTCTGATACCTAAACCACAGAAAGATCCAACAAAGATAGAGAACTTCAGACCAATTTCTCTTATGAATATCGATGCAAAAATCCTCAATAAAATTCTCGCTAACCGAATCCAAGAACACATTAAAGCAATCATCCATCCTGACCAAGTAGGTTTTATTCCAGGGATGCAGGGATGGTTTAATATACGAAAATCCATCAATGTAATCCATTATATAAACAAACTCAAAGACAAAAACCACATGATCATCTCATTAGATGCAGAAAAAGCATTTGACAAGATCCAACACCCATTCATGATAAAAGTTTTGGAAAGATCAGGAATTCAAGGCCCATACCTAAACATGATAAAAGCAATCTACAGCAAACCAGTAGCCAACATCAAAGTAAATGGAGAGAAGCTGGAAGCAATCCCACTAAAATCAGGGACTAGACAAGGCTGCCCACTTTCTCCCTACCTTTTCAACATAGTACTTGAAGTATTAGCCAGAGCAATTCGACAACAAAAGGAGATCAAGGGGATACAAATTGGAAAAGAGGAAGTCAAAATATCACTTTTTGCAGATGATATGATAGTATATATAAGTGACCCTAAAAATTCTACCAGAGAACTCCTAAACCTGATAAACAGCTTCGGTGAAGTAGCTGGATATAAAATAAACTCAAACAAGTCAATGGCCTTTCTCTATACAAAGAATAAACAGGCTGAGAAAGAAATTAGGGAAACAACACCCTTCTCAATAGTCACAAATAATATAAAATATCTTGGCGTGACTCTAACTAAGGAGGTGAAAGATCTGTATGATAAAAACTTCAAATCTCTGAAGAAAGAAATTAAAGAAGATCTCAGAAGATGGAAAGATCTCCCATGCTCATGGATTGGCAGGATCAACATTGTAAAAATGGCTATCTTGCCAAAAGCAATCTACAGATTCAATGCAATCCCCATCAAAATTCCAACTCAATTCTTCAACGAATTGGAAGGAGCAATTTGCAAATTTGTCTGGAATAACAAAAAACCTAGGATAGCAAAAAGTCTTCTCAAGGATAAAAGAACTTCTGGCGGAATCACCATGCCAGACCTAAAGCTTTACTACAGAGCAATTGTGATAAAAACTGCATGGTACTGGTATAGAGACAGACAAGTAGACCAATGGAATAGAATTGAAGATCCAGAAATGAACCCACACACCTATGGTCACTTGATCTTCGACAAGGGAGCTAAAACCATCCAGTGGAAGAAAGACAGCATTTTCAACAATTGGTGCTGGCACAACTGGTTGTTATCGTGTAGAAGAATGCGAATCGATCCATACTTATCTCCTTGTACTAAGGTCAAATCTAAGTGGATCAAGGAACTTCACATAAAACCAGAGACACTGAAACTTATAGAGGAGAAAGTGGGGAAAAGCCTTGAAGATATGGGCACAGGGGAAAAATTCCTGAACAGAACAGCAATGGCTTGTGCTGTAAGATCGAGAATCGACAAATGGGACCTAATGAAACTCCAAAGTTTCTGCAAGGCAAAAGACACCGTCAATAAGACAAAAAGACCACCAACAGATTGGGAAAGGATCTTTACCTATCCTAAATCAGATAGGGGACTAATATCCAACATATATAAAGAACTCAAGAAGGTGGACTTCAGAAAATCAAATAACCCCATTAAAAAATGGGGCTCAGAACTGAACAAAGAATTCTCACCTGAGGAATACCGAATGGCAGAGAAGCACTTGAAAAAATGTTCAACATCCTTAATCATCAGGGAAATGCAAATCAAAACAACCCTGAGATTCCACCTCACACCAGTCAGAATGGCTAAGATCAAAAATTCAGGTGACAGCAGATGCTGGCGAGGATGTGGAGAAAGAGGAACACTCCTCCATTGTTGGTGGGAGTGCAGGCTTGTACAACCACTCTGGAAATCAGTCTGGCGGTTCCTCAGAAAACTGGACATAGTACTACCGGAGGATCCAGCAATATCTCTCCTGGGCATATATCCAGAAGATGCCCCAACAGGTAAGAAGGATACATGCTCCACTATGTTCATAGCAGCCTTATTTATAATAGCCAGAAGCTGGAAAGAACCTAGATGCCCCTCAACAGAGGAATGGATACAGAAAATGTGGTACATCTACACAATGGAGTACTACTCAGCTATTAAAAAGAATGAATTTATGAAATTCCTAGCCAAATGGATGGACCTGGAGGGCATCATCCTGAGTGAGGTAACACATTCACAAAGAAACTCACACAATATGTATTCACTGATAAGTGGATATTAGCCCCAAACCTAGGATACCCAAGATATAAGATATAATTTGCTAAACACATGAAACTCAAGGAGAATGAAGTCTGAAGTGTGGACACTATGCCCCTCCTTAGATTTGGGAACAAAACACCCATGGAAGGAGTTACAGAGACGGAGTTTGGAGCTGAGATGAAAGGATGGACCATGTAGAGACTGCCATAGCCAGGGATCCACCCCATAATCAGCATCCAAACGCTGACACCATTGCATACACTAGCAAGATTTTATTGAAAGGACGCAGATGTAGCTGTCTCTTGTGAGACTATGCCGGGGCCCAGCAAACACAGAAGTGGATGCTCACAGTCAGCTAATGGATGGATCATAGGGCTCCCAATGGAGGAGCTAGAGAAAGTAGCCAAGGAGCTAAAGGGAACTACAACCCTATAGGTGGAACAACATTATGAGCTAACCAGTACCCCGGAGCTCTTGACTCTAGCTGCATATATATCAAAAGATGGCCTAGTCGGCCATCACTGGAAAGAGAGGCCCATTGGACTTGCAAACTTTATATGCCCCAGTACAGGGGAATACCAGGGCCAAAAAGGGGGAGTGGGTGGGCAGGGGAGTGGGGGTGGGTGGATATGGGGGACTTTTTGTATAGCATTGGAAATGTAAATGAGTTAAATACCTAATAAAAAATGGAAAAAAAAAAACAAAAAAAAACAAAAAACAAAACAAAAAAAAAAATCTACCAACAGATTGTCATACGTGAGATAATTTGTGAACGCTATAGCTAAAATACAAACCAAGAGCTGAGTACTGAGGGTGTGGGTCAGTGGTGGAGAGGTTGTCTAGCTAATGAGCAGGGTTCTGAGGCTTAATGAGGGTTTAATGAGGGTTGAAGTTTCCCCAACATGGAAGAATAGACAAGAAAATTGTAGAGAAGATAGAGAAGAAGGGTGGGAGAGAGGAAAAGAGGAGCGGGGAGTAAGGAAGGATAAAGGGTAGGATGAAAGAGAGGAAGGGTAGATAAATATTCAGAGATGACATATATCCATATCAGGCTGGAAATGGAAGAAAAACCATTCTTCTGTGATGGTTTGTCAACTTGACACAACTTAGAATCATCTAGGAAGTCTCCTCAGTCATCGATTGTCTAGCTCAAGTTGATCTGTGAGCATGTGTACAGGAGGTAGCTTTGATGGCTTAAGCTGATATAGAAAGAACCAGCCTGGAGGTGGGCAGAACTAGTCTCTGGTTTGGAGCCCTGAACTCTAAGTAGAGAAAGGTAGTCAGTCCCTAAGCATTCTTAAATGCATTTCTCTGAGCTCTTGATAGGATGGGATGGGACCAACTGTCTCAGGTTCCTGCTGCCGTAACTGCCCCACAGTAATGCAGAGCCTTTTGGGGTGCCGCTTGGCAGGAGTTTGACATTGGCTAAGGACAAGGAAATGGGCTTCAGGCAGGAATCTGACATTGGCCATGACAGGGACATAAGCTCAGGCAGGAATCTGACATTAGGGCATAATAAGGAAGTAAGTTTCAGCAATCTTACGGTGGGACAAAAGAAGTAGGCTTCAGGCAAGACTTTGGGCTTGGACAGGGAAGTGGGCTCAAGTATTTTGGTCATTATGGCAAGTCCTTTTATTTTATTTATTTATTTTTTTTTTGGCAAGTCCTTTTAAAAGACTGTCAGGGACTGGAGAGATGGCTCAGCAGTTAAGAGCACTGACTGCTCTTCCAGAGGTCCTGAGTTCAATTCCCAGCAACCACATGGTGGCTCACAACCATCTGTAATGAGATCTGATGCTCTCTTCTGGTGTGTCTGAGGACAGCTACAGTGTACTCACATAAATAAAATAAACAAATAAATCTTAAAAAAAAAAGACAGTCACGGCAGTAATCACGGGACTCTTTGCCTTGTTATTTCCTTGTTGTACTGTTCGCCCTTAATACCTTCATGTAATTACAAAGCAGATTGGGAAAATTAAATTTGCCTTCAGTCTCAGAACTGACTGGGGTCATGCTACAATGTTGTCTGTCTTTTTTTCCTTTTTAATCCTCACTCCTGGGCTGGAGAACCTGTTGACTGACTGAGTGGGCTTGGTTAACTGTAATCTGGAATTATGGGCTAAAATAAATGTTTTCTCCCCTAAGCTGTTTTTTTTTAAGGGTATTTTATCACAGCAACATAATGAAACCAGGACACATGCCATGCCTGGAAGACTTGAGGTCACATCAAAACAAGGGAAGCACATTTTTGTTCAAACTAGCCACATCTCGAGTACTTAATAACTACATGTAGCTCATGGCTACTGTATTAGACGGTGAAGCTTCAGTTAAGCTCCGATCTGTCAGTTCTGTGGTTTATATATCCTTCGTAAAGTTATTACTATTGATTTAATAGTGCGGTGCCTTGGAGTCTGTACCTATTCTCTTTATGACTACTTATTTCAGATGCTTGGGAGTTAGCATCCATGACTGTCACAAAGCTTCTACTCCCAGGGGGTTTATAGCCTAGTGTCTGACACTGACAATAAATTAACAAGAATATAGAATAACTACTGTTTGTCAGCAACCGAAGGAAGTAAATAAAAGAGAAGGCAGGATTACCAGTTTGAGGTAGGCTGATGGAAGTCTTGGCAAGGTTGAATTTACCCTTGGCTTTGACATGGACACTCTGCTCTAAGAAAGGCACATTTATCAGCCAGCCCTGGGGTACGCAGATGAGGTTGAGGGCCCTTCCTGGATATGGGCTTAACCACATGCTCATATTCTCGGAATGCAATCTCTTCATAGCTCTGTCTGGTATCAGTCGCCGCTATGGGCTTTTGCCAATGAGCAGAGACATGTGGAGCAAAGGCACCTGGTCCAAGAATCAGTAACCATAACTTCTCATTCCTAACCTGTTGCTCATCAACTCTGGATGAGTCCTTTAACCTAACTGACATTTGCTTTCCTCTGTGCCCCTGTGTCCCCTAAATTCCAGTGTGTTGTGGTTCTGAGTTCATATCAAGGAACCGCAGTGACTTTCTGGTGAATACAAAATTACAATGAACATTGGGACTTTGAAAAGGATAGGAAAAATAAATAGCTAAGTGAACTAGTCTTGTCATGTAATTCTGAGAGTATAAGTCTGGTTTTGTGCTCAACAGATTGGTGACAACAATAAAGAAAAAAAATAAGTCTAACAATTGAGCTGCTGGTGTAAAAAGCAGCTGAGTGGGAACTTAAGAGCAGTGAGGTAAACGTTGAGTTGAGCAGTGATCAAGGGACACACATGAGCAGACTGTAAAACTGTCTAATGTTAAGGAAGGGGAGCAATGAGAAGTGGGTCTTCCACATAATTTGGTAAGACTCTCAAACTATTCTTCCACTTAGTCTTGTTTTAAATGTCATCCAGACACCCAAAAGCATCGAATCAGAGTTACATGCAGAGTAAAATAAAAATCACTTTGCCCACCACTTCTTTTAAAAAGCATTCTTGAGTCAATATAAGTGATTTTTTTTTCAAAGAAAATCTGGAATAAAGATTTGTCTAAATTCAGACTAAAAAAAAAGCATTCTTATTAATTTGTTGAGAATTTCATGCAATGTATTTTGTTTATGTTCACCCCGCACTCACCCCCCTAGCTCCTGCCAGATTCGCCCCAAGTTTATACCTCCCACAACTTATGTCCTCTTTAAAAACAAAATAAAACACCCAAGCGTGGTTGGATTTACTTTCCTTTTATGTGGATGTGTTTGTAGCCCGCATGTGAGTAAGCAAACCACATACACGCCTGCTGCTCATGGATGTCAGAAGAGGGTGTCAGGTTCCTTGGCACTGGAGTGGTGGATGTTTATAAGCTACTCTGTGGGTTCTGGGAATCAAACCCTGGTCTTCTACAAGATACCAAGTGCTCTAAACCATTAAACCATCTCTCTAGCCCACTTCTTTTTAATGGCCCATGAAGCTCAATTTGTATTGAGCCGTCCATTGGAATGTGGTCAACCTTCAAAAAGCCATACCCTTAAAAGAGATGAGTTTTTTTCTGCCAGCAGCTACCAATTGTCAATAACTCCTCAGCCAGGGGTGGGATTTCTTGACCTCCTTCCCACTCCATGCTGATATTTTGTCTAGGCTTATTCTTGGCCAGTTTTTGAGCATCCTGTGACAACTATTGTGAGTTCATATTTGTGAATGAAAATATTGTGATATAGTTCTCCACTACTGCCTCTATATCTCAGTCTTTTTGCCCACTCTTCCTGATGATCCTTGTACCTTGGAAGTATGACATAGATGTCCCAATTAGAACAGAGAACTCTGCAGTCTCTTATCCTCTACATGTTGTGCAGCTGATGCCTCCATGTTAATCTCCATCCACTGAAGCAGATTCTCTGTGGATTGAGAAATGTCTTAAGCTATGGGTAAAGTGATATTACCCAAATCCAGGGCAGCAGGCAGTAAAAAAGCACATTCATTTTTTTAATGCTACATGCTCATCACAGTGAGTTAAATAAACAGAGCCACAGGGTATGGTTTTCCATAAAATACAAGATAGAATGTGTTAGGTGTTTTCAGAAAGCTTGGCTAGCTGTAGTGTCTCAATGAAACAGATCACTGTCAGATAAACCACAAAGTATGGTGGTAAAAAAAACAGTATCAGAATGGTTCTTTCTTCTGTCAAAACATTGTTTTCCAGATGTTAATGAAGCAATATGTTGATTGTTGGGAATTGGTTCTAATGCTTTGTCTTATTTCGACTCCCAAAAGCTGCACTTCCGAACCTGAGGGTCCTTGCTCCCAGCTGTCTTCGATTGAAAGAACTGCAGGATGGCCAATGGCTGGTCAGGGTGACAGAGCAGGACTTTTAGATTGCACAGACAAGGAAAAGAGAGGGAGAGAGAGACAGAGACAGAGACAGAGACAGAGACAAAGAAAGGTGAAGAAGAGGTGAATTACAATGATTCAGAGGGAGGATTAGATTTAAGAGCTGTGGGAGAGAAACCATCCAACAACGTAGGCAGAAAGGGAATGTGGCCCCATGGATATGGGTTGGTGGTGGGGGGGTAGGTGCCCAGAGGTAACAGGGCAGAAAAGATAAAATACAAATTTAGAAAGCGTTAAGCCAGGAATATGGGAGGGAAGTGTGTACTAGTTGTGGGGAGGTCTAAAAGTGCCCAACCATTGAGCTAGTCAAGGCATATCACAATTAGGTGTGTGTGTGTGTGTGTGTGTGTGCGTGTGTGTGTGTGTATGTGTGCGCGCTCTGGTCAGGAGCCAAAGTGGTCTAACTAATTCACTGCTATAGTGGATGCTAAGGCTGAGAATGTGGGGCACTTGCTTAGCATGTATGTGAGTCCCTAGGTTTGACCCCCTAGAGGGAAAAAGTGCTTGTTTTCATTGATCAATTGATTGGCTGATCAACTGATTGATTTTGAAACCAGATCTCACTCTGGAGTCAGCTTGACGTTGAGCTCACAACTCTTGTGATGACTTCCTTTTTTGTTTGTTTTATTGGAGACTGGACTTTTTCTGTGTTGCCCTGACTATCCTGGAACTTACTTTGTAGACCAGACTGTCCTCAAACTCAAATATCTGCTTGTCTCTGCCTCCTGAGAACTGGGTGAGTCACCATACTCAGCTCTTAAATAAATCATTTTATTGATTGATTGGATATTTTCTTTATTTACATTTCAAATGTTATCCCCTTCCCCAGTTTCCCCCCTGAAACCCTCTATCCCATTTCCCCTCCCTCTGCCTCTATAAGGGTGCTCCCCCACCCACCCACACACCCACCACCCACTTCCACATCCCCACCCTGACATTCCCCTACACTGGGGCATTGGGCCTTCTCAGGACCAACGGCCTCTCATCTCACTGATGTCCAGCAAGGCCATCCTCTGCTTCATATGCAACTGGAGACAGGGGTCTTCCTATGGGGTTGCAAATCCCTTCAGCTCCTTCAGTCCTTCTCTATCTCCTCCATTGGGGCCCCTGTGCTCAGAGAAAGTAGGAGCCTTATGAATTATCCTGAGGCAAATGAAATCATGTAACTACTGTGGAAACGGTTTTTAATTCTCTCAAAAATTAAAATGGATTGCTGAGTATAACAGCGTTCTGGAGGCTGAAGCAAGTGGATTCCCTCAAATTCAGGGCTAGATTTTTCCACATAGCAAGTTCCAGTCCATTTAGGGTTGCCCAGTGAGACCGTCTCAGAAATAAAATGACAAACAACTTACTAAAATTGCAATATGAGCCAGCAACTCCATTCATAGTAATAGACCAAATCGTTTAAATTAGGGGCCTCAAGATGGCTCATCAGATAAGATGCTTGCCAAGCAGGCCTTATGACCCGAGTTCCATTCCTAGAACCCACAGAAAGATACAAAGATAGCACTGATTCCATAAAGCTGCCCTCTCGCCTCCACATGCCTGTGTGTCCCCAAACACACAATGCACACATAAAAATACACTAATAATAAAAGAAAGATTTTGAAAAAATAAAAGAAGTGAAATCAGGACCTGAACAGATACATGTCCAGTAATATTCACGGCAGCATCTTTCATGTTAGCACACAAGTCTTTTTTTCCTTCCTGTTCTACATAATGTCTTTCCTCTACTTTCCAACAATAGTTCAAAAGCTAGTATGAAGGATGAGTAGCCATAGCATTATGTAACTCACCCTTTCAACATGGATGCATCTCAAAAAATCATGATGTTATGTAAAATAAGCTTTATAAAGAAGACAAAGGTTGTATAATTTTACACACACACACACACACACACACACACACACACACACACACACACACACTCCTTAGTCAAATCCATAGAAAGCTGAATGGGAGGAAAGGGAATTGGTCTTTATGGTTTACTGGTTTAAAATTCCAGATTGGGAAAATGAAATGACTCCGGGTAATGGTGATTATTGTACAATAATCTGAATTACTTAATGCCACCTAAGTGCATGTGGTAAAAAAATGGTCAGAGCAGGGAATGATTCAATATCTGCACAATTTCTGTGTGTGCATGCATAGCACCTGCAGCTTACCTTTTGATGTTTATGAAAATGGCCTGTCTTCTCAGTTTGAAAACACCTTTCTTATATTCGAATACATCTTTTCACTAAAAAAGAAAATGACCAGCAACACAGGTGATTTGGTACTAGCCTAACCCTAGGACTACCTTCTTTTGCATTAAACGTTTATGGATGAAATGAAGGAGTGAGGGGAGGAGAGAAGGAGGAGGAAGAAGAGGGGAGGAAGGAGCAGAGACAGGCTTAAAAAGGAGAAACCTCTTGTGAAACTTCAGCATGCTTACACACTGTGGTCAAATGAAACAAGTCTCTCTTTTTATTTAGTACATAAACTTATTCTAAGCAAAGCACTCAAAGGGAAAATTCCCAAGCAGCAGTGTTGGGTTTAGGGGTCACTTGTCAAATTAATCATGATATATTTTCATGCCTTGAGTGCGTCAGACGGAGTATGTTACATTCCATCCCAGGAAGAGAATCCAAGTGAACAATCCCAGCAACCATTGCTCAGTCCACGGAAGAGAAAACCGCTCCAGGCCTTTTCAGTACCATTCTCTTGATTTTCGTACTATCTTGCAGCTGGGGAGATGCTATCAGATCAGGGTTGGAACCTCATACAGAGTTCTAAAGGCAACACCACACTGGTATCCAGTTTCCAACACAGGGCAATCCTGGGTTTGGTGTGAGTGAGTCACTTAGGGAGAATGATGTCTGTGTGGTGGGGGAGGGGGGCAACGCAGTCTGACACACATTTGAAATAAGCTTCGGGCTGGTGAGATGGCTTAGTGGGTAAGAGCACCCGACTGCTCTTCCGAAGGTCCAGAGTTCAAATCCCAGCAACCACATGGTGGCTCACAACCATCCGTAACAAGATCTGACTCCCTCTTCTGGTGTGTCTGAAGACAGCTACAATGTACTTACATATAATAATAAATAAATCTTTAAAAAAAAAAAAGTCACTTATAAAAAAAAAAAAAAAGAAGAAAAGAAATAAGCTTCAAGAAAGAGTCCAAACGCTTAACTTGATCTCTCTTCCTAGTATTGAATCTAAATAAGTGGAATATCTACAGTGGAATTATAACACCTGGTTTTGTAATGTTTGACACAATAACGCACTTGTTATTAAGTTAAGCCAAAAAGAGTACTGAATAATAATCAATTTAAACACTCTAAAATGTGAAAATTTATAATCTGATATTGGGCATGTTCAGCTTGGTAGATGAGGGCTAATTATTAATTGAAATGCTATGTTTATTTACCTAATTTGAAGTAAAATAGGGCAATATTCTATTTGATTCAACCAAGTTGATATAGTTACCTTGGGCATGAATGACCAAAGGAACAAAATGACTCAGACTCTAAACTGATGACTCTGCTTTTAAATGTTAGCAGTTATGCATTCTGCTCCCCCTGTTCGAAATTTGGGCTTGATATTAGCGGGACAAGGAACAGTTTGTTGTTGTTGTTGTTGTTGTTGTTTTATTTTTTATTTTGTTGTTCAGTTTTTGTTTGTTTGATTTGTTCTTTTAGTTTTTGCTTTTCTGTTTTGTTTTGTTTTGTTTTGTTTGCTTTGTCGGCACAGGGTCTCTCGGTGTAACTCCTGCTGTTCTGGAACTCACTCTATAGACTAGGCTGGCCTGGAACTCACAGCGATCCATCTGCCTCTGCCTCCCGAAAGCTGGCATTAAAGGCATGTGCCACTATTACCTGGCTGGGACAGAGAACAATAAATAGTATCTATAGTTGAAACTAAAAAGCTGAAATTTTATTAGACCATTTGGGCATTTTTAAGTATCTTATGGTATACATATAACCAATCAAAGAAACCTTTTGAAACACAAATAATTTTATCCATTTGTATGTTAGATTTCTCTATGCCCTGGTTTAAGTGTGAGTAAACATCTAGTTTTCTTCCCTCCACCCCCAGAGACAGGGTCTTGCTATGTAGCCAAGACTGGCTTTGATCTCATAATCCTCTTGCTCCAACTCCCTGAATCTTGGGATGATAGGAATGTACCACACACTTAAATTTTGTGACCAGTCATTCTAGGAAAGGTTTTTCTCTCTTTTAAAAGAGACATTTATTTCCTCGTAATTATTTTATGCATAGGAATGTTTTACCTGGAAGTATATTTGTTTATCAGAGCCCAGAAGAGGATGTAGCTCTCTGGAACTGGAGTTACAGATGGTTCTAAGCAGCTCTGTGGGTGCTAGAAATTAAAACCAGGTCCTTTGGAAAAGCAGCCAGTGCTCTTGGCTGCTGAGTAATCTCTTCAGATTGCCACCGCTGTCGTCGTCGTCGTCGTCATCATCATCATCATGGGGGGTGTAGGTACACAGTTTCTGTGTAGAAGTTAGAGAACAAGGTTTTGTGTCTCCATCTACCCGGTGTATCCTGGGAACTGAACTTATATCATCACTCTTAGTGACCAGAGTCTTTATCCACTGGGCCATTCTCTGGGTGGGAGATAATGATTTTCTTACTGTCAAAAGAAACATATCATCTAGTTCCTTGGATTTGGTCTAGAATTTAGCCACTTTATTTTATGCCACTAAAATGAATAGAATTTAACTTAAATAGATACTCAATGCATTAGATTAAAATTGCAGGAATGCACTTGATTGCTGAGCCAGCAAGGAGGAGGAAGAGTTGCTCTCTGTCTTGTTTTTGTTTGCTTGTTTGTTTGTTTTGGTTTTTCGAGACAGGGTTTCTCTGTATAGCCCTGGCTGTCCTGGAACTCACTTTGTAGACCAGGCTGGCCTTGAACTCAGAAATCCGCCTGCCTATGCCTCGAGTGCTGGGATTAAAGGCGTGTGCCACCATGCCCGGCTGATCTCTGTCTTGAAAGCTGCTGCTTTTGATGTCACAGGAACATGGGCAGGGGAAATAAACCTGAGCTTGTTGACAAAATTGCTCGTCACCCAAGGCTGGATTTTTGCCTAAGCTTATGTTGGAAGATTCTTTCCAAATAAATTGGTAAAGATGATAACTTGAATCTTTGCCTGTATTTCGCAGATGGAGCCTCGGACTGTGCATTAAGATGGTCCATTGAGATTCAGTATCTCTAGGGTGACTGACTGCCTCGACCCCACTGGACCTGGGTTCTAAAAGCTGCATGTGTCCCGATTCTGCAGCTATTTTGATTTACATAGAGACACGCAAGTAAGCAAGACTTGAAATTTGGTCAAAGAGAATATTTTGAAATATCAAAAGGGCCTTCTAATATTAATTAAATTATAAGGAAGTGGGTGGGTAATGAAATTTTCTACAAGTAATTAGATGTTTTCTGAAGGTGGAACTATAGACAAACCTTGGTAGAATGGTGTTTAGATGCTAAGTCAGACACTGTTTCCTTAAATAGCCCAACTCCAGCCCATAAAATTCGCCCTCTTGAATCTATACAGACAGTCATTTACTAAACACCCACTGCCTACCAAGCATGCGGCAGGGCACTAGCTAGCATTAATGTGTAGGGGAAATAAAGAAAGAATGTCCTCTGACCCTGTCTGGAGTTCTACTCTTAGAGACAGAATGGACAGTTTCACATACCATGTTAGTCTCTCTACCATATACTATCAAAGAAAGGGCACTGGGATTCCAAATGTTTCTTGGAGTGTTTCTTTGCTCTGTTCTCTGCTATTAACTAATATGAGAGAGGAATTGTGCACCATGTGGATGTGTGTCCAGGCATACAAAAGACACGATCATACCTATTCCTTACTTGACAAGCTATTTATAAAAGCAAATGTTGTGCATATAGAAACTGTGACATCACAGCCCCAGAATCTGTCTTACCAAAGACCTAAGGACAGTCTCCTGTCCACCTCTTGCTCAGAGAAGGTGCTCAAAAAGCCTTCTTCCGTCCATAGTGAAGGGAGTGGGTGTGTGTGCAGGAGTTACCTAAGTAGAGGCTCAGAAGTGGTAGTCAGGGCAGTGATCCACATAATGCGACTTTGCCACCGTGCATAAACACAGGCTGGCCGAGGCTTTTCATGTTATTTAGCTTGGAAGTCACTTAAGGCAGACTCCAGGAGTAAGAAATGGAGGACTGTCTTGGATCCTGGTGATGGGCCATGAAAAATAAGTGGGGTCCTTTAATAGTAATTATTAAAGACTCAGATTGCCCAGAGAATAATGGCAAAAAAAATCCTACTTTCAAAATATTTTTCTGTAGTTGACTGACTATGTAGGGATTCAAACAATATAACAGACTTATAATTTGACATAAAACTGCCAAATGGTAATATACAATAAACATAGAATGCTTCATTGTTATGTATTTGGTTTCTAAAGAAAACAGAAGCTTTTCCAATGTGTCCAACAATCCTCCAGCTGTGTAAGGTATTAAAATTATAAGTGCCCCTTAAAAATTATTAGGAATCCATCAAATTGGCAAGATATCAGGTTTCATGTATTCAAGATCCCCCCACCCCCTGCCCCGTAAGAAGCAACTTCTATAAACTCCCCATTGGAATCGGGTAATTGATGGATATTAGCAGTAGTTTTCATCTGGGGAGAGAGAGATTATCTAAAGAAGAATGAACCAGACACATATGAGCATGCCTATAACCTCAGTATTCAGGAGGCTGAGGCAGGAGGGTTCTAGTTCAAGGTCAGCCCGGGCTACACAGTGTGACCCTGTTCTCTAGGACAAAAGAATGACATATAAATATTCATTTTCTGAATTCTACCTTTACCATAAGGTGCTAGCTAAGGAGACAACTTTAAGAAGGGAGAAGAAACCCTCCTCGCATCTCTGGAGTCCTTACAGAGGAGGAGTTAGCTAAACAGAGGGAAGAGCTGTTTTCCAGCTCACATCAGTGGTTGTGCTGCAGAGGGGGAAAGCCCGTTACTACGATACCATTAAACAAGGCCAGTGTTCCACTACTGGGCACAATCTGCTAGGAACTTCTGCTTTGTAGCTACGTGGAGCCCAAGTGTGTGTATACAGATGTTACTGCCCCCCTCTCCGTTAAACATGATCATTTCCCACACTCTTCTGCAGGGAGATGCCAAGGTAGAAAACTCAAACAGAATGAGCAGGGATAAGAGAACAGTTCGTGTTCGTGATCGGCCCCTTCCCCTTTCTTCCCACTCTCTGAGTTTTGACCTTTGTTTTCTGGTGTGGTTAGAGAGCATCCTGATAGGTGTTTACCAGGTATGTAAGTTGTTACAAGAGAAGAAGGTAGTCTAGTTAAGTGTGGCTGGGACCAAACACCTGATAAAACCAAGTTAAGAAAGGAGGAGTTTATTTTGGCTCGGGATTCTCTAGGGTACAGTTCAGCAGAGGGGACAAGACGTAACACCCAAGCTTCAGGCCACGCTGTATCTGTGGCCAGGAAGCAGAGAAAGCTGAATGGGCTCAGCTTGCTTTTTTTCTTTGTATTCAGTTAAGGACTCCACTCCATGGAATGCTAGTACCTATATTTAATGTGGATCTTTCTACGCCAATTAACCTGAAGTAGATTTTCCCCTAGAGATTCATTTCCACGGTGATTAAAAACATCTTATCTGGCTAACAAGATTGACTATCAGGGGCCGTCGCCGGACTTTTAGCAGGTAAAAAAACGTAGAGTGGGCATCTGTGATATGTAACAGATCTTAAGTCAGACAGGATCTATAGATTATTGCACCGCTTTGCTCTCAGAGTTCGTTATAAATGGTTGAAATCAGCTCACAGGTATCTTGTATTTCAGACACCTTGTTTTCTCAAGTAGTCTGGTATCAGTGAGCGTGAGCGTGTTCTCGCAATGCCTGTAAAAAGACAAACCATTCTCCCATCAACGCAAATTAAATAATAAAGACCCGAATTAGATTTACCATTTTCTCCTTTAAATGGACTTTACAAGGACATTTATGTACTCACATGAGTTTTTGTTTTATACAACACTGATGAAGTCAAATGACTTTCCCTTTTATTTACTTAATGTAGTTACCGTTTAATGTGGTTACATCTCAATGAAGTTACCTTTGTGAAGGACAAAGATTCTTTACTTTTAATTTTTTTTAGCATTATGAGAGCTTCTACAGTCATCCTAATTATTATCAATAGAGTACATTTAGCAGTATTTAAATGTTAGCTATATTTAGATTTGAATATCAAAGGTGACTGAAATTAATAAATCTCACGAAATATTGGCAATTAAAAAAAAACATTATGCCATAGTCCTGCTACTTCTGGGAACCGTGTTATCAGTAGCCTATGCTGCTACCAAAGACCATGTGGACATCAGCGCCGTGGGACTGTGTTGGTGCCCGTGGGCCGTGCTGCCCCAGGGGGCCACTCCTGCTCTGCCTGCTGGGAGGGTTGATGTCCGTGGTCCTGGTTGCCTCTGAGGGCCTTGTGGTCCCACTGCAGCCAGAAGCCGTGTTCTAAGTCTCAGCTGTCACCAGAGACCACCGAGAGTCCGTGCTCCTACTGTCTGTAAAGGGGATGCTTGTGCTCTGATAGAGACGACGGCAGACATACGGTTGGGAGGAACGGTGGAGACTTTTGTGACCATCCCTACCCCCATCCCAACTCCTACCACCACCACCACCACCACGACCACCACCACTACAGAAGTTACAGCCTAGACAGGGGGCCATGAAAGAAAATTCTTCAGATGCTGAAGTGTGGCTCTCCACAACTGAAGGCCTCTGGAGGGGCTGGGGAGGGTAAAGAATGTATGTGCTCAGTTTAAGGGGCTGGCCACTGAGAGTCTGGCCATGCTCCAGTGAGAAAACGGATTACACAAAGTAGACTTTTTTGTTTTGTTTCATTCTTATTCTTATTTATACTTTTTTGAGGAGGGACACAAGGGTGTTGGGGTGGGGGGCGAACCCGGAAGTACCGTGACGTAAATATGGTCAGGATACATGATGTGAAAATCCCAGAGAATCAATAAAAATGTTACAACGAAAAAGCAAATCTTTTGTCAGCAATATAAGTTTTTAAAAAAACAAAAACAAAAAAAATTAAATTTAAAAACATTTGGCCTCATGATCAAAGGGTATGAATTAAGTTGAAATAGAAAATTTTGTTACTTTTTAATCTTTAAATTGTAAGTATTTAAGAAGAAAGAAAATATCTAAAATGTCTTGTGTGTGCATGTGTATGTGTGTGTCTGTGTGTCTCTCTGTATGTGTGTGTGTGTGTGTAATTAAAGGGAACATGGCTATTTTGCTAGAGAGATAGAGTTTTGCTAGAGAGATGATATAATACTGCTTGTACACAAGGTATTTTTAAAGTACATTATTCTGGGTGCTGAAATTAGAAATTGTGCATAGACTGAGAAAAGTGAGATCAGCCAATGATTTATGAGAATAATTTCCAAGTCCTTTGAAGAATTAAAATGAGTCAATATAATGGCAAGCACATGGCAAGTATGTAATAAATACTGGAAATAATTGGGAGTAAATAAGGCATTTTTGGGCTGAAGGCTAAAAAATGTCTTCTGTTTTTTTTTTTTTTTTTTTTCCTCTTCATTACCCAAAGCCTCCAATGGGCCTCCTTCATGACTTGGACGCTAGGAGGCTATCACCTTATCCCTGGGCGTCTCCTCTTAAGCTTCCATCTGCTTCTCCTACCACCTCCATTTTCATATTCAAAGGAGCACTTAGTTTGACTAAAATAATTAAAATTAAAAGTAACTATTTTAGGGTAAGGAAAATGAAGATTAAACTAGGACATGGATGTAAGTGCCTGGTCCATAGAGTTAAGTGGTTCATCTGGTGGCCAGCGAGCAGAGACAAAGCTTCGAGGGGTGCAGGGTAGAAAAATGAGCAAGTTCTCAGAACAAACAGCAGATGGGCATCTCAGCACCCACCTCCTTCCTGTTCCTACCCGTTCCTCCCTCCGCCGAAGCACAAACCTTAGTGATTAGTTACTTAGTGCTGCTGTTTAGTGTGCTATGGAAGAGTTTTCCTTTTAAAGACAATAGCAAAGTAAAATTCAGTATGTAACACACACCCAAGGTGTAAACTACTGGTACGTGTGGTGTACTATATATATGTTGCCTTTATCATAAATGCTTGCTTTTCCTCAGTTATATATCTGGTACATTTGTTTTAGAACTTTGTTTTCCTTTCTTTTCTTCCTTCCCTTTTTCCTTCCTCCCCCTCTCTCTTCCTTCCTTCCTCTCTTCTCTTCTCTTCTCTTCTCTTCTCTTCTCTTCTCTTCTCTTCTCTTCTCTTCTCTTCTCTTCTCTTCTCTTCTCTTCCTCTCTCTCTCTCTCTCTCTCTCTCTCTCTCTCTCTCTCTCTCTCTCTCTCTCTCTTTCTCTGTAGTCTTTTACC
The DNA here is from genome assembly GCF_000001635.26 of Mus musculus. Taxonomy (NCBI): domain Eukaryota; kingdom Metazoa; phylum Chordata; class Mammalia; order Rodentia; family Muridae; genus Mus; species Mus musculus. The sequence continues at coordinate 57,376,296 of NC_000074.6, read as the reverse complement.
TCAGGTTACCTTCCAACTTATCATGTAGCTGACAATGACTTCTTCTGGTCTTTCTGTCCTTACTTCCCAAGTCCTGACATTACAGGTGTGTTCAATTCATGTGGTGATGGGATGAGACCCAGGCACACCAAGCAAACACTATATAACTCCCCAGCTCCTAGAAGCATTACTGTAATGATTTATAATATTTCATGGCTGGACTTGATAAAACTGGAATTCTTTTTGTCACGTACATTAGTCACTGCACTCTAGAGAAACAGAAACACTATTGAGAGACATTTCCTGTATGAATTTGGTCCACATGCTTGTGGAAACCTGAGAAATCCCAAGATACACAGTCAGAAAACTGGAGACCCTGGATAGAAGGTTGCTTCCATTTCAGAAGGTAGCTCAAGACTTGGGAAGAGCTGCTGATTGATTTTAGAGGCAAAACCCAAACAAACAAATGAACCTTGATATTCCATCTTAGAGGCAATGAGTCTAGAAGAATTGCCACTCACAGAAGGCAAGGAAAGGCAGACCTTATGTTGACTAAATTAGCTTTACCAATGTTAATCCGTCAATCCAATGTTATTCTCATCAGAAATACCCTCGTCCACAAACCCAGAACAATATTTGACCAAGTGTTTGATCACCTTGTAGCCTGGTCAGATTGACATATTAGCATTACCAGTAAGTGCCTACTGTGCAAAAATGAGGAACTAAGCTCAGATTCCCAGCATCCATGCAATCTGGGCATAGAGATGTGGGTCTGTATCCTAGTGTCGGGGAAACAGAGAGCCATTGGAGCTCATTAACTAGCCAGCCTAGATAAACTGATGAACTTCAAGTTCAATGAGAAACCCTATCTCAAAAAAATAATGTTGACAGCAATAGGGGAAAATACCAATCTTCAGGTACTTTGGTGGTAGAATAATTGAAGGTGTGCTGTAATTTGATATAGTTCTCCAAACATTATATGTTGTTAATCTCCAAAGTCATTCATTGATAGAGGTGGGACCTTAAGAAGACAAATGATTTATGTGAGGTCCCATTGTGGAATTGGTGAATTTCTTCTCTTCTCTTCTCTTCTCTTCTCTTCTCTTCTCTTCTCTTCTCTTCTCTTCTCTTCTCTTCTCTTCTCTTCTCTTCTCTTCTCTCCTCTCCTCTCCTCTCCTCTCCTCTCCTCTCCTCTCCTCTCCTCTCCTCTCCTCTCTTCTCCTCCCCTCCCCTCTCCTCCCTTCCCCTCTCCTCTCCTTTCCTTCTCTCTCTCTTTCTTTCTTTATACATGTATGTATGTATGTATGTATGTATGTATGTATGTATGTATGTGGGACAGAGTTTTTCTATGTAATTCTGGCTGTCCTGGAACTCACTTTGTAGATCAGGCTAGCCTCAAACTAAGAGTTCAGGCTGCTTCTGTCTCCCAAGCGCTGGGATTAAGGGAGTGCATCACCATGCCTGGAAGATCAGTGTATTTCTAAAAAGACATAATTATGCATTAAAAAAATTAACTAGCAATACTCTCCGTAAAAATTGTAAATAAAAAGCTATTTAAAAAATATTAGCTAGCATTTAATTGATTCATTAATCCATTTATCTAACCTGGATGTGTTTTGCAAGCTTCACTGAGTATCTACTATACACCAGGCATTGGGACAGACATGAGGCAGATAGACACTAACAAGAAACTTGCCAGTTACCAGACAAAGTAGGGTAACTAAGTAAATATATGAGAAAATAAAACACTAACGGCTGGATGGTCATACACTTACTCTCTTTTCATTCATTGTGCTAATCTACTGATTAATAGTTTTCTATTTATAGAAGTGTCATAATTTAAAAATAAGTTATTGCTACCACCAGATTATAAGCAATGCGAGAAGTTTCTATAAGCTAGAGTTTCTAAGGCTAAAGACATAGCTATAACATAAGATAGTTTCCAAAGATAGAGAGGTGGCTCAGTGGTTAAGATCACTGGCTGTTTTTCGAGAGAACCAGGGTTCAATTCCCAGCAACCACATGAAGGCCTATAACTGTCTATACCTCTAGTTCCAGGAGGTTCTGATGCCCTCTTCTGGACTTTGTGGGTAATGCATACATTCAGTGCACAGACATACTTGGAGGCAAAACACACACATAGATAAAGTAAATAAACCTTTTCTAACTTTTTTTTTTAAAGAGTAGGAGCATCTTTGGAGGGAGAGGCTGATTTACCTAGCAAGCCCTCAATTCTGGGAATGATAGGGGCAGTCAAAGTAAGGATGCTTCAAATGAAACGAGAAAGAAAGATTAAAGCACATTGTGAGGATTATGAGGAGCCAAAGGCATGGCTCAGTGGTTAAGAGTGTTGCTTGCTCTTCCAGAGGCCCTGAGTTCAATTCCCAGCAACCACATGGCAGATGTGCAATGGGATCCAATGCCCTCTTCTAGTGTGTCTGAAGACAACAACAATAACTCCTATACACAGAATAAATCTTAAAAAAAAAAAAAAAAAAGAGCATCGTGAAAGAAAGTAGCTAACCATAAGAGCAAAGAAACGGAGATCAGCAGTGAGGTCAGGGCTACTAGAGATAAGTTGGCGTGCTTGGGGAATGGTGCCAAAGCGTTAAGAGAAGCAGCAAAGTCACAAGATTTGAAGCCACAGAATCCTGAATCTATCCTGCAGGTGGCAATAACGGACAGCAGAGACAGGGCCATCAGTAGCCGAGATCTACACTTAAAAACAAACCAATCTGTTATAACTTCCTGGCCTGGTTATTTGCTCATTTGCAACAATTTTTGACAAGTTAGGGAAATAGGATTACTGGCATCCTCAATTTTTTTCCCATCACTTCTACCTCTTTTTGTGGAATTTCTGATCACCGAGGTGAGGTTCGCCACTGTTCCTGGAGAGCAGGTCTGGTCGGTGTTTCTAGATTCTTTGGCAGATCTTATTCAAAACATCAAAATAAGCACACACAAATTCGATAAAATAGGAAGGAAAGTTTATTCAAAGTGAGCAATACAAAAAGGTCAGAAGTTCGCAAGAAAGCAGGAAGCCACGTAAGGGAGGAAGTACTACGTGAAGCCCTGCCTGCTGTTTGAGGTTTACTTCTATAGTAGTCAAGAGAAGGCGGGGTTTGGTTGCTAAGGATCATAGTGTGAATAGTTTGATGGGCAGGCTTGGATTAGATAGGCCTTAGCTTACTGTGCATGCTCCTTTCCATGACACATTTCATTTTAATGATGTGTACATCAAATTAGGCATAGGAATAAGGTTATAAATAAGAGATTCTCCCTAAAAGTTCACTTGGGACCACAAGTTTGCCATATTGTTTAGGTACCTAAAACCAGTTGAGACCAGATCGTCTCTTACTTTCATATGTGGACACAAGTGGGGTATAATTGCAAACAGGAAAAGCTCCTTTGTTAAAAGTAGGGTGTGTGAGTAGCTTGATGAAAAGGGGAGCCCTAAGTTGCTAACACAATGCTAGGTATGTTGTTCAGAGAAGGGTGTGGGGACACAGTACCTGCAGGTGAGCGTCATAACTGCCAAGCTCGTTAGAAGGGTGTGTGTGTGTGTGCATAGCCCATACCAAGTGGAGTTCCAGGTTACTAAGCTACTCCCTATGCTTTCCTGCTTGGGAAAGTTCTAGTAACATTATCTATATCTATACAGGGTATTTAGGTACTTTGATTTTTTTTCTTTTATAACTTCAAAATGTTCAATTGAATGGCAGTGTATTTTTTTTTGTAGACTGTTGACTGTTTACACTCATACAATAGTGACATGAAGAGGGGCATTAACGTCATTATTCTAGCCAGTTAAAATGTTGTTTTTCATCTCTTGTGGGAAAAGCATTTTAATGTATGTATTTTTAAATAGCCACCGATTCTTTTCTTTTATTCTTTGAGATGGGGTTTCTCATAACTCATGCTGGCTTCAAAATCACTATGTAGCCGAGGCTAGGCTGAACTCCACATACCTGTGCCTTCACCTCCCAGGTACTGGGATTATGTGCTGGCTCATCCTACCTAGCTATTAGTCACTGCTATTCAGGGCTGGGGCAAATCCAGAGCCTTTCAAATAAAGAGGCTGACTCAGAGGTCTTCTGTAAGGTGGTTAGAAAGTAGCCAGATCTCTCCTCTGAAGGCCGTTTAAGGAAGTAGATGATTCGCACACCAGAGGGTTTTTAAAAACAGAAAAGGTACACAAATTGTTAACACTTCAGGAAAAGGATATGTATACTTTTGGAAAGCTCCTTCACATAGCATATGAATTCTTGAGATTAATAACTTAATTTCACTGTTTTCAAGAGACAATGGCTGAGAGGTGGTGGTTCACAATTTAATCCTAGCACTTAGGAGATAGAGGCAGGTAGAATCCTAAATTTGAGGCCAGCCAGTTCAATACATCAAGCTCAAGGATAGTCAGAGAAATCCTGCCTTAAAAAAACTCGTGTGTGTGTGTGTGTGTGTGTGTGTGTGTGTGTGTGTGTGTGTGTGTGTTGAGGTTTGGCCTGTTGCTATGTATTGTTACGATAAATACTGGCCCTGGTTGCCTTAGGGACAGGAGATCCTCATGCACACCCACGGAGGCTATGTAACCTTGATCCTTAATTTAAAACTATTGCTTGAATAAAGATGCCAACAGCCAGTAGCTGGGCGGTAAAAGAGGTAATCAGAGCTTCAGTTACCTGGCTTGGAGTCTAAGGCAGAAACCACAAGGAGGAGAACAGGTAAGAGAAGAGAGGAGAAGAGGTGTAGGTGAATCATGAGAACATGGCCATGAAGGTTGGCCAGTTAGAATAAGAACTGCCCAGAGAGAGTGTGGCAAGTTGCAACTTGGGGTTATGACAGGGAAGTAGAGCAAATAGCTTAGAGGATTAATATCTGCCCAGCTCTAGTGCTTTAAAGCTTATAAATAGAAAGGATTTGTACCTTTTATTTGGGAACTGAATGATCAAAGGTAGAAAGAAACTCTCAGTTAATTTCTATTACAAGGAGAGAGAGAGAGGAGAGAGAGAACGAGAACAGTGGTCATTCAGTTGACTCTCCTTGTTTCCCCACTGGAGTTACATGAACTCATGTGGCCTCACAACACCTGACAAGTCACAATCAGTGACATGCAGATGGCCAGATCAGCCCAGTGCTCCAGGTAGGACTTCCATGCATCACTGTATTCATTTCACTAATATATTTCATCCTGCTTTGAGAGGATGTATTGCAAGTCTAAGGCTTTGTTATTAAAAATCTGCATTTGAGAAAAAAAATCACAAAAAAGGCTTACTCAAGAGAATGAAGCAAGATCCTATGACACAAGTTAATATTTTGAAATATTTTCCCATCCTCTACCCATCCTCTCTCTTCCTCCCCTCTCCTCCTGTCTTCAGTCCTTGCCTATTGGCTCTAAGAATGATTGAGACAGGACTGAGAATGGAATATTGTCTTCTTTGGTGCCAGTTAATAGAAGCAAAACCTTCAGGCAGCAAGACAAATTTCTGGCACAAAATGAGGTTCCACCTGAACAGCTATTCTTTCAAGGAACATTTGAAAGTGTGTGGGATAGGGGAAGCCAGTAAATATTATTCCATTGTTTATAAATAGCCAGAAGTAGCCGTCCCAAATAACAGAAGAGGCCAAACTCCAAGAGTCAAAAATCACCCTTGTTAAAAACTCTCCAGGGTGGAGGGGCAAGTCACAGAGGAAGTCCAATCTTTGAACATCGCTGCTGCAGATGTAAAATGTTCAAGTGTGCAAAACAGCAAGCACTTAAACATCGATGTACCACAGGCTCCAGCAGATCCGGTGCTTGTCTAGCCCTCTTGAAAGCAGGCGGGCAGACAGAATCTATGTTCACCAGAGCATCCTTCACGACAGCCAGAAGGGGCGAACAATTCAAATGTCCATTATGGGAAGAATGGCTTGAAAACCAGGGTATACTTAAACCATGAAATATTACCCAGCTTCAAATAGGACACATGCTCCAAAAATGGGCAAGTCTTGAAGATATCACATTAAGCGAAATAAGCCAGTAACAAAAAGACAAATATTGTATAATTCCACTTCTATGAAGTGCCTACAATAGTCAAACTCACTGAGACAGAACACACAATGGTAGTTTGCCAGGGCCCCAGCAGAGAAGCAGGGTGGGAAGTTAGTGTTTAATGGGTGCTTAGTTTTGGTTTGAGGAAAAGAGAAATTTTTGAGATGAATGACTATACAACATTATGAGAACACTTAGTATCTCTTGAACGGTACGTCGTTTAAAATGAGACTGCAGGTGTTGGCAGAGAGCTTGCCTATTATGCACCCATGCCTGAGCTTCTACCCATAGCAGCACTGCATCAACTGGGCGTGGTGGGACATGTCTGCAAATCCAGCGCTTGTGCGGTAAAGACTAGAGGATTAGAAGTTCTAGGTCACCGAGCATGAGACGCAACCAGGCATGGGTGCTTGAGTAAGGATTCTATGTTCTCTTAAAGAATGAGCAAAAGTCTTCATGGGCTTAAAATAGAGGCAGCTTAGGCAACTTGGGTCTTACTTCTCTGATAAAACCCCAAGAATGACAACTATTAGATTCCAGGGGAGTAACAAAGCTGTGTGCTCTGGCATGGACACGGAAGCCTTAGTATCACAAAACACATACTGACTGCCTGACCTTTGAGAAGAAGAATTGATATGGCAGCACTGGACAGGTGAGGGGCATGTTAAAAGTAAACGTGGAAGCTTGGGAAATGACCTTCTCAGCCAGGCTCCCCTCAGCAAGAAATGTTTGCTGGTGGTTGTCCCCTTATCCCGTGTCTCATTCTTCAGAATGTAAAGACCCCACTGCAATCAGCTGCTGAGGTAAGCTGCTTAGCATACAGGTGTGGTCTGAACTTCCAGACTCTTCTGACAGTGTGACATAGAGCTTAGAAATGGGGGCTGTAGGAAGCTGAACAAGGCGGGGGACACTTTAAATCCCAGTGCTTAGGAGGCAGGTGCAGGTGGGTCTCATGGTCAACCAGGTCTATATACAGTTCCAGGAGAGCTGCCTTAGTCAGGGTTTCTATTTCTGCACAAACATCATGACCAAGAAGCAAGTTGGGGAGGAAAGGGTTTATAGTCAGTTTACACTTCCACATTGCTGTTTGTCTTCTGTTAAATAGATGCTTCTCTACCCCAACTCCTGCCACTCCCAAAATGCAGTAAAGGAGGGGCTAATTAATATAGTACATACCCTGCAGAAGCTTGGGACAACTCGGCCTGTCATATGCAGTTATCCCAGGAGGTGTGTATCGTCTATACTCAGGAGGGGAAGAAGGAAAGGGAGCTAAACTAATGATTAAGCTACTGGCGTGAAATCTTTTCAGCACATGATCTTATGCTTGCTTTTCTTTAAAAGAATAATGCCGGACCATCTTGGATTTTAATTGGGTCTGACTTTCACAAACACTTGGGTTTTGGTGTCTAAAATGTTGGCTAACTGAGAAAATATGATTCCTACTTAATGTAGTTTTCATCTGCCCATACCAATGTAATATGATTATGTCCATTCTGATTACCAGTTGTAAGTAGAGTCTCATGGTTCCCATGGAATCTTACCTCTTCTTTTTTTCTCCTCATTTTTCTGTAGGTAAATGTTCCCTTGGATATTCAGGCAAATCCTTGTAATCCCTGGAATGTAGTCCTTAAGTAAGTACCTCTTGTTGGGGAAAAAAAAATACCAGCCCTGGTCTTCATCACATTTCTGTATGGTGCTAAGCCTAAGCTTGTGTGGTTTCCAGTTTTCTGGTGTCTGGACACTTCATCTACCCATATGACTCCTGAATGTTCTTATTTTCCTCATATTTTTATAATGGGATACCTCATGGTCTCTCTCCCCCTCCCCCTCTCCCTCTCCTTCTCCCTCTCCCTCTGCAGTCTCTATAACATTGACTTTTAAGTGAGACCACAGTATGAAATAATAAATGAGGTTTTAAACAGTGTTTGAAGTGGGTGTGAGCCATGCTGTACATATCAAGCCCGATTTTCCTGCAGAAGCAATTGTGGAAGATGGCAAAAGGCAAATGAATCACAGATGAGAATGAAACAAAAACAAACAAAGAAAGTGAGCAGACACAGATTTTAGAAATGGTTTTCTAGTCCTAATTAGGCACCTCACCATCATGCTTGGTTATTGGTATATGCTTACACACATCTTTTAACCTGCTTTTTAAAAAAGAAACAAAGAAATCACTTCAGGGAGCGTTACCCCAACTCTATTCTGTGGCACACAAATTACCTCACACCTGGCTAAAGAGATGGCTCACTGGTTAAAGAGATGGCTCTTCCAGAGGACTGGCATTCAATGCCCAGCACACACGTGGCAGGTCACAACTGGCTGTAACTCCAATTCCAGGGGATCCAACACCCTCACACAGACATACATGCAGGCAAAACACTGATGCTCATAAAACAAAAATAATTAAAAGAAAGTGTCAGCCATGCAGCCTACATTAAAGCTTGGCTTCTCAGGGTAGTGGGTGGTTCCTTGATCTCATTTCACTGCACGTGGATTAATTTCTACAACATTCTTGCTCCATGCATGAACTTAACATGTAATGATCATGAAATAAAGTGAATGGGTGAGGACGCAATCATACCCCAAGTCACTCGTCATGTAGACATTGTTACAGCTAACCCACAAAGAGTTGAGCAGGAAATAGAAATTGTCTTAAATTTTAAAGCAGACGCTTGGCTTCCCCACCCCCATTATTTTAGACTGTACATCACCCTGAAGGAACTATCAAAAACGAGAATATAGTTCTTTGATAAAATCATGGAATCGGTGGTAGATGATAACGGGTCTGAAGCTTTGAATTCAGTCTCTGTTGAATTCACAGTCAGCAACACAATAATGATAATCTAAAGTATATCACTATGTTTTAAAGAACTCAGTAATGTAATCACTTTAGAGAGCTGGAAATTTTTATGATATCAAATTATTGCTCCACCAATGACCAACAAATCAACAAGGGAAAAGTCTCACCTGTCTTATGGAACATCCCAATTATAGTCTTTTAAAACTTTTTTTGCATTATATTTTATTTAGATTTTACAAAAAGCTAACAGCAAGCATTTCCTGATATACAAGTGATGAATATTAACTCTTGTTTATTTTTGAGATTGTATTTTAATTACAGCATTTTCCCCTTCCCTTTCCATGCCTCCACACCCTCCTGTACACCTCTCTTTGCTGGCCCTCAAGTTCACGACCCTTTATTTACTACCAGTGAAAGTGGCTGTAGATGTTTCCACCTTAACTCAAGGGTTACATTTGGTATCTCTGGTAGTGGGGCCACCAGGCTCAAGTGCTTTCACCGAGGCATACTGTGAAGTTGGGCACCTCACCATAAGGTGTTCTTCTGAATATGAAACCTGGATCCAATAAGACTTTGGACAAATAGAACATATAAGGATGAAAATGTTAAGCCATAGTGAAGAAGGAATTAAAAAAGAACATACAAATCATACATACATACATACATACATACATACATACAACAGTTGATGAAAAAGAATGAGTTTTAAGAGGTCTTAGAAGAAAAAGGACTCAGCTGGGTATAGTCATGCACACTGTTAAATCCTATCACGTGGGAGGCAGAGGCAGGTGGATCTCTGTGGTTTGAGTTCACCCTGGTGTACATAGTGAGTTTCAGACAGTAGGGCTTCATTGTGAGACCTGGTCAAGAACAAGCAAGCAAACACAAGCAGATGGATGAAGGAAAGGTGGCCAAATAACAATTTCTGAGAAACAGCTTGGGGTTAGGATGCTCACTTACTAAGTTTCTAATTCTCTGCACTTTTCTTCTTTTCCTTTTTTTGTATGATTTTATGATAAAAGGCTTTCTGAAGATCTCATCTTGACTTCCATAGCACAACAGAAATGAGGCCACAGGCTCTATCCCTCAGTACTGTAAACAGAACTAAGAACAGAACCAAATGAAAGCATTCAAACAACCCCCACTGTATTACTTTATTTTCTCATTTCTGTAACTAAATACCCAACAAGAAGCAGTTAATGGAGGGAAATGTTATTTTGGCTGACAGTTAAAGGGGATACAGTCCATCAGAACAGGGAAACCATGGCAGCAGGAGCATGAAGTAGCTGGTCATATTATGTTTGCAGTCAGGAATCAAAGAACGGGGCCAAGCTATTCGATCTCAAGGCCTGCTCTCTCCAGGTTCCACCTCCTAAGGGTTCATAACCCTTCAAACCAGCACTTCTAGCTGGGAACCACAAGTTGTTCAAACATATCGACTTCAGGGGATGTTTCACACTCAAACCGCAGTACCCACCATCATTAATTGAGTGAGTAATGTCTGAAAGTCAGATATTTTAAAAATTTACTAGTTACTCTCATCTGTTTGTGTGAGGTCAACCTACATAGTTCACCCCACCCCCAAAAGATAATAATACGTTTTAAAATGAGAAGTGAAACCTGGGTACCTTACCCTTCTACTGCTGTGAGGAGACACCATCACCATGGTAACTCATAAAAGGAAGGTTTGCTGACAGTTGTGGGAGTGGGGGTTAGCCCATGGTCATCATGGTGGGGAGCGGCAGAAGGAAGGCAGACACGGCACTGATACAGTAGCTGAGAGTTCATATCTGATTGTCTAGTTGCAGGCAGAGCAACAGAAACTGGGTTGGTATGGGCTTTTGAAACCTCAAAGACCACTCCCAGTGATGCCACACCTCCAACAAAGCCACACCTCCTAATCCTTCCTAAACAGTTCCACTAACTCGGGATCAAGCATTGGAACATATGAGATTGGGGGCCATTCTCATTCAAACTGCCACCTCAGTGGTCCAGTAGGTAAAGTCACCTCTGCCACCAAGTCTGATAATCAGAGTTTGACCCCTGGGACCCACAGGGTGGAAGGAGAGAATAGACTCTAGAAAGCCACCCTTTCATCTCAAATGCACGCTATGCCCAGCCGTGCACACACACAATAAGTAAATAGATAAATGCAATTTAAAAAAAATTTTTAAAGTAAGCCTGGTGTAGTGGTGCATGCCTTTAATCCCAGCACTTGAAATGCTGATGTAAGAGCATCACAAGTCTGAGACCCTGTCTCAACAAACAACACACAACAACAATAAAGTAGAAACTGCAGCCTTGCCATGAAAGCCCTCCCATTCACTGGCAACAAAATCAGCCACAGCAAAAATGATCATTTTAACTACACCATATACATTTTTCTTCATGTTTCTTTTTTCATCTTATAAAGGTAAACAAAGCATTTAAAGTGGTGCCAGTTCAGATTTTTACACAACTTAAAATGAATATAGATTGGTTTCTCATCATTGTTTGACTCTGTGAGTGTGTGTGTGTGCACGCGCTCGGGTGCATGCATTGCTGGGGAACAAATCTAGAACTTCACATGTGCTAAGTGAGAATTCTACCAACAGAGGTACATGTCCAGTCCCAATGAATGCATTTTTATAATAAACAATTTAACTGTGAAAACAATTCTGCTAATTACACATTGTTTGTTACAACCAACGTTTCCTTTTGTGTTAATATCCTTTGGGATAACTTCTTATTGTGAAATAGACTTAGAGACTTGCCTGCAGCTCTGCCAATTGCAGATTAGCAGAACCATTTAATTGTCTCATCTAATTTTTTTTATCCAGCCTACTTTTCTATTTGTGTGCATGTTCAACTGGGTCAATCTAATAAATACTTATATTTTATTATATACATTTGGAATAACTCAACCTGATGTGATTGATTCATACTGTGTTGAGATTCATTTCCTGCCACAAGAAAGACATGGGTTGGGTGTAGTGGACATGGGTTGAGTGTAGTGAACATGGCATGGAACTGTAAATTATGAAACCAGGATGATAGTCAACACATGAACTTGATTTGGGCAAGTCTCAGTATGCTTTAAAATCCTTAGTTCCTACACGAGCTGATCTGAGGCCCCCTGGCACATATATAACAGTGGATTGCCCGATCTGGCTTCAGTGAGAGAAGACAGTGCCTAACCTTTCAGAGACTTGAGGACCCAGGGAGTGGGGAGGCCTGGTGTCTGTCGGGGGTGGGACATCCTCTTGGAGATAGGGGAAAAGGAACTGTGGGAGGGCAGATTGGGACGGGAATAATGATTGGATTGTAAAAAAAATAAAATAAAAAGTAGTAATAAAAAATCCTTAGTTCCACTGAGCAGTGGTGGTGGACGCCTTTAATCCTAGAACTCTGGAGTCAGAGGTAGATGGATCTCTTGAGTTCAAGGCCAGTCTGGTCTACAAAATGAGTTCCAGGACAGCCTGGGTTACACAGAGAAATCCTGTCTTGAAAACCAAACCAAGCCAGGTAGTGGTGGTGCATGCCTTTAATCCCAGGACTTGAGAGGCAGAGGCAGGCAGATTTCTGAGTTCACGTCCAGCCTGGTCTACAGAGTGAGTTCCAGGACAGTCAGGGCTACACAGTGAAATCCTGTCTGGAAAAAAAAAACAAAACAAAACCAAAACAAAACCAAACAAAAACTAGAAAAGAAAAGAAAAGAAAAGAAAAGAAAAGAAAAGAAAAGAAAAGAAAAGAAAAGAGAAAACCAAACCAAGACAAAAAAGAAACATTAGTTCCTCCTTTGATCATATCTATGACAACTGCTTTCTAACCAGGTAAAAGTGTTGGATTCCAAGCCTGGTTATCTGAGTTTATCTCAGTGACCTACATAGGAGAAAGAGAAACCAAGCCTCCACAGTTGTCTTCTGACTTAGCCGTGTCTGCCACGATGTGTGCCACAGAGAAACCCTGTCTCAAAAAAACCACATATAAATATATGGTCAAATATATTTATATTTGGTATATATTTGATATATATCAAACACACACATATGTATATATGTCTGTATTCTTGGTTAAAATAGACTGAAGGCTCTTTGCTGGGTTTTAAAGAATCCATGAATTCCCTGAAATTACAATATTCCATATGTGATCGTGTGCAAGCATTTTTATGAAAAGAGGTGTAATAAACTCTGTGCTATCATAAATCTTTGTGGCAATTCCTACATTAAGTATCACCTGTTTTCCTGCCCAGTGATCTGAGCTGACTCTGTGACTTCCTTCTGTCAAGAGACTGCAGCGGGAAAGATATTATGTGGCTTCCAAGCATTGGCCTTAAGCATCCTTGAAGTTTTCACTGTCATTCTCTTGGCAAGCTGCCACCATGAAGTGAATCATCTCCGGTTTGCCTGCTGGCAAGTTATGGCCCAGCTTCCAGCCAGAAACCACTACCAAACATGATGAGGACTACCTGGATCACTCAGTGTCACCTAAGATATTGGATGACTTAAGTGGCTAAAGAAAGATCCCAGAACTAAACCACCAACCAAAGAGTACACCTGGAGGGATCCATGGTTCCAGCTGCATGTGTAGTAGAGGATGGCCTTATCTGGAATCAGTGGGAGGGGAGGCCCTTGGTCCTGTGGAGGCTCGATGTCCCAGTATAAGGGAGTGCCAGGGCAGTGAGGTAGGAGTGGGTGGGTGGGGGAGCACTCTCATAGAGGCAAGGGGAAGGGAGAAAGGATAGGGGATTTGCAGAGGAGAAACCAGGAAGAGGGACAACATTTAAAATGTAAATAAATAAAGTAACCAATAAAAAATATAAAAATTAAAGCAAAAATAGAAGAAGAAAGAAAGAGAAAGGAAGGAAAGAAAGGAAGGAAGGAAGGAAGGAAGGAAGGAAGGAAGGAAAGAAGGAAGGTAGGTTCCAGAAAAAGTCAAGAGAAAAACCAACCAGGCTGGCCCATAGTTGTAGACCTGTGAGCAAATTAATGGAGATATATGTGTTATGCAGATTTCTTGGGATTAGAAGTGTTTCCAACTACATATTTGTTTTGGATTTTTGAAATATTTGCATATGCATATCGAGGTATCTTGTAGACAGGACCAAATCTGAACACAGTCCTCATTTGTGTTATATACATATACACAAATATATGTATATACACATACACATACACACACACACACACACACACACACACACATATTACGCATAAATACATAGAGCCTGGAGGTAATATTATTGGCCATATTTAGTGTGTCCACATTTGACTTGCTGTCCTTCATCTAAGGAGTTCAAATGCAGTTTTTCACTTACAGCTTTGTGTTGGTGCTCAGAAAGGGTTGGGGTTTGGCGCTTGGGCTGCTGCTGGATCCAGGGGTGGCTTGGTACTTTAGCTAACAACTTCAAAAGGTCGTTTTGCTTTCATCTGCATCTTAAAGCTTATGAACTACTGAATTTAAATAAGCCGATTTAAAATTTTATGACTTGCCTGTACTCTGTTCATGAACTATGTCCTAGTTATGATTTAATTATCAAATCTTGAATTCAAATGGCATTTTAAAGTAAATCCTGGAACTTTTGAATAGCTAACCTTCAAGTCTACAGTTCTAAGAATTTTCCTACTTTGCCCTTAAAAAACAAAGATGTGGGGCAGAGTCTGGTAACCTATCTCCGTTTTTGTTTTTTTTTTTTTCCAAAGAGTAAAGTGATTTTGTCTGCACATTCTATTAGCACTATGGTTTGTTATTTCCAGACCAGTGTTTGGACTTATTTAGGACAGCTGCCATTGGCTCAGAATGCTCCTCCTCAGTTCCTGACCAGGTTTTGCCTAACCACCACTTGCCTGGTCTGCAGAGCAGCTGCATCCTGGGGTGCTCATCTTGTCTCTTCAACAGTAGCCATCGTGTCCACAGAGCTATGTGGATGTATCTGCCTTATGAACATAGGCTTTCTGTGTCTTTTCTCACATATTCCAGGCAAATCTGGTCTGAGCTCATGCTCCCCTGACCCCAGATTGCCTTTCGTGCTTGAGACACAACATGTTCCAATATATCTTAGCTCAGTGGACTGTTTCCTGACGGAAGACACTAATCTTTTTGGCTACTTCTTTAGAGGTTCCCCCACCCCAGTGCTTCGCTTTTTGCCATTCGAAGTGGTAGCATCCGAATTTTATTTGGCAGAATGTCTCCTTGTCTTTTTGGAATGCCAGAGAAGGGTGTGAAAGTCAGGTTTTTATGGTTTCCTGAAGTTTTCTTAAGCTCCGGCTAACAGTGTGTCTGGTAGTGACGACATCCCTCTGGAACTTTCTGATGGCCAGGTGGCCCTTGTCCAGGTTCCTGTCACTTCTGATTTTTCCATTCAAAGCCTCTTAGTTGGCCAGAGTTAGAAGCAGGGTGTTAACCCTCCTCATCACTTCCTCTCTCTTCTAAAAGATGGCATTTTCATGTAGCTTAGTGACTGTCAGCCTGGCTGCATATTTGAATCACTTGGGGGCACTTAGAAATAACAACAATGACATCTGGAGCCCAAGCCAGAGAGATTTTGCTTTAATTAGCAAGGAATCAAGGCTTCCTGCCACTTTTCCTCCTTTGGTGTGCTTTTGAGTTTTTTGTTTTGTGTTTGTTTCTTTGTTTGTTTGTTTGTTTGGTTGGTTGTTTTGTTTTGTTTTTGAGGCAGGGACTTGCTGTGCATCCCAGGCTGACTCAACTCTCTCTCCTTTTACCTTGACTTCCTAGATCTGAGGTTACTTGCCAGTGCCGTGATAAACAACTCAATTTGTCTGATTATTTTTGCCTTGCTGGGCTCAAACCCAGGGCTGTGTGCATGCCAGGAATGTTCTCTACCACTGGACTGAACCCTCACCCCTCTTTAAAAAAGAGCCTAGAGATATCCTAACGTGCAGTCAAAGCTGAGGGCACTAATTGAGGAAATCATGATTTATCAGATGTTCTGAATTTAGAAAAGAAGACATCTGCCAGATGTCTGAAGAGTCAAATCCTCCATCATTAAGATTTTTTTTGAAAACTTCTCTTCTCTAGTCCATTAAATTTTAACACAAGCAGTCTAGTTCTAGCATGTCTCAGCAAGATAATGGCAACCAGAACCGTGATATTACTTTCTGGTTGTTGATATGAATCTCAACACAGTTCGAACATCTTTAAACAAGATGAAGCTAAACAGTAAAAGCCCTTGGAAATGATCATAAAACATGGTTTGAGAATTAGCTATTCTGAAATTCTAAATAACAATGAACTGTGTTTTCCTTGAGACTTTTCTTCTTGATTGGGACACAAATGTGACAAAGGAAGTAAAGTCAATATGAGAAAACAATTTTTCTCCCTCCTTAGTGAGCTTCCGGGTTATTAGTTCCGGGTTATTCTGTATTGGCCAAGGAGCAATTGCTATGCCAAATGTATTAAATGTCTAAAAATAATTTCTTATCACATATCAAATTTGACACACAACAGAAATATTTAAATTTTTTGCATTCTAATTGTTACCATTATTGTGCTGTGAATGTGTCCTTTCATGTTTATGGATTTGAAAGTTATTTTATAGGTCATATGTCTCTGACTTCATGAATGGAATGATGCTCTAATCTGGGGAGTGACTTAGTTATAAAGCTAGTGGACTTGTTTGCCCCCTTCCCTTCTTCTGCCTTCTATTATAAGAAGACCCAACATAAAACCACTATAGGGATACCAGCATCATATATTGGACTTCCAAGCCTCCAATACCATAAACCAAGTAAATTCCTAGTGTACTGGCTAGTTTTGTGTCAACTTGACACAGCTGGAGTTATCACAGAGAAAGGAGCTTCAGTTGAGGAAATGCCTCCATGAGATCCAACTGTCAGGCATTTTCTCAATTAGTGATCAAAGGGGAAAGGCCCCTTGTGGGTGGGACCATCTCTGGGCTGGTAGTCTTGGTTCTATAAGAAAGCAGGCTGAGCAAGCCAGGGGAGGCAAGCCAGTAATGAACATCCCTCCATGGCTTCTGCATCAGCTCCTGCTTCCTGACCTGCTTGAGTTCCAGTCCTGACTTCCTTTGGTGATGAACAGCAGCATAGAAGTGTAAGCCAAATAAACCTTTTCCTCCCCAATTTGCTTCTTGGTCATGATGTTTGTGCAGGAAGAAACCCTGACTAAGACACCTAGTTTTTATAAATTATCCAATCTATAGCATTTGGCTATAGCAAGGCAAAGCAGGTTAGGGAGATGGTTAAGTAAGCAACTGCAGCTTTCTTTCTTTCTTTTTTTTTTTTTTTAAATATTTTTATTAGGTATTTTCCTCATTTACATTTCCAATGCTATCCCAAAAGTCCCCCATATCCTACCCCCCACTCCCCTACCCACCCACTCCCACTTTTTGGCCCTGGCATTCCCCTGTACTGGGGCATATAGGCTACTTTTACCTTTTTTCAGAAGAAATGCCCTTGTTTCTGGTCAATGGCAGAGCTGATTTTGATATTCTCAAAGGCAGGCTAAATGTTGACTAAGCAGACCAGGAACAAATGGAAAGTGCCTCCTAAAGTCACATGACTTGAAAGGAGACTCTTGTTAGGAATCTTGAAGGTTTTGCTGAGTTTGGCCTCAGTCAACACATTTGGGGAAGCATCAAGGACGACTCAGCTGTTTTGTCTCTGTCCCTGGACATGATTTGGATGCAGGAAGAAGTTGGATTAGAGATGACCAAGGAAGAGCATGAACATGGGATTTCCCTGGATGCTAACTTAGGAAACAAATATCTGCAAGCAGAGAGTTCTAAAACCCAAGCTCCAAGCTGCCTTGAATTGGCTGTGGAGGGACTGCTGTTTGGGGGCAGTCGAAGTCCAGACCTGTGACCTGTAGGAACCTACAAACACACCAACAGACAGGGGAAGCGACATTCTCACGTTGGAGCCCTGCAACTGCTTTCAATCACAAGGCCCTTTTGGAATCACAAGCATTTTGTCAACAATTTAGTTTTGCAATATGGTTTCGTCTGACAAGCTCTCAGTAGAAAGCACATGGAGAAGAATGGTGACAAATAACATTAAAGGGTGTGTTTTAGAGTCCTGTTCTCTAAGAGAGCAGTGTTCATCCTCTCTCCAACTCTATCTCATGCCACCTTGAGCTAGGATCACGGACTTCTGAAAACATAAGGAGATGATGGAATGAAAAAAAAAAAAAAAAGAGCTGACATAACATGAAATAACTAACAGCAGGGTAAAGACATTTGATAAAGGCTTTCCCAAGCGGGAAGGTTTGGCCTAGACTGAATGTTATTTTTAATACGTTGTTGATCTTTTTTTTCAGATAGACGTTACCTAACTGAACAAAAATATTTGTCATCTTTTCTCAGATATCAGCACCAAAAGCAACACATGTTTTCCCCTATATTAGAGCAACAATTCATAGATTCATGTATGTGTTCATAAAAGATTTTTTAAAAATCAGGTCATAGTCCTGCTCCTTCCAAAAAAATTTCCTCCCTCCCCTCCCCTCCCCTCCCCTCCCCTCCCCTCCCTCCCTCCCTCCCTCCCTCCCTCCCTCCCTCCCTCCCTTCCCCTTCCTTCCTTCCTTCCTTCCTTCCTTCCTCCCTCTCCTCCTCCTCTTCCTCCTTCTCTTCCTCCTCCTCCTCCTCCTCCTCCTCCTCCTCCTCCTCCTCCTCCTCCTCCTCCTCTTGTTCTTTGTGAGAGAGTTTCTTCTGTGTAGCAGTCCTGGCTGTCCCAGAACTCACTCTGTAGACAAGGCTGACCTTAAACTAAGAGATTCACCTGCCTTTGCACCCCAAGTGCTGGGATCAAAGACGTGCACCACCACACCACCAACAGGTTCCTTGTTCTTATCTTTTTCTGTCTCTGTCTCCTTTATTATGCTGAGATTTCAATCCAAGTCCTTGTTGCCTACAAAGCATCCACTGAACTACATGTCGGAAAATGTGAAGTCTTCTTTAACAGCCTTGTTGACTTTCTGGAGAAATGAGAAAAAATCCCCACTGCTTCAGAGTAAGGTTTATTTATATATAATAACTATAGGGATTCTAGTATTAGTTATGACTTGTTGAAAATAGATTGAGTATTCCATCATTTAGGAATATACATCCAGGTCTTGATGGTGAAGTTCAGAATTGAGTACCTGCATAAATTAAATGCTGCTCTGTGTTCGAAGTTCTTATGACTGAAACCAAAAGATATCTATTCTATAAATAGTTTGCTATAAGGAGAATCATGTTCATTCCCGAGGTGTACATCACAGATTTTTTGTTTGTTTGTTTTGTTTTGTTTTGTTTTGTTTTGTTTTGTTTGCTTCTTCCCTTAGCAGGACAAAGGAAAGAGCATACTTAGCACTTCCAGTGGTTGGTTGTGGTTGTGCAGGCCATACAATCTATCTACAGAGTTCATTCTAAAATAGTAGGCACTCCTACTTGGGAACAATCCAGCCAGGATTGCACAAATGCTGGGTCAAAAGGAGACGCTCTCTACCTCCTCATCTGCGCTGAGTTGATGTGAATTCATTTAAAATGTCAACCTGGATTTAGATAAAAAACACAGTGCTTAAAGACCAGCACTGCTTGGGGAAGAAAGAGGTTAATGTGGAGAATGCATTCCCTGCTCGATGCTGTTGGAATGCAGAGCCACAGATATTTGCATGTGCGGGATCTGTAAAGGGTCCAAGGAATTTTGTTTTGGGTTTGTTTGAATTGTTTATAATGTATTCTCTTTTTTGTTCCATCCACTAACAATTCCAAGAAATGATGGAAATCAAAAGACAGAAAATATATAAATGAATTTGGGTTCTAAGAAAATTACCAGTTGCAACATCGACCCTAACCACAGTTCATAAAGCAGGTGATTATGGGGACAATAAGGGAAAAGGAACGTCATTAAATCAATAAAAAGCCTTTGACTCTTGCCAGCTCTGAAATAGCGCCTGGAAGTCTGACACTTCAAAATAGTCCATGCCAATTTTTGCAACAATATTTCGCCAGTAATGATGCTCATTTCAGGGACTTAGTGTAGATAGTCCAGGCTGCTGAACATGAAACAAACAGGATAATTTTTGAGGCTGTTGCGTTTTATTAAATAATACCCAGAGTGTCAAATAAAACAAATCGGTTCTTTTAAAAGTAATCCTGGAAAGGTCAACAACTTTTCAACGGACGAATTTCTCATCTCACTTTGAGAGTAATTGCCTCGCATGCTTCAGGTTCAAGAAAAGCTTCATTAAGAACAGCGCATTTCACAACAACCCCATTTGCCTTTGAGGCTCAGCAGCCAGAGCCCAGCACTAGGAAGCCACAGGAGCCAGGCCTTGGGAGCCAGGACCATCTTGGCAGAGTCAGTGACATTCAAGTTCAGCCCACAGCTCCCATTTAATACAGAGTATATCTGTCCCTTTGCAGCACAGTGGTAAACATTATCTTTATATAAAAGAATTGCCATTGGTTAAGTTTTCATTGAACTATCTTGATTTGACTCTCCCCCTAGGCTTTAAAATATGCAAGACTAAACACAAGACAAAAATGAACAGTTTATGATGTGTGAAGATTTATATTCCTGGCACGATCCTTTAGATGTATAAAGTGATAAAATTCTACTGTACCCAAATCCCTCTGTAAGCCATCACTCCCCTCCACTGAAGTTTTTCAGTATGCAAGACTTGCTGTTAGCTTTAGCATGAGGTGAGTGTGGAAGGATTCAGGGACACTTTCACCCTGCCCTGTCAATCACCTTCCATTTCACACCTTCTTAAGAGGATATATGGCAATGGTTCTGAAAGTCTATTCCCTGGACCAGCCTTCGCATCACTTGGGAAGTTATAAGAAATTCAGGTTCTTAAACTCTGCCTCAGACCTGCTGGATCAGAAATGAGGACTGCGGTTTTGTTTTTGTCTTTGTTTTGTTGTTTTGTTTATAACACTTATTTAGTTTGTGGGGAGGGTGTGTGCCTGCCACGTCATGAAGTAAATCACAGAGATGGAAGAGATCATTAGACTAGATGGAAACTCCTTTATCTATTGTGCCCACTGACCAGTCCCCAGCCATTTAGGTGATTCTGGCACCTTCTAAAGCCTAAAAGCATATGCTACAAGGGAAAATGCATTTCTGGAACACTAGATTATTAGCAGTGGTGCCTTCTAGATTGGTAGCAGGGGGAAAATCCGCATATTCCTCAAGTCAGAACACTAGGAAACCTAAAATGGAGTTTGTGGGCAGGTTCCTCTTGACCAAGATATGGGACTCTCCTTTCCTCCTGACTGACAGAATGGTACAGAAATCTCAAGCCATTTGCTTCATACATTTGCAGGGTAAGAGGGAGACACAGAGGCCACACCCAAGTTGAGTGTTAGCTCAGCTAGGCAACCTCAGCATCTGGAATGCTCTCAACAGGGAGATGGCTGCCATTCCCAAGGTCAAGTCTAGAAGGGCAACTCCTAGAAAAGTGTTAGATGTGTTTTAATCAGCGCCTTGGGGTTTGAGCAATGGGAATAGTACCTGCTTCTCAGCACCAGAGCAGAGGGGCTGTAAAAGCAGTGGAAGAGTCTTCACCCTCGCATCAGTCACCAAGCCTCTGAAGTACTCACTATGGCCCTCAGCCATTCTACCAGCAGCTGTTAAGACACCAGGATCTTTTGCAAACTTTCTGACACCAGCTATTTCTCCCCCACAGTATTGGTTTCAAGATGAACAAATAGTTGACAACCCGTGGTTTAAAAACCACTGCTCTAAAAAAGAAAGAAAGGAAGAAAGACATTGCTCCAAAGTGTACATTGCAATATAAACATATGACCAGCATTATTTTTTTTAAAAAAATCAACAACACATGTCCTTATTAATGTTGCTGAGTACTTTATGTGTTGGTGTATGTCTTTCTGTCATTTAAATTAAAATCCTAAGATAGCTATAGACCATACGCCAACTCTATTCCCACAACATTCCAATGCATTTAAAAATCACTTTTATTAAATTTATCTTAATTTCAGATTTGATGATTATTGTCTATAGTTGCAATGTCCAAATGTCATTATTACATTAAAAAATATTTTCCAAATTTCAACAAGCATTTTCACTTAGTGGAATTTGATTTAAATCAATGTAAGTGTTTAATGATGGGGTTTCTGTCCTATTCCTGTCCATTTACAGTATGCAAAGACTGGAAACATTACAAAAATTTTTAAATAGTGTTTGAAAAAGAAACGTGTGCACTTTAGAAAGATGCAGCCCCTCAGATGTCTGAAAGAACCTGAAACCCCTCCTCTTGAAGCTGGAAGATCTCTTCTTTTTAACCATGCATGTATTGCCAGGTAGGCCACCACACAAGACACTCCGAGACACGCTCCTGCACACACTCGGAATGTGCACACAGAGCGCACGTGCCCACCCGCCCCTATGTCATCTGTAGCCCAGGCAGATTGAGGACGCTGGCAGATGGCAACCGGCCATAACCTCTCCTGCTCTCTTCCCAAATCAAAACCCACCGTAAACACCACGAAGAGCCAGGAAACCTCACGGCTTTAATCATTTCCTTTCCCCGAGTTCCATGTGGCACACAGGACACTCCGCTTTCCTTTGGGCTTGTCGGCATCTTGCGAGGGGTGTGGGAGAAGAAAAAAGAGAAAAGCCAACTGGTGTCTGCAGAGGCGGGCAGAAAGCTCCCGCCCCAGCCGTGAGGGTCCACCCGCCCCCTAGCTCTCTCTAAGCCAGCCAGCCCTGGAGCCCTCCGCTACTGAACGACTTGAGAGATGGCGCCATCTGGCTTTTTAAAGAAGAACACAAGGCGGGAGGTAGAGGAGGCGGTAAAGGGCAGGCTGGCTCCTTCCCAGTGCCACCAGGAGACCAAGGATCAGCTGGGGCGCTCTTCATTCTCTCCTCCCCACAAAGTCGGCTCTGGCAGACCGACCCCTTAATCCAACGACCCCGACCGGTGCACGAGGAACGTCAGGCTGCTGGAGAGCTACCTCCTCAGCCCTCAACCCCCACCCACCCACAGAGCTAACTGTGGTACTTAAAGCATTATAGTCAGTAAAGCGCCACAGAGCACAGAACTTCTACACCATTCTGCGGAGCCAAGAGGGGACAGAAAAAAGGGCATCCCGAGGTTAGGATCTCCATGGCTACTTACCACTCACTTGCCATTGTGGCAAGGAATCAGGCTAAAGGAATCCCCCGCTCTACCGGACAACCTGGTACCTTATTAATTCACGCATGTAAAGGGAATAATGTTTTCTTTAATTGCTCCAAGAGACTAATGAGGAATTTAAATGAAAAGCTAGATCCCTCCCCTTCGACGATACTATTATAGCAAGAAGGTTTAATAAGTCATAGAGAAATGGTAACTGATCTTTATGGTAACCGTCTAGTGGCTCGTGAATTAGCAGTTTGTGTTTTAAGCAGGTGGATTGAACAGTTTCACAGAACTATGGCTAAAATGGTAGAGACACCTTTATCTAGGGCCCCGGACCCTGGCGTCAACCCTTACCACCAAGAAAAGGAGAAAAAGAGTTATTATTGTGTGCTTTTTTTTTTTTTTTTTTTTTTTTGGCCTGCTTCCTTTTAAAATGGTAGAACTTAGAGAAAACCGTTGGAAGTTGTTTTTTCCAACCCAATGTACAGTGCTAGAAATAACACACACACACACACACACACACACACACACACACCCCACACACGTGCACGTGTAAATAATATGCAGGTCTGATGATGTACACACACAAGGGAAATGTGCATCTGCAGTCATCATAATATCACCCATACATCGTTAATCAGTTAACAAAGACTTCTGCATTCAGCTTTCATTTATTGCTCACAATATTAGGGGCTGTTGTCAGTCTCACACACACTTTACACACAGGAAAAACAGTGCTCAGAAAAATCTCTTCCTTCAAATGTCGATGGTAAACTAAAGTTACTTAACACTGAGTGTCACCATATCCAGCAAGCATTTGATGGATACCTATTCAGTATCTGGCACTAAATAAAGAAAAAAGATATATTCTACTACCCTCAAGAAACTTTCCTTGAAAAATGACACACCCCTGAGTCTTATCATAGGATTTTGAGGAGAGGCGGGCTGAATCTTGTAACAGAATAAAGTCTGATGCAGGAGGGAAGTATGAAAGGCAAATGCACACAGAGGCAAGAGATACCAGAGAAAGGCAAGATGTACTCAGAGGCCAGAGGAACCAAGCAAAGCTAAGTGATACTGAGTTTTGCTCTCATCCTTTTGCCAGTAAGTTCCTCTATGGCCAGTGTAAGCAAGTAGTCTGCCCTCCTAATAGCTGGGCTTTTAATATCTGTCATTCTAGGACAACATCTGGCAATGGCTCTTGAGATTGGGCAACTCATTCCCATTTCGTTTCTGCTCTCTGATGAAGCGATTCCCTGAAACCTGGTCCTGCTTAGGGTCCTTTCAGCTCCCAAGTCATCCACATGGGTGACTAAAGGAAAAGAACTTCAGAGCAGGGAAGGTACCTGGTCCTCTATACATCCCAACTGTTCCTTGAGTCAGTTTGGATTTCAGCCAAGCACCATCAATCCTGCTTAGTAAAGGCCAATGAGGACAAGGTGAGTAGGAAAGAGGAAGCTGGAAGACAGTTCCTTAAACCATGCTCTAAGGGAAGATAGTCCCCCAACACAAGCAAGGGAGCTTTATAACATCATCCTTATGGTGAGTCAACCTTGTTAGCTCCTCTGATTGCTACCCACCCCAGTGGGTAATTTGGGAGTTGACTGTGTGTTGAGAAGGGTCAGTTGAATACTATATGAATGGTGTTTTACTTAATTTCCCTCCTTATTTGACTTGACTAATGATTTTCATCTATCTTACCTTAGACTTCAGTATTAAAAAAAAAAAAAAAAAACCAAACAGATTTGCTACTGTACTTCTCACTAGGGAACCCATTACTTTGTTCAAAGGTCTCAAATTACAAGCAGAGTTAGTTTAAAGAAATAGAATTCTAGCACACATCCTTAATCCAGTACTCCAGGAGGGAGAGGATATCTGTGAGTTCCAAGTCAGCCTGATTTATACAGTGAAACACTGTCTCAAAATGAAACAGAGAGAGGGAGAAGAAAAAGGAGGAAGAAGGAGAAGAGGAAGAGGAAGAAGGAGGAGGAGGTGGAAGAAGAAGAAGAAAGAAGGAGAAGGAGGAGGAGGAGGAGGAGGAGGAGGAGGAGGAGGAGAAGGAGAAGGAGAAGGAGGAGAAGAAGAAGAAGAAGAAGAAGAAGAAGAAGAAGAAGAAGAAGAAGAAGAAGAAGAAGAAGAAGAAGAAGAAGAAGAAGAAGAGGATCCCAAGCAGAAAGCACTGGTTGACTTCTGCTCTAAGTTCATGCTCCTGAATCTAAAACCATTACCTTCTGCATCTATTATTTATAACATGAAATAGAAAGCCATGTAAGGCCTGCAGATTATTGGAGTGGCAGGTAGAGGTAGACAGAGATGTGACCTGTGCTGACACAAGCTTACAGCAGAGACTAGTAGGCCCCATTTCTGTAATAAATTTCTGGAAAGAATGTGATACTGTGTAGGAAGCCAACCTGGGATTTCCAGCTGGGTGACCTGAGGAAGCCTCTTTGGGCCCTGCATCTCATCTGTGGGATAAAGGGGCTAAAGCCCCCTAAAACTCTTCCATGGATCCTGTTGTTCTCAATTCTTCACCTAAGAAGCTCCACCTTCCGCCAGATGTGAGCATGAGGTTTATTAAATATTGATAAATACAATAACAAAGAAAATGGGGAGAGAAGTTGAGTTTGTGGGCCAAAGAGTTCATCTAGATGGAAAATTAATATTTATGTTTAAGTGCATATATATTTTATATGTGAATTTGCATACATGCATACTTATATCTAGAGAGACTGAAACTGTAGAAAGTGGCTGGCTATTGAATGCAATAGGTCGGTGGCGAAGCCAGGTCTGAAGTACAGGTTTTGTGAGTGCTGGCATGATAATTGGCCTGCTGGCCCTGTGTATATCTTATATGCCGCTAGAGAGCTGGAAGATTTGATAAGATTCGTGGTTAATCAGCTCCATGTGTGCTGTGGTTCCTTCCCCACCACCATCAATATTGTGTTAGAAAAGGCTGCATGTCCTGGCGACAGCATGAATCTTCTTTAAAATGGGAGTCCTAAGAACCCACCCCTGCCTCTAATACTAACTCTGCATGTAAATTCGCCGAAGGATAATATCCTGAGATCATTTTTCCCCCCAGAGGTGTTGAAAGGAGTCCATTTAATAGAAGAGGCTAAAGAAGAGGAAGCTATCTGATGTCTCCCACCAGGCTGCTGCTGTGGGATGGTGAGCCCTGCTCACAGTCAGTCTGGGAAGGAGGCTGTTTCCAGCTCCACTCTAGCTATGTGCCCTGGACAAAAATACCTTTGCCTTTTGGAGGGGGTCTTAGCATCTGCAAGAAAAGTCAGAAGTCGAAGCACATCAGTTTAATGAATCATATTGTTTTGGGATTTTCCTTGACCGAATTCCTGAAGCAATTTACCTGAACTTCTAGCCAACCATCTGCTTCTCTCTGCTGGATAACTTAGGAAGGAAGAAAGAGAGGAAGGAGGGGAGAAAAGAAGTAAGTAAGTAAGTTGGGGTAGCTATCTAGATAATAGTTTCAAAAAAGTTTCGAACTGATATTGCTTAGACAAAAATTGAAAAGTGTATTAACAGATGGTTGTCTTTATTTGGTTAGTTCACTGGATAAATAGGAAACACTTTCTACACGGAGAGCCATGAGCTAAGGGGAAGAGAGCAGCCAGTGTATCTTAACCTTATTTTTAAAAGTAGTTACCAACAGAAAAGTGTGCATCCGCAGGAAAAGGGCACTGTGTTTTAGCATCTATAAATCTGATGATGCGCTCACTCTGTCACAGTCCCTTCTGGGTTCTGGTCAACTTACAATCTCTCCATCTTGTCTGGGGAGACCGTTCATCCTCAAAGTCCCTTCCTAGTTGAGATTTTGTTCCCGAGATGCTTTAGGATAGCCCTAGCTGCCTCACTTGAAGGCAAACCGCCCTAGGTAACCTGAGCCTGTGGTTCCCTCCCATCTGGGGGAGGAAAAAAAGTGGGGGGTGGGAGATCGGAAGAAAAGAGAAAAATACTGAGAAACATGTTTTGGCAGACAAGGCCTTCGGAGACTACCATGTGCGCTCCATATTGAGCAAGCCCAGGTCTTTGAAGTTTTTCTGAATGTAAAGGCATTATTCTTTCTCAAACTGTGGCTAAGTAGTACAGACGTTAAAACAATGAGGCCAGAAGGCGCAGACGCGGGACTAAGAGTTTAATTCGTCCTTCACCCAAGTGTCTGCCACCAGTTAGATCCCCAGTTTGTACCCAGGCAGGGTTGCCAACCCCTGTGCACCCTCTTCAGACCCAGGTTTGTCTTAGAGCCAAGTTGAGAAGTAAGTACTTTTCCAAACGCTGGGGGAAAACTTCCCAGATGTTTCCTGTGCTACGAAAAGAAGCTCAGGTTGAATCTGAAACATTTTTCTTACAACAGCGGGCGGGTCACAGGGCCAGCTAGGCGCCCCGCAAGCCCGGTTCCCCAGAGAGCTGAGGGGTGCGCCCCAGCCTCTGTACCCCCACGCGCACTCACCCCTGATCACTGGGAGTCCCCCACCCCGCGGAGATACACACAGCGGGAGGGAGTACAGGTGACTGCGTTATTATGTGTGGAATTATGATCACATCCGAAGATCCTTCTAGTACATCTATTCTATAATCTATGATGAGATTTTAGTTATCAGGCTCCTATTATAAAGTATCATTTGTCTCCTGCCCCACCGCAGGGCAGACCAAAATAGCTTAAGTAAAACGAAGGACTAGCTCCATTTGCTGTCTTGAGATTTCCATCCCTCAGCGGGTGTATATTCCAGAGGTGGGTGGGACAAGAGGAGCGAGGATCACAAACACATAATACTGGTCCCAGGTGACTTGAGGCTTTACACACTGGGATGGCCAAGGTCTCCTAAAGAGGAGAGTGGCCAGCTCCAGGTGCTTCCGGGTCTCAGCAAGCACTTCCGGGCTGTGTGGCCATCCTGCTTAGGGTAAGTGAGGTTGGATTATCACTCAAAGTAAAGGAGTTTGTTTTCAAAGGGCTTGGTGGCACAAGTCATGTGGCACAACACTGTCCAGGTGGACCACACCAGAACATCCTTTAATTCAGAAGAAACTCCACAGCTCAGGGAGCTGTGCAGCCAGGAGACTGTGTCAGCCTTCCTGTAGCTGCTCCCTTCCTCGCTGGGGCATATCTTAGACTGTCTTTCCACAGAGTAAATTCACTGGACCCAAGATGAATGGGTTTTCTACACACGGGCCTCTGGAGATGTCCCTGTTCTTAGACATCTGGATTATGCTTGGATTATGCTTGGACTTGGCTCCAACTGGCCCTGCTCCCTCTGACCTTTTGGGGTCCAGAAATCCACACAGTGGTCATAGTAATGTCCTGCCAGCTAAACCAGTCAGCTAGAGCAGGCTCCTTCCATGCTAGGTGTGAGTTACTTAGGGGGACTGGGGTTTGGGGAGATATCTAGTGGAAGGTGGGAGAGGGTCCTCTTGAGATGCTCTCAGGTCTCTTATGAGGCCAGGAAATGAACTGCACAAAAATTGGTGGGTCCTCGTGGGCCTCTGCTTCTGTTCCCTCAACAATAACAATTGTCCCTTCTTCCCCAGAAGTCCCATGGCCAAGGCTATAAGGATCATCACTGCAGCTACTGTGTGTGCAGGTCTTTGTCAGGCCTTTTAGGGAAACAAGGTCCGTTTCCCAGTGCATGAGTCTGGCTCAGGCACCCACTCAATTTATTTTTTTCTGTGATTTTTTTTCCTGGAATGAATCAAAGGTGTACAGAGAATGCGTGTACTGTGTGTGTGCTTAGGCTTCCTCATTAGCATGGCTTCCTCCTTCTGACCCCTCCTCAACCTGGCTTTCTGTGCAGGAGACTTGGAATTCTCCTCCTGGAGGATGGACAGGGAAACCATCAGCTCAGGTAAGCATGGGAGCTGTGGTCTGGAGAATTGAAAGAAGGAAAATCATCTCCAAATGCAACCAGCCAGATGTGGGCAGAAGCTGGGAAGAGAAGAGGAGATCTGAAAATCCCCAAGTTGGCAGGCAGCGCACCGGAAGGTGTGGGAAGGTATGGGAAGCAGTCAACATTTGGAGCCTTGGAATCAGAAGTTCGGGCAGCTGTTAGATAACTTCCTGATTTGCAATAAAGTTCACATGACCAAGAAGATGTTTTCCATGTTCGGTTGCCGGGTTCCTTTCCTCACTCTCTTACAAGCTTAGGGGAGTCCTGATTGAATGGTGGTACTGACCAGATGTGGACCTAAGTCCTTGAGGCTGACACTGTGTTTGCCTACAGGGGCAGTGGCAAGCTTACTGGTGGTTGTCTTCTCAGACAACTACCCCCCTCCCCAAATAAATCCTGGCTGTTCCCTTTCTAACCTTCAGCCTATATGGTTCCCAACCCTCCGCAAACTGTCTAAAGTTTAAAATGGAAAAAAAAATCATCTATGTGAAGTTCCAGGCGGCTTCCTAGGCCGGCGCCTTCCGGCTGCAGCAGCCTTGTTGCTGGAATCATGCATAATTAGGGTCTGACCACTATGGAAATACAAACAAGATGTTTACTTTCCTTAGGAAGAGAAAAAAAAAATGAAAAGGAGGCCTGGCGTTCAAAGAGGGGTGCCTTATGAAGCAGCGCACGTTTAAAGAGCACAATACCTGTGTCTTTGAACTCTTCCAGGAGGGCTGAGGACAGAGAGGCTCAGTTCTGATCTAGGGGTCACCACTTAGCCTGTGTTTCTCAGTGCAGACCTGGGATCCTGGGAGTGGGGGTGGAGGTGGGGTGGGGGACAACATCTGCATGTGCCACCACTTGATTCCTTTGGCCAGCTCAACTCCAGACCTCTCTTAATCTCAGATTTCCTAGTTATGGATTTGCAACTGTCCTGGAAGGCAGAGAAGGCAGAGAAGAGGAATCCATCCGCGCACCTAACTCCCATGGACCACCCTGTGGTGGGGCACCAGAACGTGGACTTCTTCGAAGATCAAACCTTACCTAGTAAGATTGGGAAATGCATTTGGAAGCATTTTGAGTTAGTGTGGTACCAGGGAAGGACTATAATTCATAGTCGAGGGCCCGAGGGGCGAGGGAGTCAGGGAGAACTGTGGGTCTAGCAGGCCACACCCTAATACCGAATTTTATCTGAAGACTTGAAAAAAAAAAACTGAACAGGGGTGAGAATAGGTGGTCAAGAGGCAGCACTTTGGTGTTGCTGTTTTGTGAAATAGACAAGGAATCCACAAGTCAGTCCAGAAGCTAAGACCCAACCCCACCGGCATCCATCCATAGCCGCTCAGTGGGATGAGCGACTCTCAAAGAAGTTATCAGTTTTACAAGAATGGCGCGAATCTGTCCACACTCCTGACAGCTTTTAGGACAGTACTATTATTAGTAAAGATTTACACTAAGTCTGTTGCAGAAGAAAAAAAAAGAAAGAAAGAAAGGAAGGAAGAAAGAAAGAAAGAAAGACAAACCTCAGTAATATGTTTCCAGAAACATACCAGAAGTGTCTTCAACAGTATGCTGCAGCGCAGACCACAACCCCCCCCCCCCCCCCCCCCGAGAGCGGAGCCCACCAGTGAGCTCACCTCGTGCTCCAACTGGAGGAGGCCAGAGAAGGAGCTGTGATTCCCAACCTTGGCCAGAGCCTGGAGTGGCAACTGTTTTACTCATTTTGGATTCGTTCTCTGGGGACTTGGCTTAAGAAATCTCTCTGGTCATTAGTAAATTCAATAAGATCACGCTGGCCCAGATCACCCCAGTAGCCAGCAGCCCAGAGGTTGTATAGGCCAGTGGCTCTGCCTGCTCCTGCGGTACTCTGAGGGGAGTGCCTAGACTGAACCCGCGGGTGACGCCAGGGCTTTCTTTCCCAGCCAAGCCTCCCGCCCGGATGCTATTCTCTGTCCATTGCCAAGGGTAGAGAGCCTGCAGGAGTATGCAAACGTGCAGTTCCCAGGCAAAGTAAAGTCAAGTTAAAAAACAAACAAACAAAAAACAAACAAACAAACAAACAAAAAAACCTTCCAGAATAAGAACAAGAAAATTGGGTCCAAGGAAGCAGGCGGAGAAAAGTTAGAGTACGCTGCGGAAACTCCCGGGCAAAATTACGCATGCTTTTAAATAAGTTGGGCAACTCTTTACTTTCGCGTTTTCGGCTCTCTCTTCATGGTTTCTTGCTCTCCTTTAAATTTCCCCTTTTGGTAGGCTTCTTTTTTTGTTTCCAGACAGTTGCAGGTCCCATGGGAAGCCAATCTGAGAGGAGGGAAGATAGAGTTTAAATTAGCATCTTCCAGTTTCAGGGCTTTGAGTCTTCAGCCTGCGTAGTCAACACTTCCAGGAAGTAGCCGAGGCCGCCACAGATGATAAAGAGAACCTTCCTGAACTACACGCCCACCTGCCTGCCAGTTAGCCTAATGTCACCGTTGAGCTAGAGAATCCGTATTTGTGAGTTGAGGAAAATTAATCACCATCTTCTCTCTTCTTTCCATAGAAACTATAAAATGAATTAATATAGCCTCGTGTGATTATAAAGTCCCATTAAATAAGCACTCATTTAGCCTCCTCCAGGTTTGGCTTAGTGCTACAGGAATGACTAGAGCTCAGAGACTTAGTTGCAAATTACACACACACACACACACACACACACACACACACACACACACACAGAGCTTTTATACACAAAAGGAAAAAGATGGCTTAATCTGGTTGAATCTGGCTTTCGGGATTCATGTCTGACTTAACAGAAGAATAGGAGAGTAGGTTCCTCTCCCCAGTCCCTCATTTGCTCTCCACCTTTCCCTTCTTCTTTTTTGTTTTTGTTTTCCTCAATATCGGGCATCAGGAATGTGAAGAAAGGGAGTGGGGCTGGCCATTGTGGTAGTGCATGCCTCAACACACACACACACACACACACACACACACACACACACACACACACACACCACTCCCCAACCATCTTCATTCCTATAACCAACATGGGCTACATGAATTCTCGTTTCAGGAACCCCCAAAGTGGCTGTTGATGGTTAGAGAGTGCAGATCTGTCCAGAGACCATATCTTCGTAGGGATGGAAAAAAAAGAGGAAATAACTTCCTTCAAGAAATTCCAGGTCACAAGGCCTCCCTCTCCCTGAAGGCAGAAATACACTTGCTTTCCTTTCTAGCTTTCAAAGTTCTGTGTCAGACCTTCTACATTCCACAGACTCCTCACACGCAGGACCTAACAGCACTATCTGCACAGATCCCCTCTTTAGATAAGAAAGATGTCTGTGATGTGTTGAAGCAGCTACTGCATGTGGACTGCCAAGCCAATCTGCAGATAACCACGTCTGAGAAGAGCCCCTCCTAGGGCTTCTTTCCCAGAATCCCACACTCTGCTCTCTCCCAGTTTGAAGTAGGCAATCCCTTCTGTTTACTGGACAAACTCCTGGCCCTTACAAGTGAAAAACAAAGACAAAAATGTTAAGGTAGCATTTGTACATTAGAGCCAAGTTAATTGCCTTACGGACCTCTCCAGTTTTGAGATGTTCCTGCCCCCAGGCTGAAAAGGGAGCTTTGGACTCAGTTTAATCGTCAGGAGCAGAAACTCAAGTCCAATTTGAGTTTCTATCATTTTCAACCGTAGTGAAATGGTGAGGAGGAAAGAAGTAGCTCTCTGGGGAGCCATTAGACTCTGGGTTCCTCTGGTTGATGAGAGATCTGAGTAAATGACTCTGCCATTCGGCATGTGGGGACTGCGGTTTAAAATGTGTCACAAAAGTCTTCAAAAAGTCCTAGGACAGGATTTCCATCACGCAGGGAGCATGCAGAAGATACTCATGGGAGATATTTCAAGTTCCTCTCTCTGTGACCAGGAGATCTAGCCCAGACTACAGTACTTTGAAAACCATCCTGTCCTAGGAATCTGGGAGTTTTCTTTGGATGCACATACTCTAGCTAGGGCTGTTCTTTTTGTACTGCCACCAAGTCCTTTTGGGCATAAAGCATTTAGAAATGTCCTCCCCATAGCTTGTGAAGATTAAACAACAAGAGCCTGTAAAATGTTTGGCACTTAATAGGCACTCATTAAAAGTTAGTTCCTTTCCTCTATGTCCTGAAGGTCGGGGGTGGGCAGACTTTATTACTCCTCCAGATGGAGGAACTGAGGTGGGGTTGTGGAGGAGCTGCAAAGGAGCACTGACTTCCCTGAAATCCTTCCATTGAAACCCAAAGGCCTCCAGACCTACTAAGATGGCAGACTCAGCAGTTTCCTGAGAAGGTGAGGGCTAGTACCGAGGTGTATAGCGTTTCATTCCAGCCCTATAGGCACCATAGCTAGGCTTTCAGAATGCCACTGCCATAGATGATCTAAATAACTATTTCTCCCCCCTAGTTATAGCAGATAAGAACCAGAATAAGGGATGGGGGACACTGCATTCTGTGCCTTCAGAATCCCTTAGTGCCCAAGTGCTACCCACTGGGCCTGGTGCCCATGAAGAGAAAGGGTGTCCACAAGCTGTTACTAACGAGGTTTAGGTTCCATGCCCTGAACAAGGAAATGGCCCTCTTTGTTTATTTCTGTATTTATTGCTGTTGGGGAGAGAATCCAGGGCTTTGCTCATGCCAAAGCAAGCGTTGTCATTATTTCAAGTCACCAATCTGATGTCAGCTTGTAAGAGAAGCCACACCTGTCCCCGAGCCCTGTCTTTCAATGGCTAAGCATTCCTACCCCCCCCCCTTTAAAAAAGACTTTCACTAGACCTGTGTGCCCAGCACTTTATTAAGCAGGGGCAGGGTGGTCAGTCTGAGGAGGAGAGAAGAAAGCAACAGTCTTCAAGGCTGCAAGAACGCTTCTCGGGATCTGGCGTGCTGTGGGGGGCCTGGCTTGGTGCATGGGAGTATTTAGCAGGTTCCGTGCCATTATTGCCTAACAGGGTGTGAAAAGTAATATGGACGTGAAATACTGTGGGAAAATGGAGCGTTTCCAAGCAGGCGGGGGTGG
Organism: Mus musculus; assembly: GCF_000001635.26. NCBI lineage: Eukaryota > Metazoa > Chordata > Mammalia > Rodentia > Muridae > Mus > Mus musculus. The sequence goes on along the minus strand of NC_000074.6, from coordinate 57,342,487 downwards.
GGGGGCTCTGGTTAGCCTGAAGGGACCAGAATCCCTAAGCCCCTTTGTGGTGCTCCAGGAGTTGTGAACAGGAAGGCAGAGGAAAGGCGGCGGTGGGGGTGGCGGTGGCGGTGGGGGTGGGGGTGGGGGTGGGGGTGGAAGGGGAGAGAAAGGAAGAGAGGTGAGCACTCTGAGCACTCTAGTGGCAGATGGGGACCCATGTGACAGCTGGAAGCAAAGCCCTGCTTCCTGTACTCCTCAACTGCATCTTATGCGTGAATGTATATAAAAGATGAAAACAATATTTTATCCTGTTAAAAAGCCTGTCAACCCAGCAAGGGCCCGAGAAAAAGTATGTGGGGGCTTCCTCAAGAGGTGGAGTTGAAAGCCGAGTGGAAGGCCAAGACACTAAACTGATGAAAAAGTTTCAACCCTAGATCTAGAGCACTCAAACCTAGCTGCCTAGGCAGTGCCCTGTAGACAAAGGCTCCCCCAAATTCTGACAATAATATCTCTACCTCCAATACACTTAGAGGGGTTCTGGTTTTCCTACCTTGGGCCTCAGCAAGTCCTACCTCAGGCAATAGAGGGAGCCAGACCTCTCACCTTCTCAACAAACCTTGAGAGGTGCGATTTCCTCCCACCCCACCCCCGACTTGGGGGATGGGGAAATAAAGACACAACCCCTTCCTCCCCACCCCACCCCCACCCCCGTGCAGAAGAGCACATAGATGCAGTGCGAGATTATTCTCAACCGTTTCGCATCCCTGGGCATCCCTGCCTCTGTCCAGACAACCATGTGAGCAAGAGCCTGGAGACAACTCCTCCACATTCAGTTGAGGAAGTGAGGGAAGAGACAGGCGCTGTTGTTCTCCCAGCTGGCTTCTTTCCCCACCAGTTTGAAGTCCTTCTTAGAAGCACAGGACTTCATCAGGCTGCATCGCAGCACCCAGGCCATGATACAGGTGCTTGCAGATGGTACAGCTAGCACCAGGTTTGACAACGGCTCCCACAGCATGTTATTCTATCTTAACAAGTATTCAGTCACTATTCAAAAGTCATTGGCTTTCTAGTGCAAATAACTCCACGTTCTAACGATCAACAAACCGAAGCTATAGGAGAAAAACAGCGAGGGCGTGATAGGGAATGCGCAAGGAGAATCAGAATCAGACTCAGAAACGAACGCTCGCTCGCTTGGGTAGGCCAGAAACCGACTGTGCTTTGCTGACCTCCAACTTCCATCCCGAGGCCTGAAGCTCCAAAGTCACACCTTGTGCTCCCGCTCTCAGGGAGCACGAAGGACCAAAGGCCTCAGCAACCGCGTCCCCGGCAAACCGGCCTCCTGGGAGAGCCGAGGCCTCAGGACCGGAGCTCGCAACTTCTTTCCCCCATACTCACGCGCACGGCCCAGGCTCCTTCCTCCCCTTCCCTCTGGGGTGAACTCACTTCCTCCAGCGGCGCCGCTCCATCCCCCTCGCCTGCATCCCGCACGGGCCTCCAGATGCTGCCCAGCGGGCAGCGACTACTAGCCCGGCCTTCACCCTTCTCCTTTCTCCCCCTAGGGGCTTGTCGGACGCACGCCCCAGAGCCGGGTGGAATTCCTCCTGGAAAAGAGCGGAAGTAGAAACCCAGTAGAATCCAGAGGAAGCTGCTTCTCGCAGCCCCCGGCTGAAGGCCAGGCCTGTGTTCTTTTGGATGCCCATTTGACTCTGGACCAGGGCCTGGGGCTCTTTTCCTTCTTTCTTCCTTTCTGCCCCGCCCCCTTTCACCCTGTTTCTCGCTTCAGTTCATTCGTGTTTTTAAAATTTCATATGTAAGAACATTAAAAAGAAAGAGCAATTTCGCATTTAAAAGTCGGTAGCAGCAGAGGGGGAATTACAAATAGGATGGGGTTTAATTAGCTGGTAATACTCCTCTCATGCCCTATAATTAAACAGAGATTCATTCTAGTGGCGCTTCAGGGCCCACAAGTGATTATTACAAGCATATTTTACGTTTACATTAAAACTCTGTCCCCGGAGTGTAGTACGGGATCTGACTCCATTTATTCGTATTTCAGAACTGAAGCACGGGGGCCAGAGCGCGGCTTTTCAGAAATGGAAGGCTGGTTCCTTGGTTGATTTTGATTTTCCCCGCCCTGTCTTGTTGATTCTGAGTGCCCCTTCACCACCACCCCCAAAACCTGAGCACCTACACCCTCAGTCCCTACTGAGACCCACAGTGTGTGCGCAGGGTGGGGCTGTTTGTGCAAAACAAGAGCCACTTAGGGAGGGGGCACCTCACTGTGTGCAAAGGCATCCCCAGTACAAACTCAGAAACCTCAGCTCACACCTGAACAATCTCCAGCGCTCTCCTCCTTGCCATTCCATCTGTTTACATTTCTTACAGGTTTCTTATTCATCCATTTTAGTCCCCAAGCAGGCCCACAGCCTCTCTCCAGCCTAAAGGCTGGCTGAGACTGGCAGTCCTCTGGACCCCATAGTTCTATGGCCACTTCAGCGACTTCAGGCTTTAAAGGAAGCCAGATCCAGCATCTTTGAATTAGAACTGTTTTCTTCTTAGAGAAACTATTCTCTTAGCCCCAGGCGAGACAGATCCAAGTCCCCTAGGCTGGCTCGGTAGAATATTAGGCAGCATGAAGTATCTGTGGTGTGAAAAAGCAACAGGCTCCAGCAGCTGTCTTGGAAGAGAATAAAGAGTTCAGGAAATGGTGGAGATAGGGATGCTCAGTCATCTGACCCCTACTGCATTTCCATCTTCCCACCTAATTCTCTGTTCTGCCTCCCCCTTAAAACAGTTCCTGTTGAAACATCCTTTTTATTTATCTTTAATAAACAAGAGTTCCCTGGAAATAACTACCCACAGAAGGAAGAGGAACCCACCACTCTCATCTCCACTAATTAATGAGACTTGATGGTCTAGAACTAGGACCATCTTCAAACCTATCATATGGATAGATGTGGCTAGACCAGATGAAATCTGCAAGTCCACACCTACCGCTGAATTTAATTCTTTTCTTCTGTAGTCTATATGTATATATGCACAGAAGTGCAGGTGTTCAGAAATGTACAATATACTTTTGTGTATATATAACATTTGTAACAGTCTGTGCCAAGATGCAGAAGAGAACAAATTTGGAGAGCATCCTCTTTGGTTGGTCCTTAAAGACCAGACCTCCCTTCTGGGACTAGAAAGAGAGACCTCCAGGGTGTAAAGCCTGAGGGTGGGGGTGGGTAAGTAAGTCTCCTAAGGACAGCTGTCATCCAGGTCTAGTCACAGTCACATGATTCATTAGAATCCTTAATCCTCATGAGAAGACTAGCATCAGACCCTCTGACCCTGCCAGTGAAACCTCATAAAACTGGCCAAGATGCTGGCCAACATACACGTTAATTAGAGTGACATGGTTCTTTGGCATCTAGTCTGATGAACAGCTTTGGGGCTTCAGGGGGCAGAAGGTTTGGGGTCCCTTTCACCACCAAATGCCCTTTGGTCCCACCAAGGCATCAGTTGGACACAATACATGATCTGAAATCCAGTCCACTTTACTAGATAGCTTACCTTCAGCACCTAAGGCAAAACTCTGCCCCTGGATCCCTAAGAGCAACAGGCAAAAACCTAAAAACCTAAAGGAAACACAAACCTTTGTTGTTATTAATTCTGTGTGCTTTTGTTAGGCAGGGTTGGGGGACAGTCCAAAGTGAAAACAGACACATTTTTGTTACTATTAAATGGGTAGATACTTAGCAGCCCCCTCCCTCCATGGCTAAAATCTTCCCACGGACTGAAACTGTTTCCAATATCAACGTGTAGAAGATGGTCCAATGAAGAAGGGCAAGGGCTGGAGTCAACTTCACTATAATTCTGATGCAGTACTGAAAGTCAAACCACATCCAGGATACAGGACAACTTCATCTCTTGCAATGTTTTCTACCCGTGACGTGCTTTTCTCTCTCTCTCTCTCTCTCTCTCTCTCTCTCTCTCTCTCTCTCTCTCTCTCTCTCTCTCTCAAAAAATATGTCTTCATCTCCATCTCTCAACTAGACAACAGTAAAGATAAGCCACCATCTAGGTTAGATTCAGGAGCTAAGACCCTTAAACTTTTCCCAAGACCACATAGATGTAGATGAAAATGTTGTTCTGCAAAAGAGGACCTTAAGAGAGACAAGAGCATTTTCCTTACTTTTAATAAAAACTAATCACCTCTGCTTTATCTTCCTTTCAAGTGTTGTGTGTATGGGGCTAGATGTCCCTGGCGATGCAGGGACTCAGGCACACTGGGCCAGGACTTTACCACCCTTACTACTGATCATTCTAGCTCATCAACTTCTGTTAAGTTGTAAATAGTAAAACTCCTGAAAGTTTGCCTGGTTATTACATTGCTGAATTTATCTTGATTATTTTATAGTGAATATGTATCATCTAATCCTTTGCCTACCCATTTATAACCTGTGCAAATTAACTGCAGATGAGAACATTGTAAAAACTCTTTTATAATAAGAGAGAATTTATTCATGGCTTATTTGATGTGTAGCAATTTAGCTGTTTCCAATTTGGAGGGATGAAGGGATAGATTGTTGGGAAAGGGAATACTCAGCTTGTGCAAGGCCTGAGACTTAATCCTAAGCACCCAAAACAACCCCAAAACAAAATTCATTTGAGTTGGAGAGAGGGCCACACTAAAATACAAAAAGCCATGTCCACAACTCTAGACAGGCTTTAACAGTCTCTGTCTTTCTCGTTGTGCCTGTCTCTCTTTCCTTGCTGTTTAGCACCACTCACAGAGCAAAGACAGTCCAACATGGTGTGTGATCAATTGTTCTGCATATACCCTTGCGCTGTAAAATTTAGATTACAATCCAGATATAATCTGATACCATGACTAGACTGTATTTTCTGTGAGCCTCTTCCAAGCCTCCAAAGATCTCCTCCACCCCCATCTACTTCCATTAGCTGAGGAGGGAGATTTTTCAGTGCTAGAACCATAGAAATGACACTCTTTTTGGCTCCTCCATGTATTAGAAATCTCAGAGAAGATTCACAAGCAATGAACAATGGTGGAAAAAAATAGCCGGAAAGAATTTTTGCCTGCGTATCTTGTATATGTTTTTGATGCACAAGAACATCATGCCTTTTCATTAAATGCATCTCACATATTAAATGGATTTCATTAAATGTATCTGCTAAGATTGTGCAGAAATGCAATCCCAGCACATGGGAGATAGTCATAGGAGAAATGTAAGTTTAGATCACAGTCAATCTGGATCACTGGGGTGGATCCTTTCTGTACAAACCAACAAAATCAAGTAAGGACATCTCCTGGGGACATACAGTAGCATATTTGGCACTTATCATATACTGAAGACTAGTTGTTATCTGAGTAGACTCTAGGAACTAAAAACATATAACACACGTCTGTTTGTTTGTTTGTTTAATGGGTTCTAAATTGAAAATCTGACCAGAAAAATGCTACTTTTATGAGAAAAAAATTTTTTAGATGGGACAAAAATGCATAATCTCTGATGTCTCCAAACAGGGGACCAGCCTGTTTAAAGCCACTTGCAGCTCCAGTTAAGATACTGGGAGGGCAGGCTTGAAGGATTGCGAGTCTTTAGTGCCACAGGGAAAGACTACATTAAAATTTAGGTTTGAGTCAGGCACGGTGAGAAGCCTATAATTCGAGTACAATATAACTGGAAAGACAGTCTTTAACAGATGTTTTGTAATGAAAAAAAATGTTTTTGAAGAGCCTTGCCTTAGAAAGGGCTTCCTCTCAGAGAACCAGCACCCAGTTGTACCGCTCCGAATGGGCAGCACACTTTACCTCTCTGCCAGAACTCTGAAGGGGTAAAAGTTGGGCAACTACTTCTTGGGAAGGAAGACATAATGCTCTAAATGTGTGTGTGTGTGTGTGTGTGTGTGTGTGTGTGTGTGTGTGTGTGTGTGTGTGTGTGTGTGTTCAGAGACAGCGCTTTGCTATACAGTCCTGGCTGGTCTGGAACTTGCTGTGACCTGACAGGCAACCTTTGGGAATTCTCCTGAATCCACTTTTCATGTGCTTGGATTGTAGGCTTCTCACCATGCCTGGCTCAAAGCTAAATTTTTAAAAAGAAGAATAAAAGCCGTCAAAACTAAGGGTGAAATTCCGAAATCAAAGGAACCAACTAAATGCTTGGGACTGGATAACCATTCACTTTCATTACTTCCAGGTAATTAAAGAGTGCGCCCATGCCCAAGATATTTTAATTTAGAACTGCTGTGGTCCTCAAGAGCATGCAAATAAACAAACCCACTCTGCTAAGGACACTGGCCCTGCAGCTCACTCTGATGTTTATGTCTCCAAAAGTTTTTCATGTTGTATAGTCCTGGCTAGTAAACAACCTGAACTGCTCTAGTGGCAAAGGTCAAACTGCAAAATGAAAGGGACTTAAAAAGAAACCGTCCTAGTTAAAGATACAGTACGCGGGGGAAAAAAACAAACAAACAGGGAATAAACTCCTGCTCTGTCCATTTCTGTAAATCAGTAGATCCTGTCCCAGACATAAAATTGGGTTGTTTTTTCCCCCACAAAACAGGTGCTTACATGATTTCTAGAGGACACTGGGAGGAATTTCATACAGTGATCAGGAGAATGTATGTGTCTGAGATCCCAAAAGGTAGCAATAGAGGGGAGCAGTTGAGGTAGGAAGGGAAGGAAGGGGGAATTGAGGGAGCTCTTGGTTTTCCCCAGCTGTTGGAACATATGGTGCCAGGGCTTTTCAAAGATGACAAAGGATGATGAAAAAACTCCTTTCCCCACTAAAGAATGCCTTCCCTACAAATAAAGATAAGTCTTCAGGCTGAAATCCCCTCCCACGGGGAGTAAACAGAGGTCACTAATCTTTTTTCATACTTTGGTAAAAGTAACAGCGCGATTATGAAAGCAACAGAAGAATACAGGGTGTGTGTGCTTAAAAAAAAAATCCCTCCAGGATCAGGCCAGACCCTGGGTGGGACTATCCTATCGGGTTCTCCATATTTCACGTTTTATAGACAGTCTTTTTCCTAAAGGATATACTTTCATTAGGCTATAAATGCTCCAGCAGATGAGAGAGGGAAAGGTGTGTGTGTGTGTGTGTGTGTGTGTGTGTGTGAGACAGAGAGAGAGAGAGAGAGAAAGAGAGAGAGAGAGAGAGAGAGAGAGAGAGAGAGATATCACCAGAGACAGGTGTGATGGTTAAGGAATGCTTGTAGTTTGAGCACTAGGTAGCAACTAGGTAGCATCCTGGTGCAGGGTGTGCCACCTCTCCTGGCAGAGGCCTCCCTTCCTAGTTTTCAGGTTCTCCTGAAATTCCCCAAGTCGTGTGTGTGTGTGTGTGTGTGTGTGTGTGTGTGTGTGTGTTCAAGTTTGTTAAATTGTTAAATTTTATTAGTTGTGTTCTTACTGTTGAAGACTTTTCAGTCCCAGTTACACCTGTATCAGTGAAGTAAAATATTTCAGAGCTGAAGGGACCTAAGTGGGTGTCCCCAACTATGAGTGTCCTTGTCTCCCATTCCTTTGTTTCAGCCTGTAGAAGCCTGAGTCTGTCACTGGAGAATCATCCAGCCTTCCATTGGAGGCCTCCACAGCACGGGTTCGCAGTTAGAGGTCGGTAGCAGTTTAAAAATTATTGTAAAACATCGCCTGGATGATATATAGTCTAGGTCAGATTAGCAATCATATCCGATGTTTAAAACACACCCTGAATTGTGACCCTGTTTCACTAGGGAATTGCACCCAATGGAGAAGAATTGGAGCAATAATTACTTTCTTCTTGGGAAAAAAAATATGTTTCTAAAGAAAGCGTTGGAATCAAGGACGAGTTAGGTAATGTGTATTAAAAAGGCCAGCAAGTCGCTGTCGTTGAAACCCAATCACAGTTCGTAGTTCAAGGCAAACTGCTTTTAATTGACATGGTGTATATTCGCCTGCTCCTCTCAGGGTTGCCCGGGCAGAGACGCCCCAAGAGTATTTATTTCTAGGGTGGAAACAAAACAACCACCCCCGTCTACCGCGTTAAGAGAGCGCTCCAAGATGGACTGCCGGAGAAAGGCTTTTTGACCCGGGTGGAAATTAGTCATATTGACAGACGCGCAGGAAAGGTAAATTACCCGGCGCGCTGACGCTATGCAGAAGCGCTCCGGGATCCGACTGCGCCGCGGCGCGGAGGGGGCCGGCTAGAGGCTCCCAGTTCTTTGCCCCAGATTTCCATCAAGGTTGTTAGCTTCTCTGGACCTGGGGTTTCAATGAGAAGGCGACTAAGCGAGCCCTAATAAGATGCCTGACAGGGGAAAGAAACAAAAATAAAGCAAACAGAAAGAGAGAAAAGATTTACCCTTTCTGAGCTGGGAGGTGAGCAAAGTACAGAGCCAAGAGAAAAAGCTAGCAAGGTCCGCAGAGGAAAGAAAGGGGGAGGAGGCTGCGAGGCACGGACTTCGAAGCTCTCGAGAGCCTAGGCCGCCACTTGGGAGGTCCCGGCCTCAGTCTGGCCAGGCCAACCACATCCCCGGGAGGATCGGAGCTAGGGCGGGTCACAATTACACCTCGGCTCCAGGCGAGGGCTTAAAACCCAAGTGGTGGGGACCGAAGTCTGGAAGCAAGGCCCCCGCGGTCATGGGGTGGGGGAGGCAGGCCCGTGCACAGGAACCTTTTTACAAGACATGTGGGTACAAGAAAACAAAATCAAAATAAACTCCTTTCATCCACCACGGCCAAAGAAAACAAAAGCTGTCTTGTAGAGGAGGTGAGCGGTCGTTTTGAAATTCAGCGTGTTTTGTTTTTATATAAAGAGTTTTTTCGATTTTTTTTAACCCGATAATCGAGGCTGGAATTGTCAGGGGAGGGGAGGAAGAACTTACATTGGCGGAGGTGAGTGGGGTTGGCATCATAGGTTTACCCCTAAGGTACTGCAGCCGTGCTTCTCAGCACAAGCTGGAGCACAAGCTGGAGACTGCTCGCACACCAGATGGCAGCAACATAGGCAGAGTCTGATGGTCCCATCTCATTTCTTTGCAAAAATTAGACTCGAGAAGGGGAACATTGGAAGGCATTTAAAGTGTGACATCTAGACTTGACCAAAGGCTCTAACTCGAAAGATAGTCACGGTGGCCACGGTGGCCACGGTGGTCACCGAGGAACCACTTTTTCCTCATGGCTGTAGGGTTGGGGCCTCCCCATCTATTTCGGGCTTGGATCCTGGGCTCAAAGGAAGGAAAGGATCAACTGCTTGGGCTTTGTTGTCAGGTTGTCGGGGTGAAGAAAGTGATGACCTTTCACGGGCAGCATCCCCACTCTGTAGAGGTGGCCGGTGGCTTCTCCGGACCTTCAGCGTGGCGTGTTATTTTTAGGTTTCTAGGCGCTCCGGAAAGACTCTTCTCCAGAGAGGTTGTGGGAGAAGGGGGCGGGGGTAATAGGGTGTTTAACAAGGCACACTACTTATTATTAAAGCAAAACAGAACAAAATGCACTCTCTAGATTCCTCTCCCGGGTTTCTGATGTTTGGTCTGCAAAAACCACGCCAAGATTCACTTTTAAGAAAACCTTGGGGGGAGGGTGGGTGGGGCCTAGAAACCGCTCTCTGCTGGGCTCGAATCCAGTGCTCTCAACCTTACTTTCCCCTTCTCTTCGGCCACTGCCCCTAGCCCAGAGCTGGCCAGAGTAGCTCTTCCGGAGAAGGACCGAAGGGCCGGGAAAAGGGAAGAATCTCCATCTCCGTTGCTTCTGCAGAGCAAAGGTTTGGAACATTTCTGAAACTACTTTTAAAGAACAGTTTGCAATAAGTTCCTATTTCTACAATACGATTTGCTGGGGGAGTATTGTGTAGAAACTTGGGCTTCCACCCGTCGTCCCCTCTCACCTTGAGGAGGCCTGGGTCCAGTCTGACCTCTCAGGTCGCTGTTCAAATCTCAGCAACGTGCTCTCTTCCTCTTCTTTAGGGTGCTTGGCTCCTGCAGACTCCCTCCCATTCTCTACCGGCACCGACCTCAACGGTAAGACTCAGCCTCCTTTTTTAGGACTCCACACTGCTTCTCCAAAGAACTAAGCTGGCTGGAGTCGAGACAAGGCGCCTTCAGTTTCTTCCTTTATCTCCCGCCCTCCCCGCCCCCAGCTTTTCCTCTCCAGAGTGTGTGACTCATTGGGTCCACCTTGAATTCCCCTAGCGACCCACTGCCTTAGCCCGCATCTCTCTACCCACAGGATTGCCTTGCTTTCCGGGTGCATGTGGGGGGACCTCAGTGCTGGTTCCACCACTTGGTGCCCTGAGCCTGGTAAACAGGGACACTCCCCCCCGCCCCCCCACTCACCGCATCTATGCTCTGAGTGGCCTTCAGGAGTCCAAGATGCACAAAGGAGAGACAGTGCAGAGAGAAGAGGAAGGGAGGGGATGGTGGTGGAGATAAACCCAGCATACACACACGCACACAAAACCAACTTTGGGATTGGACTGTTTCTATTTCAGACGACACGACCTGGATGAATGGAGTATCCGGAGAAGGTTTTTGAAGACGTTTAGGAGGAAGGGTGAGTTTTCTGTTGAGAAACTCAATCTGCCATACAGTAGCGGGCCCCATCTGGGATCTGTCACTGCTGACAGCACCACAGGGCACAGCCGTGATCTTCTGCACAGCCTGCACTCCTCGAAATACCCTCCTTAATCAAAGGATGTCTGCGCGCCGGCGCTCAGCTGACCGCGCCAAAGCAGAGAGGCCTAAGAGTTCCACCCCTCCCGCCCCCTCCCCAGGCTCACAACCTCCCCCAACCCTGTCTTTCCAGAGCATTAATTAAAAGCGGAAAAAAGACAGAGGCTGATGTCATTGCTCTCAGATCATAAACGTAAGAGTCATCCTGTGAGAATCCCTGAAAATGACTTTAATGAATAATTTCAGAGACAGTTATGGCTTTGGGTGATTACTGAGCGAGAATATGAAAACCAGATTTTCAAGGGAAGGCGATGGTCAGGCGGTCTGACCATCTCCACCCCCCATTAAAACCGCATTAGTTTCCCTTCCCAACTACTACTACAAACTTAGATTTTTGTTTCCAGGGTTTTTTCTTTAAAACTAAAGCCACAAGCAACAGAGACACAGACACAGACACACACAGACACACACACACACAGACACACAGACACAGACACACACACACACACACACACACACAGAGAGAGAGAGAGAGAGAGAGAGAGAGAGAGAGAGAGAGAGAGAGAGAGAGCATTTCTGTTTTATCCCAAAGACAAAAATGTCTGTGCCAAGCAACAATAACAATCTATCTTAAAAAGAAGGCCCCGGTGGATGACCATCATTCCTGTCTTTTCAGAAAGGAGGGTTTACCATCATCTTGGGTTAGAATACTATCTTTTCTGGCCTCCTCTAGGCAATACGTTTGATGAAGATTGAACACTCTGGCCTTGAGTAAGTGCATTGTTTGTTTTAAGTGACTTTTAACTGGCTGAGCAGCAAACATCATGGGAACAAATAATATGTTTCTGCAGGTCTCCATGACTTCGGTTATTGGTCACCAATGCTTGAAAGATGGCTTGGTATTATGTAAGGGAATTATATTTTGAAAGACTCCATTTAGTCATAAGAGAAGCATTAGGTTAGTTGGATCCAATGGGTTGTGTATTAAAAATATTATTTGAAGTTGAGTATAATGGTATGTGCCCTTAATCCCAGCATTTGGAAGTCAGAGGCAAGGGGATTGTCATGTTTCGATACTTAGTCTAAATAGAGAGTTTCTGGGTAAGTCTGTACTTTCTTACCAAGGTCCTGTCAGACACACTTTGGAAAACAAAAACTACTCAAGAAAGCAACTGAGGCATTGGTTGGAGGCTAGAATTGTCTACTACTCCATGATCATTATCAGAAAGGCTCAGCTTCCTACGAATCTAGCTTCTTTGGTTGGGGACATACAGGGAGAATCCCTGGGCCAGTGGACCATCTAAATTGACTCCACTCTCATATAATTTCTACCCGGAGCAAGAAAATACTGTAGGTCAGCATAGTGTGGATCTTTGTGGTTTTGAGTGACCTGGTTGAGAAATTGATTGTCTGAGCTAACCAGATTCCAACATTAAGGCAGACCATGAAGAACCCACCTGGCAACACTATTAAACAAAACAAAACAAACAAACAAACCAACCAACCAGGCTCCCTGCTTTTATTTCCTTTGCTTCTCAGCCAGGCCAGAGTCCTGACATCACCAAGGATCAGCTCTTCAGACCATACACTTGATTGTTTTCCCCATTTGCAGAGGATAGAAATGAATGGAAATGGGACACTCAGGGTGACATTTTTCTCTGACTTAGAGGGAATGGCCCCTTCCTAGTCTAGATCACAAGAAGGCAGGAGGAGTTTGTTCCGTAGACTTGCTTCGGGTGGTTGTGAAGAACTCTTGGGAATTCTTGATTCCCGGGCTTGTTTTAATATTCTCGGTTCCCTTACATGGAATTTGACATTATTTGTCTATTCCCTCAAAGAAAGGCCACCTTCTTTATCTCTCAATACAGTGTAGCCTCTGACTGAACAGGCAGTTTGCCCTGTTTGGTACATGAGAAAATAAACCCCAGGCTGCTGCAAGGCATCTATCTTTGATCAAGGTAAATTGATCAGGGATATGTCCAATTCTCTCTTGAAGGGTATAGACTTTAAAAATGGAGGCCTTGGCCTATTCTTTCTTCATATTTGATAGTGTCACCCTTACCCACATAAGACAGTAGTTTTGGTGGCTCAAGAAAAACATTCCTAAAATTCTGTACCAATTGTGGTGGTTGGTGTGGCCTCAGGCAGTGTTTCTAGAATTTTCTGCAGAAGTTTTAAGAATTCCAAGCTCTGAAATGAAGTCCCTGGCCTGGCCAATCGGAATTTTTGGAGGTTTTCATGAAATATGGGTGGGTTTGTAAGTTTGTTAGTTCTCTGGGAAACACAAATCTCCATCCTGGACAGCTCAGATACTGAGTTCATCACAGCACCTGTCCTGCCAGCCAACAGCTCGTCAGGGTCAGAGGGCGTGAGCATCTAGGTATCACACACAGATCTCCTTTCTCTGCTCGAGACGCCGCAACAGAACAGAGGACAAAGCTACCGCGCTAGTCGCCTGTCCTGCTCAAGAAGTGTCACCAGCTGGGCAGCTGTCACTAGATCTATTAGGCTCTAAAGCAGGTGCAGAGGTGCAGTCACAAGAGAAGTGAAGTCCTGTAATCACTAAGTTGTCCCCTTAGGCAGGAAAATTCCATCATTTTGGTCCGGAGAACTGTAGTACAGGCGGGTGCAGTGGGCGGGACACTAGTTACCTCTAAAAAGTTCCCTGAGAGTCGTTTGGCCGCATAAGGGCTACTCGTAACCACGTGGGTCCCCGTTTTGCACTGGCGTTACTCCCCCCCCCAACCCCCGCGCCCGCCCCCAGGCTGTCTCTATTGGTGTAGGGAAGCAGCGCTTGGTTCATGGGTAGCAAAGGAACTCTGATCGGTAGGGACCAATAGTCGGAGGCTTTTCGAAGAGGAAGGCACAGGACCGACTGAGAGATTGGAAGATTTCACGTAAGCATCGCCAACTGGCCCCTTCTCACCCCAAACAAGGAAAACAAAACAAAACAAAACAAAACAAAACAAAACAAAAATATCCCGGGCTAAAAATATGTATTTAGAATGTTCGTCCGCGCAGGCGGATGGAGATGGAGTTTTCCAGCTGCCTGCCCGGCCCCGGGAGGACTTGGCCGCGCAGCCGCCGATTACACCCAGCTAGCTCTGCTGGGATGGCTCCGAGCCGTCTGCCCTGACGTCAGCGAGGCTCTGGGCCTCGCAGCGGCGAGATAGGAAAGCGCGGCCGGGAGCGGGCGCGGCACTAATCACTCCCAGATGTCCCTAATAGCGGAGATAAAGACGGACAGAGAGTCAGGGAATAAATTTGTAATCAGGGCTCTACCATCTGATCATCAAAGCGATCCAAATACCGGGAGAAATTTGGAGGGAATGTATATGCATGGGGTTGTTGCTCTCGTTTCTGCAAGAGAACTGACTTGGGCAGGGTGAAATGGCGAGAACCTTGGGGCAACCGGTGAGAACCAGGGGGGTGAAGTTTAGAATTGTGCGCAGGAGTCCGGGACTCCGTTCCTTTTACTTCAAGGAGGCTAGTGACTGGAGCAGACAGTTGCTGTGCTTCGAAGCACACCGGCTGGGTGGCGAGGCGGCGCTCTTAGAACTGTCCGGCCCCCGGAAACGTGGGATTGGTTTCCTTTTTTTTGGAACAGCCCCCTTCTTCCTCTTTTAAACAGTTAAAAAATATCTAAGGGTTCTCTTCCACACTCCCCAATAATCCCCACAAGAGCAATTTAGGCTGCTGGGGCCTCCAGCCGGTTTCTGAACCCCAGTCTAAGGGCGGTTCCTTGGGAATTTTCTTTCTGTCCATGAGATCCAAGGGCTGGGACAAGAGTGGAATCCGGGGACTCATTAGCGCCCTCCTCTCGTGCGGATATCTGGGCCAGAGAATTTGAGACTCCTAGGTTAAGATGCGTGACAAGATTGGCAGCGGTTAGGGCCCAGAGTCAGTAGTCTATGGTGTTTATGCAGCCACACTTCCTTTTCAAACAAACTCTATTTTGCGTCCACCAGCCAACCCTTCTGCCAAGTCGGAGTGTGTAGGTAGGGCTCCCACACTAGGAGAAGCAAGGGAAAAGAAAGGCGGCGGTGGGAGATAAGCCCACTACTCGCACAAACGACCTTAGAAACGACATATTGGCTAAAGATCCTGGACTGATGGAGCAGATTCCTATAGTTTGTGGACCCGCGCTTTCAATACAAGGCCGGGTTTTTGTAGCATCCTTTGCTCTGTTTGGAAGCCCTGTGAACGCAATTCAGGCCCTTGCACCTGACCCAGGTTTTCTCCTCAAAGTCCGGGTGTGGGTGTGGGTGTGGGTGGGAGGTAGAGTAGCCCCAAAGCTCTTGGCTCCTGCGGGTTTGCATTTGAAATCGCTCTGAATTCCTCACATCTGTTCCTTCGGAATCTGAAATTGCCCCCTGCTCCTCTCCCCATATTT
Source organism: Mus musculus (assembly GCF_000001635.26). Taxonomy (NCBI): domain Eukaryota; kingdom Metazoa; phylum Chordata; class Mammalia; order Rodentia; family Muridae; genus Mus; species Mus musculus. The sequence continues at coordinate 57,327,456 of NC_000074.6, read as the reverse complement.
TGACACCAGGAGAGACTAGCTTTGAGATCCTCTGCCGCCATGGGGGCAACAGCTAGCAGAGCCACAGGTGAGGGAAGCGGATTGGGCCATCACTCCACCCGGAAGTGAGGCTGGCATATTTCGAAAGGGTCACGGAGAGTGGCATGGCCTTGACACCGCTGCATCCATTTTCATGGCTGAAATCAACACCCCAGGGCAGTTCCTTCTACAATCTAAATTCAGACACCTGCTCCCCCTTAAAGAAAATGCTAGAACCGAACTAGCCAGACATCCCTGCTTCCTCCGTGTGTCTCGGGTTTTAGTAGACATGTAAGATCCCCCAGTGACCTAGCTGTCATTTCAGACATGGTGTCTAGTAGCTGCTGTCTGTGGCTGGGAGCAAAAGTCTTGGAAAAGCCAGGCAAGAAGGATACTGAAGTCCACTCTGAGGTTTTCAGATTCATTCCCAAACTGAGAGAGAGAGAGAGAGAGAGAGAGAGAGAGAACCCTGCCGGTGCTTCAGGGTCATCAGACTTTGTCCTGCGTGGAGGTCTGGGGCTGAGACCTGACAGCCAGATCGGCCATCAATTTACCTTCTGAGCCCCAGCATCCCATTTAGCTTTTAACGTCAAATCCTACATTTTTTGTCGGCTCCGGCCTGTCTAGAACGCTTGTGAATTCACTGCAGGAGTGATTGCTCTTAACAAAATGGCAGCAGACACATTATCGGAGCAATTAAAGCAGAGGCCTTTTAGCCATTCCCACAAGCAGAAGCGTGGAATCGCTCCCCTCCACCGCCTTTAAACAAAGAATTAAAAAGTGTGTAGAGGAGAAAAAGCACAGACACACTGGACAAATCCCGCCTCAACCCACTAGCCCGCTCCATGGGAGTTTGACAAGGCAACATTAGGCGACTGGGGATGCTGGGACAGTTTAGATTCGGGACCGAGGAAAGGACTGCCTGTATGTTCTGCAGGTTGAAGGGTCCAGCTAGTTCAGAACTGAGTCCAGTTAGCGGGTTTGCTCAGCGGAGGCATTGGAACATGGAGCTTTTTACTGGCTTTAGTCCTAACTCACCTGGATTCCAGCCAGTTGGGGTTTCCTGGACGGTTGGGGTGGTGGGGTGTATTCAGCGTTAGGGCTTAGTACTGGCCGGAGGGAGAGAGGCCTGTGTAGCTCAGTGGCTCTGGAGAGTCAAAAAGGATAGATGCCTGGATCGCCAGGCTAAACGCGCCAGAATTAGAAAAATGACCACCTAGGAACAGTGCACCAGGGTCTTTAGATTCCCTTGTTCTAGTATTTAATAAAGCAGAACCGCTGATTAAACCGGACTCCATTAAGGCCTAGAAGAGAAGACACAGCACACGCAGGCACACAAGCTCATGTGAAGATAACAGATGCGTTTAAGTCTGTCACCCAACTCATCTCTGTCTATTCCAGAACCCTCTTAGATACTTTCTTCTACCTCTAAAACACAGACTCTTTCTTCTGAGCTGATAAAAGTGAAGAAGCAGAAGGCCTCTCTGCAGGCAAAAGGAGAGAGCCCCGCTTGGTCAAACAGACAATGATCCAGAGAGCTACAGAAAACCTGGGCAACCACCCTCCCCTGCTCCCCACCCCCGCTATAAACAAAGGCAAGTGTCTGTAAACACAGCCCCTAGCCCACCAGGTCGGCCCAGCGTCGGCTGACCTGAGGGGAGAAAGTTCAGATCGCTTTGGCCTAGTTGTTCTAACCCCTGGCCCTCCTGTTGTCAGCCATCCGCAGAAGTCCGAAACACCACTCACACCGCCCCCCCCCCCCCCCACGAAGGGCCAGGCTGGCTGACTGCAGACCACCCGGGTCAGAGAAGCTATGAGTGAGCCCTGGGAACACTTGAGGGATTGGGCTCCGCAGCAGGGTGTGAATATCACCCCAAGGATGGCTAACGCTGGAAACCCTTTGGCAAGGCTCTACAACACCAGATTACTATGCATGGAGCTCCATGAAACAAGCCGCTTTCAAATACTGTTTGCCTTCTCCACTTTTCCACCCGTTCCTAATAGCACTCAGCTTCTTTACTTTCTAGAGCCAGGGGTGAAGTTTCTTCTGGGATAGTACAGGACCCCTGAACAGCAAAGCCCAGGAAGAGGGTGAAGTTCTGGGCGGCTGCTACTCAGGGGGTTAGTTGCCACTTGCAAGAGCTGCAGCTTCGAAGACTTCAGGCACCGAGCAGTTAATATTGAGTTCCCTGTAGCTCCTTGTAAATCTAACCCAACCCCTCGCCCCCCTTTAAATCTGTGGTCTTGTTCGCGATTTCTTACTTGACGTAAAATTCCTTGTTACCTAATCATAGACTCTTTCAAAAAAACTCCCCTCCTCCACCACCACTGCTCATGTGAGAATCTTCCGATCTGGACAGCTAGCAAAACCTCCTTCTCTCTTTTTTCTCTCTCTTAAAAAAAAAAAAACTTGGATAAAAGCCCTCTACTTTGAACTAAACGCCCCAGACTATTTCCTATGCCTGTAATAAGGCCCTGGATCCTCCTCACACCTCCTCCACAGGAAAGAAAAAAAAATGCTCCCCAAACACAAAACGAAGCACCAGGCACAGGGCTTCCGATAGATACCTATAAAACAAGGCCACCTAAACCTTCTGCACAAGGCGCAGGCACTTCTCCCAACCAGATATTCTCCTGGGAGCTTCGGCAAGAAGAAGAGAGACAGGACTGGAGAGCAGCCCAGGCCTTTGGTCAGGATTTTCACCAGGACAGTTTGCTTTAATAACAGCTCCTTCATCTAGGGAGCCTTAGGTCATAGTGATGGATGAGAACCACTGACTCTTTTTAAATAAAATTGGAGGCAATTATGATAATTTAGTTTACTTCTGAATATTTTAAATATTATGAAAACAAGTATAACAGCTTTGTTTTCAAAATTCTTTTGAGGTATCACCCATGTAAAGATTAGGTTTTTTTTTTTTGTAAAAAAAACACGCAGTGGTTTATTGAATACTTACAATGTTTACACCTTCAATATTAATTAAATTCCACTTAGTTTTAGAGGACGGAAGCGCACAAAAACAAGAAGCTGGTGGAAACATCTTCGACTAGGGGACAATGACATTTGAAATGTGACAGCACTAGATAACCGACCCGACAGAAATGTTAGCGGCCCTGTTTTCTGCTTTGAAATAAAACTTTATAACCCCCAGGAATATTTATATCCGAAGGCCGAGTATTAAAAAGATACACTTCACATATGCACTAGTGTCCACTTTGTTTTATCTGGAAAGAGTTGGGTAAGGAGGCGGGGGACAACGCTGGTGTCTACACAGCCAAGAGGGAACATTCACACACAGAGAATGACGGGGGTCCCTTACCACACGGGAGTGTCCTCTTCATATTAAAATATGGAATGCTTTTCTTCAAATATCCACCTTTTTTTGGAGAGGGAGGTGGGGAGCGGATGCTCAAAGGTGGGTGGGTGGGGGCGGGCAGAAAGAAGGGGAAGGAAATTGCACATAAATAAACCGGATGATCCAACTGCAAGAAGTCCTCAGAACGGAGCCCGAGGGCTTTCGGGGAGTCCTGGGTCTGCATCTGGCGCCTTGGCCCCCGGCTCACTGCTCTCCTCTTCTTCACTGCTTGAGCTCCAGGGCCCAGACGTGCTGTGGCCAGCCTGTCCGGCCTTTGGTTTTCTTGTCGTTGCTGCTCACTGTGCTTTTCAAGATCTCATTCTAAACAGAAAGGGGGCGAGAGGGAGAGAAATGGAAAGACAGGTTTAGCGCCTAGTCCCAGCCACCTTAGCTCGCCTCGGCCTAGAGGACACTGAGCGCTAGGGTACGAGGGAACACCTAAAGAGGGGGATGGTGCGGGTACCGGCCCCTGCAGAAAAGTTAAGCTGGTTTCCAGTGCTTTGGTTACCGCCGAGGCCTTCTCTCCAGATGCTCAAGGACCCAGTCAGCAAGTTTATAAACAAATGGCCGATTTCTAGCCGGCTATGGTGAAGCCTAGGTTCTTATTTTTCCCTTCCTGCTATTGCAGGGGAGAAAGCAGAGGCCAGCGCTTAATCTGCCCTCTGTTTCAATAGCGAACCCATATCCAAAAGCCCCTCTGCTCTGGCCTGGGTTTCTCCCGCCAGCCAGCAGCAGCTCTGTACATTGAGTTCAGCAGTTTGTCTCCTCCAGGGCCCTTGAAATCTCTGGTTATTCGGAAGTCCATTCCATTATGCATGAATCAAAGGGCTGCAAGCGGCAAAGGAGAAAATCTCCACAAATGGAATTGTTTCTTAGGTTCTTCCTGGTCATGCCCTATCCAGAACTCCATTACTTTACCGGCAGTTGGTAGGAATCCGAGAACACTTTAAGTGGCTCGGCATAACTTCATGTTAGAGTTGATAACAATGACCACAATGTGCATAACTTTTACTCTTCAAGTGCACAAACTCACTCAAATAAACTTAGAAACACTCGCGAATTACTTAGGGGAGAATTTACGCTCTAACATTATTGCCAAAGAGAAACTAAAGCTGTACTTGTACGCTAGAAGTTAAAGGTACTTAATGTTTACCGTTACCTCCCGCGTGCCCTAGCAATGTGAAGGAGCATAACGTTTTCTTAGAGTCAGAGGCAGCCTCGGTTTTGGAATGGGGGATGCGACCAATAGTGGAGTCACTGGAACCGAGAGGTCATTAGGTAACTTATTTTAGAAATATTTAGAAGAAAAGTTGGGTTGGCGGTCAAAGATAGCTTTAATGAACACAGAATGAGGGGACCTGGCCAGTGTGACTGGGAGATTGGTGAGCTCCTACATTTTGGAAGGTCGGTCCTAAATGGAGAGAGGAGCTTGCAACTTCGAAGGAAGACATTCTGCTGCTGACATCCTCCTGTCTTGCTTTTGAGGAAACCATCCCTACTCCACAACCTGGCTCCCTACGCAAAGAATGTGGCACACAATTTCTCAGCCTGAATGGAAAGACCAGAACAGCGGTCCCAAGAACCCCGAGTCCCTCACCAGCCTCGATCCCTTAGTACTGACCAGCTCTTTCTTCCTCTTCTCCTCTTTCACGTCGGTCTTCTTGATCTCCGCCTTGAAGGCCTCCGCCTCTCCGTTCTGGTCGTCCTTGGCCAGCAGATCCATGAGGTAGGCGATGTAGCTGGTGGCCAGGCGCAGTGTCTTGATCTTGGAGAGTTTGGTGTCGGCGGGCACGTTGGGGATGCACTCGCGCAGCTCGGCGAAGGCGCTGTTGATGCTCTGAGTCCTGCGCCGCTCCTTGCGGTTGGCGGTGCCCCGGCGCTTCACCGGGCGCGGCCCCCCCAGGCCGGGAGGCCCGGCGCCGGGCGGCACTCCCCCATAATGGGAGTGGTCCAGGCCCGCGGCACCGCTGGCGTACTCGGGGCTGTAGGACAGGGCCATACTGTAGTCGGGGGGCGACATCTCCGGGTGGCCAATAAGCCAGCCGTGGAAGTAGGGGTTCTCCTCGTGGCTGCAGCGGCTGGCGGCGGCGGCGGCAGCGGCGGCGGCGGCTGCGGCGAATGGGTAGCCCTCATGGTGCACCACGGGGTGGTGGGGAAAGCCCCCCACCAGACTCATCTCGCCTTCCGTGGCCCTCCACGCGCCCCAGCGTGCGCGCAGCCCCGCCGCGCCCTCCGATCGGGCTCCGACCTCGGCGATCGGCGGCCTTCCCCACCCCCCACCCCCCAACCCCCGGGCTCCCGGGCCGGCCCTGCAGCCGCAGAGGGGGCCGCTGCAGCCCGGGGCCCGCGCCTGGCCCGCCGGGCCCGCCTCAGCTGTGCCGCGGCCGCCGGCTCCCCATGGGGCGCGGCGAGCTGGTCCCGGCACGGTGCGCCCTTGCTGGCCGCCGCCGCCCGCCCAGCTCTACAGCCCGCGCGCCGGCTCCCGCGTTCCCCGCTGCAGCGACCAGGCAGAGCGCTCCGGTGCTCATGCAAAAGTGCCGGCCGGCTCCCGCGAGGCAGTCCCGCAGACGCCGGCCACGGGACTCCTGACTCCGAAGATGACCTGGAATCCGGGGCGAGTCCAAGCTGGGGCTGCAGGAGCCGGCCCGGCTGTGCCGGGAGGCGGCGGGGTCGCAGCTTAGCGTGGAGCTACCTCGGTGCGACCCTCCCCCTTCCTGCCCCTTCCCCTCCCCCACCAGCTCGATCTGGGTTCTTGGGCGCTTATTGTTTTAATAAAAATTATTTGGTTGTTGTTTTGGTCCTTGAGTGTGATTTGTTTTTAAAGCTGTAAGGAACGTGTCCGTCCTCGCTCCTCAGGCTCTCTCGGAGGCTTTGCAGAGAGGTCTCAGCGCATCCATTTTCTAAGATCCTCTCCTCTCCGGACAAGAATCTTGGGCCCTTGAAGGCACCTCGGAGCTGGGAAGCGGCGAATGGACTCTCGGAGGGGTGTGCTCAGACAGTGGCCGCGGAAGCTCCTGGGTGGCAGCGGCGGCGGTTCTCTTGGGCTGGACGCGGTGAGGGGAGCAAGCCGATTTTCCCAGCAAGATCTCCATGTACAGCTACATCTTTAGGGCCGCTCGGGTTAATATATGTCGTCAGAGGCTCCTCACGCCAATCCCGGGGCGGCGGGGGCGGCGCCTCGCGCTCTCCGCAATAAAACTTTTTGATGTTCACGTTGCTAATTGCCGAGGTCCTCTTCTAGGATTGGTTGTCCACTCATAACCATAAGATAATTAAAACGGGGGGGGGCAGGGTAAAAAAAAAACCCTTTTATCAGCCATAGGTTAATGCAAGTGTTTAACAGATGCTTCGCTATTAAAATATTTCCCCCCAATACTGAAGAATCTTAAACCAGGTACAGTATTATTTCGCTTTCTTTTCTGATTACAGGGGTGGGGTGAATAGAGAAAGGAACGCAGATTATGCCTTTTCAAGTGTTTTGTAGGTAACCGAGGCAGAAAACTGAGCCGACAGTCTCCTATAGTTTTGTGCTGGGCTGGGGAGGGGATTTGGGGTGGGTGGTGGTGGCGACAAGAGTCTGGAGGTGGCGGTATGGAATCCCATTAAGGTGCGATTGGGAGTGAGCCGAGTCTCTTTGACCAGGCTAGAGCGCCAGCGCTCCTCTGACCCGGCACACTTTGGCAAAGTTGCAGTGGCCTGTTTGCTTAGGCACTGAAGTGGATGACCCAAGTTAGGATGACAACTTGCAGAGAACGCGGATGAGACCTTCAGTTTGTGCCCACACTCATTTGCAGCAACCCTAACAGAGATTGCGAAGATTTTCAAAGTGGGGCACCTCGATTTCTCGAATCTGTGGTGTGGCGAATATCCGTGTTCCTCCTGCTTAACTAGCCTGTTTGGTAAGTAACTGAATAGTTTTTACAGCGTGTTCGGAGCTTATTTTCTAGTTTTTATGAACAAACATATAAATATATCTCTGCATTCCTGCCTCCCTCATAAAAGCGGGCATCTGTGGAAAGCAGGTTTAGTTATCGGAGGGGAGCCATTAAACGGACGTTTAAGAGACAGGCAGGGAGGAAGGCTCGTGGATGTTTAGACTGCTTGCCTTGGCGATCTTGAACGCATTAGAACGGAAAATGGATCTCCACTTGTAAGTTAGCGGGCCTCGGGGCACCTAGGAGATTCCCCAGCAGCGCGGGATAGGGGCGGTCAGTGGAAGGAGGCAAAACCACCCTCCGGCTGGCCTGTATGAGGATCTCTTCTTTTCACTCACACGAAGAAGGTCCCTGTGTAATAGGGTGTCAACAGAAGCCCTTAGGCTGTAAATTTGATCACACCGATAGCTGGCCTTGGACCTGAGGAGGCAAGCAGAGGGGACACAAGTGACTCCCACCGTTGGCATCGCTTTTTGGAGGCAGAAGCACTCTGGTCCCAGACATTAAAGAGAACCCCAAGTTAAGAATCCTGCATGGACAGTCCTTCCCATGTCCCTAGAGTCTGTCTGGCTGTTATTCTGTCTGGAAGGCCACATCAGAAGGAATCGGAGAGCCCATCTTCTTGCTCCCAGGGTACCCGAGCTGAGACCTAACTGCCCTGTGGTAATCTCACGGAGGAAAAAAAAAGACTTTAGAGCTGGGTGGTGGGAGAGGGGGAGAACTTAAAGGTTGTGGCCTTTCTTCTGTTTGCAAGGGGTCAGTTTTCCAGGCCAGCCCCCAGCAGAGGGTCAACTAAGACAGAGCAAATTCAGGATGGGGAGTAGCTGGACCTAGTCTTGCTGGTTAGCTCAGAGGCTTGAGTTTGATGGCAGAACAAAGTGACCTACATAGGGCTCTGCTTTCCAGCTTCGGTGGGTCTGCAGCTTGGGGTACAAGGAGAGTGGTTTTAAAGAAGTAGAGGTAATGTGGTGGAGAATTCTGTTTACATTTTCAGCAGGAGGGGTACCCTGAATCAGTAAATATTGGTAGTTAAAGCCTCTGACATTTGATACATTAAAAAAAAACTTGTTTATAAAAACATTTAGGCCTCGGGAACAGGTAGACTGGGTAAGATGATTATGTCCTGTCCAATCACAGATAAAAAACTTAGGAAAGGTGTTTTTTGGCTGCCTCAGGAAATAGACTTTCAGGGCGTTGGGAGATAGAAGAAGAATCCACAGAAAGATAGGGCTGGGGATAGAGAAGCTATCTGTTCACTTGCAGCCTCAGGATTTAGGGATCAGAAGGTGCTACTTTTAGCCTCCCCCCAACCCGCTTCCTGCTTTTAAAATTGAAACCACCACCACCACCACCACCACCAACAACAACAAAAAGTAGGGGTATGGATTCGTAGCTCCAGATAGCATCCTCACAAGTGATAAAAGAAATGGACAACATGGGACAGAAAAGGGGCTGTAAAAAATGCTAATCTGACCATCACTCCTCACTGACAGCACCATTATCAGTTAATTACTACAATCCAGGGGTCTAAAGCTTCATGGATCTTAGGAACTCAAACCCAGAGACTAGAGTGGTAGGATAGCGTTCTGTAGGTGGCTGGAGAGAGGGGACCAGTGGGTAAATTTTGGTGGTATCTACCATGAGTAGTTGGCTGGCTCTGAGTTATACTTACTGCAATTGTTCATTTTTTTTCTTTTTAGCATCTTTTGACACATTTTACTTCCGTAATTTCGGACTGCCAGGTAAACTTGCTGCTTTGGCAAACTCTGAATCTAAGATGCTATTTTAAATTAGTCCCTAGTTTAGAAAGTCTGTCCCACCCCAGGGGGTGATTATGAGGGAACTAACAGGGTGATGTGACAGGGAAGTTGGCATTTGGTGATCAGGAAGAAGGTGGAAGAATGTGGTTGTATAGTTTCTAACTTAGATGTCAGCCTGCTCCCTCACTCTTGGGCTGTACAAGCAGGCCCTCTGGTGAGCTGCTCTTTAAGATACACATTTAGAATTCTCAAGCACCATAGATCTGTGATGACGCTGGTTGTGGGCCATTCTGGGTGCCTAGGGAGGAATACCATAGAGGATTATCTCTCCCCCGGGAGGCTAAGGGCCGAGTGGCCCTGGGTCTGCACATCATCACAGGAAGGCAGCCCAGGTTTAGGGGAGTGTTGGAGATTCTGTGTCCATAATCCTCTTTGAGGCTGATGGTGTATCTACAGCTCTGTACATCACAAGCTCAGCTGAAGGGGCAAGGCTAGTTTCAAACATTTACTTTGTGTCCATGTTATTTGTCTCTTTTCTCTTACTACCACTTTCTCAAAAGACTCAAAGGGCAAGAAAAAGGCTGGGGAACCCGTTGCAAACATTTTTTGCCCTATGTGAGATATGACTTTTAAGCTCTGTTTTAAACTAAATATTTTTTTAAACTTCAGTCTCTTTTTAAGGGGAAATACAGATCTTTTCCAAATATTTATTATTTCAAAGGCAAGGGCAATTTTGTATCTCGTGTTTTGCTCATGAGTACTCCAAATAAACTGGATCTGAAAAGAACCAGGCCAGAAGGCCATAAACACACATTTTATATTTACAGGAATTATGACTCAATTCCCTTCATCATCTTTCAAGTCCCCCTATTACCTTCCTTCCTGAACTGAGGTAGTAAACTGATTGGGAAGACTCCTCAAAATACCTGTAACAAAGTGAACTCCAGAACATGCTAAGAACCCCAAAGGAATTCCAAACCCAGAAGGTGACAGGAAAATGAATCTGTTACTGAAGATGTAAACCTCAGCCTCACCTGCTCCAAAGACACTGTTTCTGCCACACTCAGGATCCCCTGCAGGCCTTTTCCCTCCTGGGAAGGCACTATGTCACTTTTCATGTTAGCCACTTAGTCCCACCATGTTTTAGGACATCCAGAACAAGGCCTATGGGCTGAGTGGCAGCCAAAGCTTCCCTCTGAGAGAGCCCTTTTTTTCCTTTTTCTTTTTGGGTATTTGTGTACAGACATGACAAAATTGTTTCAAAGTAGACAGCTGTAAAGTAGGGAATCTGGTCGATTGAACTTTTATGTCCCATTCAAAAAATGAAGGGCAGGAGAAGGTGCCCTTGACTCTTATGTGGCTTTCTTTTCTTCTGAGGAATTTCTTCTTGGATTTGGGGGAAGGGTGGGGCATTTGGGGAGTAAACCCCCCTGCCACAGGTTCTCCATTCAAAACAGATCTGTGCAGACAGAGGAGGCGGGGGGGGGGGGCTGGTTCAAAGGCAGGGATGGCTGTGGAGAGGATGATAAAAAAAAATGAACCCTTCAGTCCAGTTGTGCCTAGGAAATAGCAAAGTCAAGGTTTCCTATGTCCCTGTACATTTTTTTCCTATTTTTCTGCTCCCTCTTTTGCTTTCCCCAATTTTACTCCCCAGAAGTGTTGTGGTTTATATTTTATTTAACCCTGTCACTGAACCTGAGACTTATGGAAGAATGAAGCACTAGTTTGTCCTTAGATTCTTTATGGAAAATCCTACTATCCATTATGACCAGCAGTTGGTATTCTATTTTCTTCAATAACCCATGATTGCATTCTTGCATTAACGGGAAAATATGTGGAGAGTTCTCATTGATGAAGAAGGATTTGGTACTGTGACAGGTATCCGTAAATTAAAAATACTCATTCAGACTAAAGGCAGCATAAAATGTCCTGTGAACTGGCATTGCAAAGGATAATACTATATATAATACCATTAAACATAATATATGTTATTATACTTGTCTCAAGAAGTATGATAGATCTGATCTTTGCCACTTTGCAGTAGAATCCTGAGTTTAGAATAAAATGTTATAAGACAATACATCCCACAGGATTTATAAAACATACACAAAGAATTGCACACACAGAAATATTTCAGTGCTGGATGTGCATTTGAGAGGTAGACCCTGGCTTTCACTCACAGAACTTAAAAATAAGCAATTAAAAAAACCCCGCAATAATACAAATAAAAGTTAATTATAAAGAGAATTATTTCTTCCAAGCTGTAAACAAGTCATTTAGAATTCAGACGAGAACATGGCTATGATTTTGTATTTATACTCTTTGGAACTAGCTAGCAGTGGATTTAAGCAAGCATGCCATGCAGTCTGGGATTGAGGATAAGTAGGAATGAAATGGCTGCTTAACACGTGGAGCTTCTGAGGCATCATTTGTGGGACTGAAGGACTGACTTGTGACTGGAGCCCCTTTCCTTCCCAGTTCTAACTGCCATGTTGAGGGTACTCCTTGGAAGACTCCCCAACGTGACTTTATTTGCTGCACGGCATAGATGGATTTTTTTTTTTTTTTAACCTCTGACAGTTCACTCCAAGCCTTTCCTGCATTCTTCTACAGTCTTTGCTTAGAGACAAGGGACTTGAGCCAGGATAGGTTAGGTTTCAGGTTAACAAAAAGAAACACTTTTATTGTCAATATTAATGGCAAACTTCGATTTTTACAAGGCCTGGGTTTAGCAGATCAAAAGCAGCTTGTCTTGATTTCTCAATATTCTCTGGAGTTTAGACAATTAACTGCAATTTTGGTTCTAATGAAACAATATGAGAAAGCTAGTTGCAAAAAACATTGGTAAAGTTAGCACTGGGATACAGATTTTTACCTGTACATAACATATTATGATCTAGTAATTTATCCCTTCAACTGGAGCTGAGTTTGGAAGGAGCATTCCTTTAAGAAAATATGTTCAAGCACCGTCCTCACTTGCAATGTCATGAGTCTTTTTCAGAGTGTGCATTCCACGGTTGCCTTTCTGGCTGGGTAAGGATCCGGCAGACTGAGGTCTTCCTGGTAATTTGGGTACACCAAGTCTCCAGTTAATGATAGATAATCAGCCTTTGGGTCATTCGGTCATTCTCTTATTACAAACCCCTCCTGCTCTCTCTGATCTCCTTTCAAACTAAATTTCACACAAACAAATAAAGCAAGACAGGGACAAATTCTCAAAAAAAAAAAAAAAAGAGGGAGAAATATTAGAAACTTCTGATACAGAACTCTAAACAAGGAAAGGCTAGCTAAAAGAGGATAGGAAAGAACATCTTATCAAATTGAACATGCTGTGTACAAAACATTAAAAGAAAAGGATCTGGTTTCTGTTAAAGTGACAGAAAATTAAAATAAAAATAATTGCAGGCAGCAAAGTTATAATGTAAATAGAGAAGGCAGGATGCTTGCTGGAAATGCGCAGCACTAGGAGGCAAATTTGTTGTTACAGATTATGTATCTGCACTCTGATTGGAGAAGCGCTACTTTGTTCTATTTTCCAAAAGAGAATGCTTTTCTTTTTAATACTTGTGTGAGAGTGCTCATTTAAGTCAACACAGGCCCCAAACCCTAGGACTAAAAAAGTGGAACCGCATTTTTCTTGCAAAGCATCCAACTTCAAAGGAGGCAAATGTTTGCATACAGGAAAAGGAGAATTCCATTTCGAATACATTTGGAGACTTCACTAAATCCGTGGGACTGATGCTTTTTTTTTTTTTTTTTTCTTTTGCCGACAGAAGGCACAGTTCATTCTCGAGCAATTCGTCACCTCCTGGGGGTCTTCTCTTCCCGTCTACAGGAGAGTGTGACTTCAGAAAGAACTTCGGATTGGCCAAGGTATATGTCAGATTAGACCCCAGGGAAAAGAGCAAAGGTGTAGGGCTCATGCAGTCAAGGTCTCTGGTGAGAGCGCCCCTAGTGCCGTTTTACTGTCTCTGCTCTTGAAAATTCCCTTTGATACAAGTTCCAAAGCTAGTCACAGACGACCAACTTTGATCATTTCCAAACCTCGGGCTTTCGATCTTAAACCTGGTTGGAATTTTGGCTCAAGACTAGATCAACCTGCCATTCTCCAAGATAGAAGTGGAGCTGTGAAATGAATGTTGGTGATAACCAGACTCCCACATTGTCGCCAAATGTGGGTCTGGCACCTTTTGATTTGACAACCTCTTTGACAAAAAAGGCTTACCTTCCCAAGCTAGAGAAGAACCTACACTTCACTGTTGCCTCTAGGTCTTTCCTGAGTGTTTCCACCTCATAAGAGGCCTTCTGGTTAGCTTCCCCCCTTGCACCCATATCAAGCCTTCCATTCTCTGAACTTTCTGGTGAAACCACGCAGATGTAGTTTGTAGTTCTCAGGGTGCAGATCTTTCACTTTACGCGTCTGTGTCCTCTAACAACACAACTAATGCTTCCGCACAAAAAGATGCCCTCAAAGCTGGTGGAAAGGCGATTTAGAGAAATCCGGGTGTTCTAATTGCAATCAGGTTGTGTTGTTTTACTCTATTTTGAAGGCCATTAAAGCTGGTGAGCGACTTGGAAGTCATTTAGAAAGGAACAGACCTTCAACCTCAAGCCTTTGCGGGCACTGGGAAAGTGTCTTCCCAATCAATCTGGCTTGCAGGCGGCAGGACCAACTCTGACCTGGCTTATCTTGTACCCATCCTAAATACACCAAACTCAAGAGGTAGCCAGGGCCGCCTCAACACCGAGGTCAGTGCTCTGGGTGCCTTAGTTTCTCTCTTTATTCAAACAGTGGTGGAAATGAAAGAGGGATGTGAGCTAGATTAAAAGGATCAAGGGAGAGTGTTGCCTGATACCAAGCTGCGCTCAATAATTATTTACATCTTTTCCTCCTGCCTCTTCATTTCTTCTTTTCTTTTCTTTTCTTTTCTTTTCTTTTCTTTTCTTTTCTTTCCTTTCCTTTCCTTTCCTTTCCTTTCCTTTCCTTTCCCTTCCTTTTCTTTCCTCTTCTTTCCTTTTCTTTTCTTTTCTTTTCTTTTCTTTTCTTTTCTTTTCTTTTCTTTTCTTTTCCTTTTTTAATATTTAGTTGCTTTTATTTTAAATTCACCTCCGGAGATAGCTGCTTGGGAGTCAGCGGTCCGAGTGAGGCCTTCCGGTGGTGGGGCAGCGATGCTCAGAGTGCTGCAACGACTCCCACGCAGGGGAATCGAGGTGGGGGTGGGGTTGTGGGAACTGTTACTCGTGTACCGACACCGACCAGTGGTCCAGGCCCTGGGATGAATGCTGGATCTCTCCCCTTTTATTCCGGCCAAATTCTCATTCCATTCCCATGCCCTTCTGTGGAGTGGACTGGAGGAAGCAAGTCCACCACGTTCCGGTCAGGACAGATCCTCCGCTGGGAACTAACCAGGGGTTGATATCTTCCTCCAAGACCTTTTCGCCCGATGCGGGCATGAAGGGGTTAACTGCTCACCTCGGAGCCCCGGGTGCTGAGGGAAGGCCACCGCTTCCCCCAACACCCCCGGTCTCATTAGGGAAAACCCTCGCCGCTATTTTCGACATTTCCTCAATCAAGTGCCCTGAACTAGAGCTGCAAAAACAAATTGGCGGCAAAAGCGTAGATCTTGTCAGGATGGAGGCGAATCCAACATTTCAGCCTTGTTTGCTTTGAAATTACGGGCTTGGCTGGTGCCTGTGGTGCCACCAGGGCAAATGTGCTGCCGCCCGCTCACTCTGAACCCAGAGCCATTGGTGGAAGCGACCGCAGGGCCACTGCTGGAGAGGAGCGAGGGGTGGGGGTGGGGAGCGGGTGAAAGTGGGGAGGGGGGCGCACTAAAGTGACCTGGTCGCTAGGAGCTGGCGGAGCCCTAGCCCAAACCCCTGTGCAAAGGGCTCTCAGCGTGGAGTTAGACACTGGCTTTCCAGTTTCCTGGCCGAGCCACCAAGGTATATGCAACATTTGTAAAATGCAGATTCCACATATGGACACCAGTGTTGTTTCTTCAGCTTCCTTTCTGTCCCCTGCTTCTCTTCCCCTCTCTCCTGTCCTCTTCAGTAACATTTTCTCCAGTAAGTGTTAGCGGTTGCTGGATTTCTGCCTGCTCCCTCGCTGTTAAACTGCTAGCATGATTTGTCGTATTTGCCAGAGCTGTTTGTTCTTGTTTGACTTTTTGTACAGAGTTCCTTTAAATCTCCTGCAAGAACCATTCCCGAAGTTCCTAGGACAGGCTTTTCCACACATGTGCTAGGGGGCATGTAGCTCACTTTTCTTTCTCTCTGGGGTAGTCTCCCCTCGGTGTTGGGAGCCTCTTCTGTGTCAGGAGAACAGTAGTTAAGTTAGTTCCTAAGCCTTATATTTCACAGACAATTAAATCTTGGCGGCTGTTTAACGAAATTGTAATATTTACTCTGCTCTATACTAAGGAGCACTTTTGGAGTAAAAAAATAGCAAATATTGCATTTCAAACAGAAAATATAATAATAAATCTCTTTTTTATGGATTCTCCCTGCATAAGTAGAAACAACATGATTTAAAGTCTCCCTCAACCCCCCCTTTTCAAGAACGGCTGGAACTGGAAGAGGCTGTCATCTAAAACTCACTTCCACCCTCGACAGGGAGGCACCTGCATGATGGGGAAACTTCTCCCTCCATTCTGATCTTTATCACATGTAATAAGGATTATCAAATAGTGAGGTCTTGTATGAAAAGTCTTTTTATATGGATTCAAGAAAGATGGGTTAATGTGAGTAGCTATGACTTTATAGCACTTTGCAAACAGATGGGCCATTTTCCTTTCATGAGGCTTTTACAGTAGGGGAAGTTGAGGAAGGGAATATTTTTTATGAGACTCTGCATTCATAACGACATGAAGTATGTTACTGAAGAATGTTTAAGGTACAGTGTGTTTTTGTTTGTTTGCCATAAACTAAATTTGTAGCCATGATGACCAATAAGCAATCTTTTTTTTTCATAGTTTAAACATTTTTCTCTCGTTGGTTTTCAATCCCAGCTAGATTATAATTTCACTGTTCTGTCGCCTCCTCTCTGTCTTAATTAAAGCAAATCTCAGGACTGATGGCTTCATATACTCTGTAGTGGCAGGGTAGAAGAACGATATCTGAAATCCACCGAGTTACACATACCCACGCACGCTTCTTATGTCATCGTCTAAGCAAATGATCACTTTAATACTCCAAGGCATAGGAAATCGTAGTTAGATTTCATAAGGATTCTCTTTTTACCATAAGAATTGTTCTGGCATATTATTTCATGTACAAATTATACTATTACTTTCATGTGTGTTAATCTGTTTGGTATTAAGATGGTGAGAGTGTCATAACCATTAACATGTTTTTACCATACCACTTTCAATTGGGTGATCTCAGATAATTATGAAGACGTTGAAGCTGATCCCATGTTAAGTCAATGACTATGAAAATAACCGTAAGGCATTGTTATTCTCATTTAAATGCCAACAAACATGATTGTCTGGGAACACTATTACTTTCTATTTGACATTATCCTATAAGGATATAGCTATATTCATTTCTTTTAAAATCGGCCGTTTTCAATTATTATTTTTCAACAGAATTTTTTTTAAGCTACAGTATTTTGCAATTCCAACAAACCACAGCAATTTGATATTGATAGATACTGCATTTTCTACATTATTATTCAGCATCCCTTTTTTTCAAAGTAAAAGAAAAATAATATTCAAATTTGTCAACATGTAAGGCACAATTATTAGGGTGTACTCATTTACTTAGGTAAGCCAATGCTATTATAATTAAAAACATGTGCTTGGCATAAGAACACTTCTTTGGAATTCCTTTTTGGATACACAGCTATTATTTTAAAAACTAACTCAGATTTCTAAGTAACAAGATTTCCCTATGAACAGAGATGGCATTGTTTTAAACAGTAGCTCTTGGAACAGTGTCTTCCTTAGTATTTTAGACTTTCAAACAATTGGAATTGGGTAAATGCTTTCATCTGGGAGCACTTTCCTAATACCTTTGTAGGCAATAGGATTCTTTATTTCTGCTGACTGACAGACAGTACACTGGACAGACGGCTCACCCTTTGCAGAAGCCACCAACCAGAACCTGGGGTTTTTCCCTAAGAGATTGCTTGTGATCAATCTAAAACCAAACCAAACCAAACCAAACCAAACCAAACCAAACCAAACCAAACCAAACCAAACCAAACCAAATCAAACCAAAAACCCTGTTAAATGTGAAATCAGAGAAAATGAGCAAGTGCTTTTCTAGCTGCAGTTTTGAAGTGATGGCTTAATGAGATGCATAAAAAAAAATAAAAGACAAGAAAGGACCCTGAAAAGGAGGATGTGAAAAAGAACAGTTGCTTGAATAAGATCTGTCTTTGTTCATGAACAGGAATGTGAGAAGCTAAATCCAAGACTATTGTTTTCTTCAATTCAGTGATTTTTCTTTTTAATTTTTTTAAGTGGATGAAGAAACCCAATCAAAGAAAATATGCAAATCCTTTTATATATGCAAATGCAGGCTTGCTGTGAATTTTAAAATTATGTTGAAACATAAGAACTTTAAAATGTGTAATATTCCTTTTATCCCAATACATAGTATCATAAAGGATTGATTTAAAAAAAAATCTGTGAGATAATTTGTATATACTCCAAATTGCTGAGCAAAATGTGAACAAGTTGTATTTGGAAGAAATCATGAATTTTAACTGTTATTAATATGGGACAAAGAAAGGAAGAAGCTGTCTTCCTACAGTCCTGGTAATTCTTTCTACTTTCCCAAACACTGTTAGTTTCTATGCATCTTGTTAGTCAAGTAAAGATGATGTCAGTAACCAAATTACAGAATTGAATCAAGTAGGAATTTTTGCCTTATTACAAAATTAATGCATCATCTTGAGGTATTAAATCGCTTAGCTGTTTGACAGTTGAAATTTTCTCTTTTTAGATATAGCAGTATTTAGCATTACTTTTAAAGCCACTTGCTACTTGCAAAGATAAATATGAAGGGTTATCAAAGCTAAAAATAGCCACAGTAACAAAATAACATTTAAGTCTGTCTCGTGTTGATTGGACTTTGTAAATTATACTGCATTTAAAATCATGACTTTGGTATTTCCAATGGGGGCATCTGAGAAGAGAAATTTGAGTCCTCAATTTGCACAGCTAAGAACATATAATCAAGTTAGGGAGCCTCCCCTCAAAAGCACTTTTTTTTTCTACAGACATTTTTATTTCTTTTCCTCCGCTCATACTTCTACTTGTATTTTATCAGAAAGTTCCAGAATGAGAAGGGGGTGGACGCTGAAATTTACTGGAAGTTTCTCTGCTTAAATGCATTAATATCACATGGTATTAATTTAGCTGTATTAACAATTCACACATTTTCTCAGCTCTCTCTCTCTCTCTCTCTCATTGCTAACTCTGATACTTGGAAATAACTGGCTGATATACTGTCTCCTTCTCACTATATTAAAGGTTAGCAATGTAAACTGTGGAAGAAATAAGAAGCCACACACACTTCATTGTGTTAGAAGGGAGTTAACGTACTTTCAAGAATTGATGAGATGCATTTTTTTTTCAAAATCTGTTTGCAAGAATAATTCGTGAAAATATGATTGTAAAGTATGATCCTAGGGAGAAACACAATCACGATTAGGCTGTAGCCAGTCTTTGACATGCATTTTGTTGTTAAAAAGCAAATCTCAGTGATAGCTGATGAGGCTCTTGCTGTGTATGACAAGCACAGTGTCCTGAGAATCCTGGACCATAGCTATTAACTGTATGGTCTTGGAAACATTCGGTAGCCATTCTCTGCTGCAGGGATTGCATCTATAAAGGATGGATAAGAGTCAGTGAGAATATTCACCCGAGGTTCTTAGTAGAGGGTCTGCTGTGTACTAAGTACTTAATAAGCCTCAGCCATTTTCTTTGGCATGGTTCTACAATGAGTGGCAAGCCATGGCTGCTTTCCTAACAGGATTGGTCATGAGGATACTGATAGCTCACAAACCTCAGGAGCTCTCTCTGAGGAACCTGCATTGCTTTCCAGCAAGCTGCCTCTTCAGGGCAGTCAAGAAAGATATGGGATCTGGGCATGGTGGAGCATGCCTATAATCCCAGCAACTCATAAAGCTGAGGCAAGAGGCCGCCATGAGTTCAAGGATAGTCTACACGACAATATGACTCAGTCTCAGACAAGGGGGAAAGCAAGAAAAGACATGGGGAGGTGATCCTATGCAGTCTGTCTTTGTGTTACCTGCATCAGTGTACTTATGCCCTGCTCGTACCCAACATGAAGATCTAACTGGAAAAAAAAATAACACCTCGGGGAAAGAAAATAACCCAGGGAATGGTTTTCGTATGATTTTACTTAAAACCTCTGCCTAATAGATTTTACGTATATTTATTTGAAAAACAAACATTTAAGCTCTTTTACTGTTATATAATATGCATAATAAACCCATGCAAAAAACAAATAAGGGGTAAGAAGAGGAAGAATCTGGTAACAGGCTTAAGCATTTTAGGGTAACTGTCAGTCTTGACCGTTTAAATATTTGGTCTGATCCATGGTTGGGCTGCCTTGTTTTGTGGCCGGCTCAAGTTTTCAACTGGGAGGATGCAGAGTCTCCCCTGCCATTCTTCTGTATATGGTTTCTGCCCACAGTTTCTTCATGGTCTTACATGGAAGGATCTTTGAAGGAACTGTTTTAAGCCCTTTATTCATGATGAAGGTTTGGGTTATATAATCTGCTGCTACCTAATGGAGCCAGACAGACGGCCACACATCCCAGGCTGTGCTCTTTGGAGATGGCCACCAGAAATCCATCTTGGACTCATCCTTTTTCAGATGCCTAGGGCAACTGCTGACCTAGGACCAACTGAAGGTGTTACAGCCAATGATTATATTTATCATTAGTGCATAATTTTATATTTTTTGATAGCAAAACAAATGCAATGGCGGGGGGCAGGAATAACTAATCTAATACAGGTCTGGTATTTCATGATTTGAGCAGTACTATGCTAGACTGAGATGTCATTCAAATTCCTGCCATTTCTCTAACTTGTATTCTCTGGCAAAATGAAGGTAAGTGGGACATTATTTCTGTATCTTGCTTTATTCTATTTACATATGGTGGAGTCATTTGTTACTGTTTATGAATTATCCATGTTTTCTTATTTGAACTCTCTATCTCTTGCTCTCAAAGGCAGGTCTGATTCTATTTATTCTAAAGACAGAGTTGGAGATGGGCTACCATTGGTGTTGATTGAGATGACAAGCAGTCACCTGAGCCCATACAGCTGGTAAGTAGAACAGTACTGGAGAGATGGCTCAGCAGTTAAGAGCACTGACTGCTCTTCCAGAGATCCTGAGTTCAATTCCCAGCAACCACATGGTGGCTCACAAACATCTGTAATGAGATCAGGTGCCCTCTTCTGGTGCCTTTGAAGACAAAGACAGTGTAGTGTCATATATATAAAATAAATAAATCTTTAGAAATTTGAAAATAATTTTATGCTGTTTCATTACATTAACCATTTTTTAAAATAATAGCCAGAATGAATGGAGTAAAGAAGTGGGGATTCCTAGGGATGCTGGGAAGGAATTAAAAGAAACCACATACATTCAAATATGCAACAATACTAGATCAATGGTGTAGTCCTTGTCTAGCGTGCACAAGATCCTGGGTTCAGTCCCTAGAACAAAGCCAAAACCAGCAGGAAGTCAAACAGCTTAAAGGGAGAGAACTCACACACATTGAGCACACATTGTATCCTACATTCTTTACATGCATTATCCTCTTTGCTTGTTTGTTTGTCTTTTGGTTTTTCAAATCACAGTTTCTCTGTGTAGCTCTGACTCCTGGAACTAGCTCTGTAGAGTAGGCTGGCCTGGAACTCACAGTGATCTGCCTGCCTCTGCCTCCTGAGTGCTGGGGTTAAAGGCGCTCACCACCATTACCTGGGCATATTATCTTTTTAATATGTATAGTGCTTGACATGCAGGAGCAGATTTCACACAGAAGGCAATTGAGGTCCAGAGATGTTAAGTAACTTGTCCAAATACATTATTATTAGCATGTGGAATTTAAAATAAAAGTAGCTGATATTAAAAATGCATGTCCAAGTGCTGCGAACAAAACACCACAAATTGAGTATGAAATACTTCTTGCAAATTTTTACTCTAAATTTGATCTCTGGATTTGGCTAAAAACTAACCCACAACAAAATAGAATACTAATAAATACGAAAAGAACTTGGATTGCTCATGCTACACAAGTGGGAATTTGAGCTCTGATACTGTCTGGTGTTTAGTTTAGTGGTTTCTTAAAATACAAAACAGAACAAAACACCAATCCCCCCAAAATAAAACAAAATAAAAACAAAAACAAAACAAAAACATAAACAAAACCCCAAAAGCAAGCAAGCAAGCAAGCAAGCAAACAAGCAAGCAAGCAGCAAGCAAGCAAGCAAGCAAGCAAGCAAGCAGACAAACCCCCAAAACTAGACATGGCTTGGCATCGTGCTTCTGAGTATTTTCCTCCAGATAAATAAATACTCAAGTTCACATCAAATGTTCATAACAGCTTTATTTGTAATAGCCAATAACTACTCAGGTGTCCTTCAGTGGGTAAACTAACTGTTAGCCATTCTACTAACATTTAAGCTACCACTATTAATCACAATGCATCCATACTATGAAATACTGCTGAACAGTTAGAGGCAGCAAACCACTGATGTGCAAATGAATCTTTAGGGAACTAGACTGGGTGAACAAAAGGTTCTACTTGACGTCCTTACTTTTTCTCCGTTTCCATTGTGCGAATGTGTATTTTAATGGCTGTCTTGCATGGTTGTTATACAGTTGCGTGTGCGAGGTTGATGTTAGGAATCCTCCTTGGTAGTTCTTCTAACTTATTCTTATTCTTGGAGTCGGTTTTTTTTTTTTTTTTTTTGTCAAACCCAGGGTTCACAGATGTGGCTAGTCTTGCTAGCCAGCTCGCACTGTGGACATTCTAGGGAACTGACTGCAGTCCTCATGCTTGGAGTCAAACACTTTAACCACTGCACACGTTTATGTAATAGGATTGACATATGAGAATCAGAGAAATGAATGAAAGATTAGAGGTAAGCAAGAGCCAAGTAATAGTGGAGGTGAGAGGGGGAAGTGGGCGTGACTGTGTGAGAGGGGGAAGTGGGCGTGACTGTGTGAGAGGGGGAAGTGGGCGTGGCCGCGTGAGAGGGGGGAAGTGGGCGTGGCCGCGTGAGAGGGGGAAGTGGGCGTGGCTGTGTGAGAGGGGGAAGTGGGCGTGACTACAAAAGGACAGCAATGGATTCCAGGCTCAAAGCAAACAATTTGTATTTAGCTGTGGCAGAACTGATAACCTAGTTGTGATATTGTGTAACAGCACTGCTAAAGCTGGGTAAGAAGATTGAAAGATCTCTATTTTTTTTTTAATTGCTGCATGAGAACATTCAAAAAGCTTAACAAAAGGTCAGTGGATATTCTAGGAAGTCAATCCCATACTTTCTAGAACTAGAGTCTAGACCAGAAAGTATTCTAGTCTAGAGTCAGACTGGGGGAAGGATAGGAGTGTGAATAAGTCTGACATTTTCTAACCTTAAGAAAGAGTCTCAGGTCATTTATCAAACTAGTCTGATTTTTTTTTTAATCTCTGAATTTTATTATGGATTATAGATCTATTTGGGAAAAGATTTGGGGAAAGACAAGAAGCCATCTCTTGTTAGGGGACTTTTTCTTTGCATAGAACTTTAAAATTGATGAGCTGATTGAACTATACATTAGAAGACAAAACTAGAGTTCCTTAGACCAATAATTTATTTCTAAAGTTTTTTTGTTTTGATTAGTCTCATCTTCTGACTTACTAAAACTCCTTCCTTTTTCTTTTATTCTCTTTGAATCTGTATTTCCATGTTGTACTGATTCAGTGGGAGAAAGTGCTTGCTGCCAAGCTTGATGACCTAAATTGAATACCTGGAACCTACACGACAGAAAGAGAGAGCTGACTGCTGAAAGATGTCCTCAGATCTTCACATGTGCACAGTGGCACCTATCCAACCATGCACATAGTATATTAAAAATTATTTTTTAAAAAATCCAGTGAGAGTGTTGTTTTTCCTTGTTTTTGAAATGGTGTTTCACTCACTATGTATCTCTGCTTGGCCAGGAACTTGCCATCCTCCTGCCCCAGCTTCGTAAGTGTTGGTATTACAGAAGTGGGCCACGAGAAGCTACAAGTGTTCTCATTCATTGTTGATTAAATTATCGAAATGAGATTCTTCTTCAAATGTGAAGTATGGGCATTTATTGAGTTCTGACTTAGATACACACAGTGTGCTTGTGTGTTGCTATTTTCAGAAAGGAGTAGTGGGAAGCACTATTGAAAACTGTGTTGATAGTGTGTGGAAAGGAAAAAGAATAGCAGCAGGGGCAAAGGATGGGCTCCCTGTCCCAGGCAACTGTGGTGCTACAGGGCCCTCAAAGAGACACTTGCCAGTGCGAGAAAGAGCCAGTCCCTGCAGGGTTGCTGCTGGCTTAAGTAGGGGTTAAACTGTAAGAGTTTCAGAACCTACTTTGGAGAAGGATTAAATAAATCAGGGAGCCTGTTGACAGCAATAGTATCTTTGAGCAGCTGATTTGAAACACAGAACCAGAGAACAGAGATGAATCCCAGGTGGCCACTGGGAGCTGGAAAAAGGCCCAATGAGTTGCATGATTGTTTGGCTTCATTGTAGCACCATGAATAATCTTTAAGTGACAGCTTTTAGAAACCATTGTATTCAACACAATGGTAGAATGAAGATATATTAATTTAGAGCAGTGGTTCTCAACCTTCTTAATGCTGGGAGCTTTTAATACAGTTTCTTATGTTGTGATGACCCGTAATCATAAAATTATTTTCACTGCTACTTTATAACTGTAATTTAGCTACTGTTATGGATTATAATGTAAATACTTGATATGCAGAATATCTGATATGCAACCACTGATTCTCAACCCACAAGCTGAAAACCACTAATTTAGAGGCTACACTCATTATTTCCTTTTATTTTTGACACTGTCTTTCTACAGAGTCTTGGGTGTCTTGGAACTTACCTCACTATGTAGACCAGGCCTGCCTTGAACTCACAGAGATCTGCCTGTTTCTATATTCTGAGTGCTGGAATTAAAGGCATGTACGACCATTGTGATGAGCCAATTTAAAGAGTATGATTTCCTTAATAGGAAGCTTAGAAGGTTCTAGAACTGCTTCAATTAGCTTAACATACATTGTGTTCTATTATCTCTCCCTCCCTCCCTCCCTCCCTCCCTCCCTCCCTCCTTTTCTTCCTTCCTTCCTTCCTTCCTTCCTTCCTTCCTTCCTTCCTTCCTTCCTCCCTCCCTCCCTCCCTCCCTCCCTCCCTCCCTCCCTCCCTCTCTCTCTCTCTCTCTCTCTCTTTCTTTCTTTCTTTCTTTCTTTCTTTTCTTCCTTTCTGTTTCTTTTTGAGACAGTGTTTCCTCTGTGTAGTCCTGGAACTCCCTTTGTAGACCAGGATGGCCTCCAACTCTGAGATCCACCTGCCTCTGCCTCCCAGGTGCTGGGATTTCAGGCATGCACCATGATGCCTGGATGAAAATTTTATCTCAACAGTGCATTTAAGCTCTTATTCTCCACAAATAGTGACCAAATAGATTTTAGCCAATGATGCATTTATGAATATAGAAATAAAGTATTTCACTCAAAGAGTGGGCAGTGGAATGGGGGTGTTGAAAAAGGAGGTTGGTGACACAGGATATAGAAGCCATTCCAACATGTAAAGACCACTACAGGTGCTTACCAGGAAATGCTTTGGAGGGCAGGGCCTTTGAATTAGGTCAATGCTAGGGACAGAACATTGCTACTTCCATGTCCACTCAGGAGAATTTAGCAAGACTTTTACCTCACTTCACAGTTTCTCCAGACAAAATAGACAAAGGGCGGGGTGGGGGGGTGGGGAGGGGAAGTCCCGTAAGACTGAAACCAGCCCAAATCCTGAAATTAATAACAATACAACTAAAACATTAGCACAAAACCAAATGAACATTGGAGCTATTTTACAAGATAAAGTTGGAGCTTGGCAAAGAGGAGGAAGAGGGAAATCATCAAAGTCAAGACGAGCTCAAAGGAGCTTAATAGCAGCTATCATATTCCACCTGAGTCTGAAGCGCCTGGGATGCAGCTGTTTTGTTTTAAGATGCCCCTGTTCCTGTTCCAGTCAGCCATTGATGGTGACCGGAGAGCACACGGCCAGGCATGGGCACTGCTAGATAATCATAGACCCCTTAGGGAGTGATGGTAAGAGAAGGCAAAGTGGAAACCTTCGCTGAGATCTAAAATATATAATCGAGGTCAATAGCAGTGAACAATTAGCAATGTTAGGATCTTCTTGTATCTACTGAATTCGCACAGATGGCATTTCATATATAAGGAAGTTAGTTGTTATGTATATTAGTGATGGACTCTGAGTAGCAACTTAGATGTAGCCTTTTTAACTTTTTAAAATGTTTTTATTTTGTATCATTTGAGAATGTCATACAAGATATTTTGATCATAGTTGTCCTCCTCCTCCACTTTCTACCTCATTTATTTAAAAAAAAATTAAGGGCAAGAATAGGTTTTACTTTATAGCCCAGGCAGGTTGGAACTCACTGAAATTAGGGATTTCTGAGTGAGTAATCTCAGCCAGCATTGGAAAGTCTTTTAGAATATTGTGAGACATTAAGTCTTTTGGGGAACTCATTTATTGGAGCAGTGAATGCTTTTTTAGGGCAATGAGCACCTCAGTTTTGCATGAAGTTCTAGGTTGACTGAACCCTGCTCTACCTCACACCGGAAATGAGAGATAATAATAATAGTACCACCAGCACTACCACCACCTCCACCACCGCCACCACCAGCACCAGCACCACCAGCACCACTACCACAGATGATAACACTCTGATGTTTTCTATATGCCAGGCCCTTGTTCGGAGTGTGTTTCTCATGTGGACTCTTATTTCTCACAACCCCTCATAAAAGCTGCAGTGCTATTCCTGTTTTATAAAAAAGACTAACCAAGGCACAAAAAATGTTACCAGGATCACATAAAAGTGAAAACTACCCATGGACTCAGTGTGCTATCTGCTCTCATTCTTTCATTCAACACATAACTCATTGAGCATTGTGTTGGCTAGTTTTATGGAAACTTGACATGACCGAGAGTTACCTGAAAAGAGAAGCCTCACTTGAGAAAGTGTCTCTATAAGATCCAGCTGCACGGCATTGTCTTAATTAATGATTGATGTAGGGGGGCCCAGCCCATTGTGGGTCGTGCCATCCCTGGGCTGGTAATTCTGGGTTCTATAAGAAAGCAGGCTGAGTAAGTCATGAGGAGCAAGCCAGTAAGCAGCACCTTTCCATGGCGTCCAGGTTCCTGCCCTCTTTGGATTCCTGTCTGAATTTCCTTTGGTGATTAATACTCATATGGAAATATAAACCAAATAAATGCTTACTTCCCCAGTTGCTTTGGTCATGACAGTAATAGAAACCCTAACTAAAAGACAAGTTTGAATCAGGACAGTAAGATATTGTTGTGCCAGACCTGACTATGTTGTTTTGAGGAAGAGTGTGGGAGAACTTTGGGATAGAAAAGCTTTGGAGTGTTGAGAGCTCAGTGAGCTATTAATGGAGGAGCTTGGAAGGTAAGAATGTTGACAGCAGTGCCATTGATGGAGGCCTGTTCTTGTGAAATTTCAGAGGAAAGCAAAGACTCTACTAGAACTTATGTGTGAAGAACCTATAGTGTCTGGTCAGCCAGGGCTGAAGAATCAGCTCTGATTAACAAGAGACCAAAGCTACTGAGGTAAAACTTTTGCTATGCTGGGACAATGGATGCTGGTCAGCTGGGTCTGCTTAATTAGCTGTGATTAAGTAGAGACCAGCATTATTGAGGTGAAGTCTTCTGGGAAATGTTTCTTCATGTGTTCCAGAGGTGGCCAAGGTTAACCCTCCTGTTGCTAGCCAAATTTAGTAGTTTAAGAGTCACTCAGGTGGTACTGGTTTTAGAGACATAAAAAAGGGGTCCTGGAAAGCATGAGCAAGCCAGTAAGCAGAACCCTTCCATGGCCTCTGCACCAGCTCCTGCCTCTAGGCTCCTGTCCTATTTGAGATCCTGTCCTGACTTCCTTCAATGATAATCAGTGATATGGACGTATAAACCAAATAAACCCTTTGCTCCCCAAACTGCATTGGTTTTTCATCACAGTAACAGAAGATAGACAAACATCTAATACATAAAAGGCATTGCAGGTGAAATATTAGTGACTCCAGGTAGACAGCTACACTTTCTATGAACTCGTACCTTGTTGAGCATAAATGCTAATGACTATTTCAGAAACAAGTTGATTTTGTGAGACAATATTGCCACAGAATCAAAGATAGTATATGGGTTAGTACTGATGTAAGCTCCTTAACGAAACCACAGAGCCGGGCCTTATATAGCTCTTCTGTCCTTTTCTTACTCTCTAGTTTGAGAAGATAGAAACGCTGGCTTATTCCATAGATATCCTCATGGTCAGGTTTCTTCTCTTTTGTCTTATGGGTGTCTCTTGCATGGATGAAATTGTCAATAATGGGTACCACCATGCACTGTGACAGCTGTAATGGCAGTAAGAGAGGGAGTTCAGGGTTGGTGACCATAGAGGGGCACTGTTGATAATGTGTAGCTGTATGACTCTAGCATATGACTCTAGGCTCCCTAACAGCAGCATAGCCACAGGAAGGGATTTAGGAGATGGCTCCAACAGTTTTCTTCTTTTGTACAGAAGGCTGTGTAAGCTGCTTTTTCTAAAGGTACAGTCACAGCTGTTATCTGAGACCACCTCTTAACTTACTTTGCCTAGAGCTTTAAAAAAAACTTTAAGACAATTTCTTCTGCTAGATGAAACTTAGAACTGAGTGGACTTAACTACGTGAAGTAGATGTGAGTGTAGGTTTTAAGACTTTCATCTTGAGCTGGGCCTGGTGGTGTATGCCTTCAGTCCTAAGAATTTGGAGGCAGAGCCAGGCAGGTCTCCATGAGTTTGAGGCCAGCCCAGTCTACACAGTAAGTTCCAGGACTATGTAGATAGACCCTGTCTCAATCAATAACACCACCACCAGCAGCAGCAACAACAACCACCACCCCTACCCAAACAAACAGAAAAAAGGACTTTAATCTGATTTTCTCTAAAATAAAAAATTTCCCACTAATTAATGTATTTATTTTACATCCTGATCTCAGCTCCCCCTCTTCTTTGTCCCTCTGTCACTTGGCCTCTTCTCCATATCTCCTTCCCTTTCACCTCTGAGAAAGGGGAGGCCCTACCCCATGGTACCAACCCACCCTGGCACCTCAACTTACGGCAAGTCTAGATACAGCCTCTTCCATGGAGGATAGATAAGGCAGCCAAGATAGGGGAATCCATAGGCAGGCACAGAGTCAGGGACAGCCTGACAGTTGTTGCATGAAGACCAAGGTGTGCATCTGCTACACAAGGGCAGGAACCCATATATGTCCTTTGGTTGGTGGTTCAGTGTCTGGAAGCCCCCAAGGGTCCAGGTTAGTTTACTGTTGGTCTTCTTGTAGAGTTCCTATTGCCTCTTGGTTCCTTAACCCTTACCCTAACTCTTCCATTAGACTTCCTGAGCTTGGTTTAATGCTTGGCTGTGGTTCTCTGCATCTGTTTCAGTCAGTTGCTGAGTGGAGCATCTCAGAGGACAGTTATGCTATGCTCCTGTCTGCAAGCATAACAGTATTATTAATAGTGTCAAGGATTGATTCTTGCCCATGGGATGGATCTCACATTGGGCCAGTCATTGTTTGGCCATTACTTCAGTGTCTGCTCCATCTTTATCCCTGCACTTCTTGTAGGCAGGGCAAATTTTGGGTCTAAGGTTTTGTGGGTGGGTTGGTGTCCTTATTTCTCCACTAGGAGTCCTGCATTTAGGAGGTGGGCATTTCAGGCTCCACACTTCCCACTGTTGGAGTCTCAGCTAGAGTCACCTTCATAGACTCCCTGGAGTCTCTCCCGTCCCAGGCCTCTACCATATCCTAGAGATGCTATCACTCCCTAGAGCTATTCCCCCAACCCGTTCCTCTCCCCATCTCCTCTCCCATACTGTTTAGCTCTGTACTCCATTTTAAAAAATTGAGTTATTTGGTTTGTTGGTGTCTACCTTCTTGAGTTCTTCATATATTTTGGATATTAGCCCTCTGTCAGATATAGGGTTAGTAATGATCCTTTCCCAATCTGTAGGCTGCCATTTTGTCCTATTGATAATGTCCTTTGCCCTACAGAAGCTTTTCAGTTTCAGAGGTTCCATTTATAAATTGTTGATCTTAGTTCCTGAGCTATTGGTGTTCTGTTTAGGACATTGTCTTCTGTACCAATGTGTTCAAGGTACCACTTTCACTTCTATTAGATTTCGTGTATCCAGTTTTATGTACTTTGAAGTACTTGGGTTTCAGTTTTGTGCAGGACAATATATATATGGATCTATTTGCGTTCTTCTACTTGGAGACATCCAGTTAGGCCAGGGCTTATTTGTTTACATGTTTTATTTTATTGAAGATGCTTTCTTTTTTTTTCCCACTGTATGGTTTTGACTTCTTCATAAAAAGAAAAAAAAGTGTTCTAGGTGTGTGGGTTTATCTCAGGGTCTATTTGATTCCATTAATCAACCTGTCTGTTTCTATACCAATACCATGCCGTTTTTATTACTATTTCTCTGTAGTACAGCTTGAGATCAGGGATGGTGATACCCCCAGAAGTTAAAATAACATTTTAATAATTATATACTTGGCCCCAAAATTCAGATAGTTGATATTCATTAATTCTTCTCTAAATAGTTATAGAGATCTATAATAAGATAAACTTGGGGTGTTGCAATATATTAAGTCTTTTTTTTCTTCTCCCTTTCTTTGTAACTCCCTCTCTTCTCTCTTTCCATCCCTTCATTCCACTTTCACACTGGATTTTGAATCATGAGTGCTAGCTAACCAAGCATTCTGTCACTGAGTCACATTCACCCTTATTGAATTTTTCAAAAATTTCACAAACTAAATGGTGGTAGATTCATGTTAGTCTTTAGGATAAGGACAAAAAACAATTCAAAGCTTGTTTAGGGGGAAAACACCATAACTTATTATGCACTTTGCCCCAGAGAATATCCAATTTTAAGTATATGAGATGTGCATACAGACACAATGAGACAGTTTGAGTTTTGTGAGACCATATCAAACCATAAACGTTGGAACTTAGCCTCTTATAGATGTGTGGTTATAGATTTTTATTTTTTTACAATGAGAATGTGAGTGGCATGCTTAGAGTGAGTCTGTGGCTGAGGGCTTGACTGGGTAATAGTTGTGCTCTTTGGCTTTTGGTATTTCTATGTGATTAAGCCCTGAAGAACAGAGTCTGTCCTCAGCTGTTAGGGTCATGAAGAAAACGAGTAATGTGACATTGACTTAATGTTCTAGTTCTCCAAAGGAGAGAGCATTGGCCTAACACTTTCCTAATGTGTACCTGTCGACAGGTTTAAGTTGGTTCTAATGGGAGTTACCCTGGTCAAGTTTGCAGGGAATGATACACAATTAACAAGAACTGTGCTCTGTTTGATGTTTTCTCAAACTGTATGCTATTTATCTTTCTAAGAAATTGAACCATTAAAAAACAATAAGTCTTTCTTCTCCATGGCACACAAATGATCAACATTTTAGATGACCAAAACAATTTTTGTGCCAAAGATATCCCCATTTCTAGCTTGGCTTTAGTTGCTAGTGTTGATTTATAGCAGAAAGCACCACATCATATTTTTTCCAAGCATCAAAAGTCTTAATGTGTTTTATAAGTACTCAGAAGTGCTTAAAATCCACAAACTTTTGCATTCCAATTTTTTCATTCTTCTGTAAGCATGTATTTAAATTGGCTAAACAGATGGCTTTCTACTTGTGAGAAAAAAATGCCCAGAGTAGTCACCTCAAGACTGAGAACTCAGGTTAAATTTCATTCTGGAGTGTGCTTTTACTACCAGGTATTTAACCTTTGAAATGGAGGGTATTCAAAGAAACAAGGAGAAACTCAGAGTGATCTCTTTGACATTGGTGCGGAGGACTTTTTGAGGCAGTGTCGTTCTAGAAATTTCATAATTAAAAGCTTTGAAATGAAAATTCTGTATAATCTGGGATCCAACGCAGGGCTTCATATATTCTTGACAAACGCTTTCCCACTGAGCTACATATTCAGATCCCAACACTTTAAAATATTAAAAAAACCCCAAAATTTCAAAGCTTTTCAGTTTCCTCTTGACTTCAAAAACTATAGGAGAAAACACTTTGGGTGTTTCTTCATAACTCTAGGAACTGACACAGAAAGATATGAATGCAGTTATGGAGAAGGCAATGGATGTTTTGTTGATTCTGACTAACACAGAAGTGTCTTCTGCAGTCATTTTCAACCTGTAGAGTCTCCTCTTGTTGAACGTACACTTGGCAGAGGCCAAGAAGGAATGGATCAGTGAAGTGTGCAAGGACGTGCAGATAGTACATGATTAATTTTTTGAGACATTAAGCACCTTAAATGAGTACAATTAAGAGTCCCTTATGTGATAGAATGAACTGAATGAAAGTCTGTCTTTTAAGCTTGTGCTAAATCCGTTTTGGAACAGACCAATTTTGGAAGGTAGAATTTGGGGACCTACCAGAGAGGAATTCAAAGAAAACATCTTGTTTCAGACAGACCTAGGTTTAAGTTTTGTCTTCATTGTTCTCAGCCCTGTGACCTGTGGATATGATTTAGATTTTATAAGCACCTTCTATGGCTTTATATAATAGTGAAAACTTCTTCTATTAATATTCAATGCTGTAATACATATAAGATGGTATAATGTAATTTCTCAATAAAAGATAGCCATTTCCATGTGAGAGAACATTTTGAATAAACAGAAAAAAGGAGGGAGCTCGCAGTGTTTACAGGGTAATAAGAAGATTATGAATGGAGAAAGGGATTGAATCAGAGAAGCAAAGTTGAATGATATAAAAAGATAAATTAGTACCAGTTGAAATCATTCATTTTTTTCCTCATTAATAATTGATTGAGCTTGTTTATGTCAAAAGTCCTCTGTTAGGTATAGAGATGAAAGTATAAGGGAGATGTTGCCTTGAAATTCCGTCAGGTGTTAAAAATCTGGGGCTCTATGTTTAGGACAATTCTTCAAGAAGGGAGGAGCTTGAGAGTGCTAGTTTTTGGTGATTAGCATAGAATATTGTTTTCATGATATAAGATAAAAACACTTGCTATCTTCTTTTTTGTTTGTTTGTTTTTCTTTTTCCAATTTTTTATTAGGTATTTTCTTCATTTACATTTCAAATGCTATCCTGAAAGTCCCCTATGCCCCTATGCCCCACCCCACCCTCCCCTACCCACCCACTCCCACTTCTTGGCCCTGGCGTTCCCCTGTACTATCTTCTAATGCTATGCTATGCTATGCTATGCTATGCTATGCTATGCTATGCTATGCTATGCTATGCTATGCTATGCTATGCTATGTGTGATCATATCTTGTGGCTCATTTCTTTGTGAGACAATCCATTCAAATGTGCTAGGAGAGGTCTTGTATTTAGGAATTCATTTCATCCCCCCAAACAAAGCCCTCGCTTTGAAACTACTATCACACTTTTGGTTAAATCTTTCATTTAGTTTGGGATTTTCCACACATGCTGCTGCATTGGGGCTACCATCTTGGTGGTCATTAGGGATTGGGACTAGAATAACTGTTCTGGATTCAGGAGAAACGTGGAGATCTACATGTCTGGATATCAGAGCTATTTTGATTATGAGCTGTGAGTAGATATTCCTACCTTGTTGGTAGAATTCTTTAACCAGAAGTGCTAAAACACAGAAAACACCAGAAGCATGCCAGAATTCTAGATTGAATGACTGAATATAGACTTTTTTTTTTTTTTGATGAAACTTTGCTTGAATGGTTTCTAGATCTTCTCACACAGGTTTTGCATCTTGTTCTCACTAGTAGGTCTATTACTATTCTCTTTACTTTCTCCATTAGCTCAGTAGAACCTAGATCACAGACTAGGACAGACTGGCTAACTATAGTATCTGTGAGCCCCTTTGAGATCTGCTTAGTTGATTTTTCAGACCTGTTCTCTGGCCTTTAGACTCCTTCCTTCCCCTCTTCTTCAGGTTCCCTTGGCTTTGCCTAGTATTTGGCTGTGGGTCTCTGCATTTGTTCCTATCAACTGCTGGACAATGAGTGGGTACCATACACTATTGTGTGTCTAATTGTTCTTAAGATGATCATATTTTGTTTCTCGGCTTAGAAAGTATCATTGGGGTCTAGGATTGAAGACATAATCTAAGAGGGAGGTGTAATACTCTCCTCTAATATCTAAGCACTGGCTTTATGACTGTTGTTATATATGATTTTATACCTGACTTTGACGCCCGCACACAGACATTGATCTACACAGAGCTCACTTTATTCTTTTTTGGTGGCTGTTCAGTTCAGGTGGTTAGGGCACCAGCTAATGAGAGTAAGGTCACAGGTTCAATCTTTGTGTGGGCCACGGAGGCTTGCTTTGTTCAGTGACCACAGACTTGGTTCAGCCAGCTGTCTAGCATATGTCTGCCCTGGGTCACAAGAGGACAGGGTAAGAGCGTGTGGATGGACAAGACCGAATCCATTTCCAGCATTAGGGAAAGCCAAGCCAAGCACATGTCCTGCTAATGGGGGTCAATGGTGTTTCATTTAAATGAAGTTGACATTTTATTACTTCTGGCTGAGAAAGTCTTTTGAATGCCAAAGTTAAATGTGTTTGCGCATGTGTGTGTGTATGGGTTATGTGGTGTGTGTGTGTGTGTGTGTGTGTGTGTGTGGGCATTTCTAGTAAATGAAACGTTGTAGAAAACCTGAGGTGATTACAGGTTCTTAAGTATAGATTAATGATGTAAATATTTAAAATGTTGGGTTAGTGTTAATAAAAAGATAGTTTAGTATGATTACACAGGACTTTTTTTTCAAATATGTGTCGGCTAGTGAAATAAAAAGCTGCTTCTTCAGGTGGCAGTTGATAATGACTGATTTTGTTTATGAATGAAAACATATCTGTTGTAGTGCTGAACATCAAATTCGAGCGTTCGAGCATTCGAGCATGCTCTGCAAGTAGACTTTCACTGAGCTGCATTCTTCAGCTTCCTAATGAGAAATTTCAACTGAGCTTTCTGCTACTCAGACCACTACACACTAGCAAACCAGGTATGGTTAATTATACTCCCCCAGAGTTTAGTCATTATTCAGCTGTTAGATTCCAGCTCATATTTTTAGGTAAACGTGTCCCCTTATCAACTTCATTATTTAGCATTAGGCTTTTTTTAGATTTCAAACTGGATTAAAAGCAACCAAATTCTAAACTCGACTGCTTCAGCTGTTTCCTGAAGCTGGATCTTTACCTAAACTGAACAACTAATTTGACACGGTAGAGGGAGGGCAGAGAGCAGAGGGAAATTTAGCAAAACTCACGTATTGAATATTCTAGTCACACGAGTGGGTATGTGTATCTTGAAATTCCTTTAACAGGCAATATATTCAAATGGGTTAAGAAATAAGAATACAAAATAGTGCATTGTCAAAAAAATCGCTGCTTCTTCTGCACCCAACATCCAACTCTTGTCTACCTTTTTGTCCAGCCATTCATACATATTTTTTGTATATTGTTCCAGAATTTATTTTTGCCAAAATATCTTAAACTCTCTCTGCTTTTAGTAGACGGAAACATTACATGCATTGTTCTTACATTTGATTTTTTTACTTAATTACATAACCCAGAAATGAGCATTTTCATATGAGCAGAATGGCTTCATTTTTATAGTCGTATACTCTTCTACTGAGTTTATGGATTATAATTTATTTTTTCTTTAATGATTAGTCTTGGTGTATTTTCTGTTATAGAAAAGAATATAATTAATTACTGTGGGATGTAATTATTTACTTTGGAGTATACAAAAAGCATTCTTATCTTTTAAAATATGTGTATAGTATTCCTCCAAGTGATAAAACTACAATTATTTATCTCCTTAAAGATGAACCAGCTTGCTTCTATAATTATACTATTTATTGTATTTTTCTAAGATGAAGGAGTATGTGTAAGTGAATGTTTTTAAAATGTACGTGTTTTGCTTCCGCCACCCAGATATGAGCTCTTCTCATGAGAGAGCTGTCCCTCTTTCTAAGGTGGCCTCTGTGAGAACAAAGCCATGTTCAGTTTAGAGCACCAAGATTGTGAAGCCCAATGGTGAGAAGCCGGATGAGTTCGAGTCTGGCATCTCTCATTTGGGAACTCAACATCACTGCAGCCAAGGAAATTGAAGTTGGTGGTGGTCTATCATAATTTTTGTACCAGTTCCTCAGCTTAAATCTTTCCAGGAAATCCAAGTCCGGCTAGTTCGTGAATTGGAGAAAAAGTTCAGTGGGAAGCACGTGGTCTTCATTGCTCAGAGGAGGATTCTGCCCAAGCCAACCCGGAAAAGTCAAACGAAAAATAAGCAGAAGCTCCCCAGAAGCCGCACCCTGACAGCAGTGCAGGACGCCATCCTTGAGGACTTAGTCTTCCCAAGTGAAATTGTGGGTAAGAGGATCCGTGTGAAACTGGATGGCAGCCGGCTCCTAAAAGTCCATTTAGACAAAGCACAGTAGAACAACGTGGAACACAAGGTTGAAACTTTTTCTGGTGTGTATAAGACACTCACAGGCAAGGATGTTAATTTGGAATTCCCAGAGTTTCAGTTGTAAAGAAAATGACTGAATAAAGTGTCGTTCATAGTAAAAAAAAAAAAAAAAAAGTATGTGTTTTATGTGATACATGTGAATTCTGGCAGTGCAATGAAAGTAATGTGCTTAGCTGAAGTTACTTGGATTCAGTGAAAGAAAATGATACGAAGATGAGAGTCTATATGATCATAGCTGAGTGGAAATACGCAGATGGGACCCGTTTCTGCCGTGGATAATTTTTAGATACATTCATCACTAGCTTTGGGGAGAAGTTCTGTCACTATGTTGGAAATCTTTCCAGAAGACAAGATATTGATAAAAATGATGATTAATATTGGTACATGCAAGGTACAGAAAGTACTACATTACAGATTATTTTATGTGAATCCAGTTAAGTATATTATCAAGGATTATAGTAATTTATTTTAAACAAATAGGTAAAAAAGAAGGTTCATTCCAGGCAATGTGGCCCGAGAGCACTTCCCTTAAGAGTTTTCCACATGCTCTGAAGTTAGCATAGCTGCTAGGCATTTTCTAGTACATGTGACCAGGTAGTTCCTTTTAAACAAAGGAGCTTTAAGTGAGTGGTAGATGAAAGACTGAGTGAACAAGAGACACTGTAAGTGTTTGCCATTTTTAATGATGTAGTTCTTGTAGATTATTCATATATTCATTTATTCATTCATTCATAAATCCATTCATTTACTTTCAAATCCATTTATTAACTTCATTGGTTTATACATTTTTTGCCAGATTTAATCGTAATTTGGCTGTAAGTACACTACTTATTGTGCTAAGGGCTGGAAAACACAAGTACAAGATAAGATGCAGAGCATATCCTATCATCTTGAATAAGGAACTAAGCAATGGACAGGAGTGTAGGGGAGTATCTCTTGTAAAGTGCCCTGGCACCTTCAAGAAAGGACAAAATAACATCACTAGGTAAGTGACAATGGCATTTGTCCTGGAGAACAAGAAAACTGGAGCAAGGAAAGCAATATGATAGAGTTAGCTCCCAATACAGTGATTTATTGAAAGACTACATTGGCTGTTTGTGTCAGGGAATTGCCAGTCAGAAGCCAATGAAAGGAACAGTGCCCATCCACTTTCCATAGAACTAGGGAATACACTTGACACAAACTGGTTCCATGTTGTCCACTGGTGACGAGTTGGATGTTTGGCAGATAACTTCGTGTCTCTCTAGATGCACACAGAGGGTGGATTCTTCAGCTTTGATAACAAAATTATAGCATTTAAGAGTTGAACTAGGCCCATGGTCCTCTACCCCTGCATGGAGTACGACTGTGGGTCCCAGAGCACACCTGGAATGAAAGTCCTCTTGTGGTTTGCATCAAGACTGTTTCTTTTTTTTTTTTTTTAAAGATTTATTTATTTATTATATGTAAGTACACTGTAGCTGTCTTCAGACACTCCAGAAGAGGGCATCAGATCTTGTTACAGATGGTTGTGAGCCACCATGTGGTTGCTGGGATTTGAACTCCAGACCTTCAGAAGAGCAGTCGGGTGCTCTTACCCACTGAGCCATCTCACCAGCCCTCAAGACTGTTTCTTGTGAGTGATTTGGGGTGTCGCCTTTCCTGAGTCAGAACGTGGGGGAGTCCTCACGTTGTGGGTCTTTCATTTGGTGCGTTGGTCGGGAAATGCGACCACTCTTCACACCTGAGAACCGACTTGGAGATATGGAGATCTCCTCTGGAATGTGTGTATGCCGGCCGGTGTCTCTGTTCTGAGTGTCTGTTTTCTGTTTTCTGAAATGAACGTGCGCTTGTTGTGTTGGTTTGTTTGTTGATGTCTCATCCTTTGTTTCTGAAGCATGGCACAGCCTGAGTTTGGATCCTCCTGAGTTTAGATACTGATCAGCCTGAGTTTTGCATTCTGATCCATCTGAGTTTATTGCTCCACTATGTTCATAGCAGCCTTATTTATAATAGCCAGAAGCTGAAAAGAACCCAGATGCCCCTCAACAGAGGAATGGATACAGAAAATGTGGTACATTTACACAATGGAGTACTACTCAGCTATTAAAAACAATGAATTTATGAAATTCCTGGGCAAATGGATGTATCTGGAGGATATCATCCTTATTGAGGTAACCCAATCACAAAAGAAGTCACTAGATATGCACTCACTGATAAGTGGATATTAGCCCAGAAACTTAGAATACCCAAGATACAATTTGCAAAACACAAGAAAATCAAGAAGAAGGAAGACCAACGTGTGGATACTTCATTCCTCCTTAGAATAGGGAACAAAATACCCATGAAAGGAGTTACAGAGACAAACTTTGGAGCTAAGATGAAAGGATGGACTATCCAGAGACTACCCCACCTGGGGATCCATCCCATAATCAGTCACCAAACCCAGACACTATTGCATATGCCAGCAAGATTTTGCTGAAGGAACCCTGATATAGCTGTCTTGCATGAGGCTATGCCAGTGCCTGGCAAATACAGAAGTGGATGCTCACAGTCATCTATAGGATGGAACACAGAGTGTCCAATGGAGGAGCTAGAGAAAGTACCCAAGGAGCTGAAGGGGTCTGCAACCCTATATAGGAACAACAATATGAGCTAACCGGTAATCCCCAGAGCTCATGTCTCTAGCTGTATATGTAGCAGAAGGTGGCCTAGTTGGCCATCATTGGGAAGAGAGGCCCCTACGTCTTGCAAACTTTATATGCCCCAGTACAGGAGAACACCAGGGCCAAGAAGTGGGAGTGGGTGGGTAGGGGAGCAGGGTGGGGGGAAGGTATAGGGAACTTTCAGGATAGCATTTGAAATGTAAATAAAGAAAATATCTAATAAAATAAAATAAAAAAAAAGAGTTGAACTAGTCTGGGCTTATATTTTCTAAAACTTACTTTAACAAGGGTTCTTAAATGCTTTAACCTCCTTTATAGCCCACTGATCAAAGGAAGGGGAGGAAGATGGCTAATAGGACAAGGAGGATGTGAACCTGTTTAGAAAGAGTTTTTTGGGGGTGATCTCAATCTTGATTGTTAGCAGTCAGTCCGCTAGCAAAACATCAAACGTGAATCATCATCAGTGACTCGATTGAAGAGAAACCACAAGGCTCCCCTGATCAGCATAAGTCCGACGAAGCAGCAAGAAGCAACTGAAACTCCACCAGAAATTCCTTAGTGCGTTTCTCTCTATGAAGTCAGGACAAAGGAAGATCAGAGAAGAAAGCAAGGCAGAACCAATACCAGTG
Organism: Mus musculus; assembly: GCF_000001635.26. Classification (NCBI taxonomy): domain Eukaryota; kingdom Metazoa; phylum Chordata; class Mammalia; order Rodentia; family Muridae; genus Mus; species Mus musculus. Next base: position 57,288,308 of record NC_000074.6, on the reverse strand, counting down.
TCCTCCACTGTCTGTTGGGTTCTACTTCTGCTCTTTCCAAGCATCCTGTATCCTCTCAAGTGTCTGCTCAGGCTCACCATCTCATCAGAGAGCTTCCATAAAAACATCATGTGTCTGTTCCCAGCAAAACATCCGCTCATAAGACAGTTTCCAGGAAAACATCATAGGACACAACTGAATCCCCAACAAAACCAGAAATTCCCACTTCAGACTAGAGCTTAAAGTTTACCACATGAAGCACTGTGATTTTAACACTGACAAAACTAAATTTTAGAAAGTAAAAGACTTTACTCAAGAGTATGTGGGTATTGAGTCAAATTGTTATCAGTAAATATGTATGAAACCTGTTAAGAGGGTTAAGGGTAAGGATCAGATGGTAGAGTGATTGCCTAATATATAAGAGGCTCTGGGTTTCCAAATACATTCCTTTAATTGTAAAATATTTTTCTTTGTCTATCTTTGTATTTTCCAGGCAGTATACCAGTTAGGATGCATTTTTAAAATACTAATAACAATCTTACCTCCATTTAACAAATAATGAAGCTTAGAACTAGAAAGAGGAAATAAATTCTCAAGAAGAAAACTCACACAAATGCCCCTCAACAGAGGAATGGATACAGAAAATGTGGTACACAATGGAGTACTACTCAGCTATTACAAAGAATGAATTTATGACATTCCTAGGCAAATGGATGGACCTGGAGGCCATCATACTGAGTGAGGTAACCCAATCACAAAGGAACTCACACAATATGTACTCACTGATAAGTGGATATTAGCCCAGAAACTTAGGATACCCAAGATATAAGATACAATTTGCTAAACGCATGAAACTCAAGAAGAATGAAGACCAAAGTGTGGACACTTTGCCCCTTCTCAGAATTGGGAACAAAACACCCATGGAAGGAGTTATAGAGACAAAATTTGGAGCTGTGACAAAAGGATGGACCATCTAGTGATTGCCATATCCAGGGATCCATCCCATAATCAGCTTCCAAACGCTGACACCATTGCATACACTAGCAAGATTTTGCTGAAAGGACCCTGATATAGCTGTCTCTTGTGAGACTATGCCGGGGCCTAACAAACACAGAAGTGGATGATCACAGTCAGCTATTGGATGGGTCACACGGCCCCCAATAGAGGAGCTAGAGAAAGCACCCAAGGAACTAAAGGGAACTGCAGCCTATAGGTGGAACAACAATATGAACTAACCAGTACCCCCCAGAGCTCTTGTCTCTAGCTGCATATGTATCAAAAGATGGCCTAGTCGGCCATCACTGGAAAGAGAGGCCCATTGGACTTGCAAACTTTATATGCCCCAGTACAGGGGAACGCCAGGGCCAAAAAGGGGGAGTGGGTGGGTAGGGGAGTGCGGGGGGGGGGGGTGGGAAAAAAAGAAAAGAAAAGAATCAATCATTTCTACTTTAAATTCTCAGGGTGCACATTTACTCATTAATAATTTTTTATTAAATCATATCAAGAAACTGAAGGTAAAGATGGGTACAAAAAATTAATCTCATTGGGAAGAGAGGCTCCTTGGTCTTGCAAACTTTATATGCCTCATTACGGGGGAAACACCAGGGCCAAGAAGTGGGAGTGGGTGGGTAGGGGGGTGGAGGGAGAAGGTCTGGGGGACTTTTGGGATAGCATTTGAAATGTAAATGAAGAAAATACCTAATTAAAAAAATAAATAAAAAAAAAAGAAAACTCACACAAAAAATAAATCCTAGGTCAGACCTCCAAATTTTCTTTTATTATTGAAAAATATCGTTATTGATTAATGTACATAACTCACTTTGAATAACTATTGTTATTTTTCTTTTAAAATTTGTACTAATGAACAACAATTTAATGTGGTAATCATGTTAAAAGTGACATCTTCATACAGAAAAAGAGTATGTGGGTGATAATAAGCAGACAAGAGCCTGGCTTTTCCATGTCTTGACTCTCAGCTGGATGGATTTTAATTCCACTGTGCTGCCTTTACACTTATGCATGTAGGGCTATGGCTAGCTAGGCTCAGTTAAAGATGGCTGATGGTAGTTTAGAAAGTAAAGCCATACAAAATTAGGTCAACCAGCTATGAGATATTTGCTAGATGTAAGGTTTGAAAGCCAGAAAAGAGGTTGCCATAGAGGAGTTTGAAAATGACATAAAGGACCTACAGTCTATTTGTGAAAACCAGATAGAGGTAAGCTGTATAAACAGCTGTATTTTCAACCTTTCTCCATTCCCAATACATACTTATATGGTATATATGTTCTTGGTACAAAAGAGTCCACATGGGCCAGGTGAACAAACCTCAAACTGAACAATAGAAATTTAGAGAACACCCAATGATAAGTGGTCTGGGAGAGCTTGTGGGCTTAGATTTTTTAAAAAAACTTACTTTTAGTGACCCAAACAAATCCATGAGAGAACTCCTACAGCTGATAAACAACGTCAGCAAAGTGGCTGGATATAAAATTAACTCAAACAAGTCAATAGCTTTCCTCTACTAAAAGGATAAACAGACTGAGAAAGAAATTAGGAAAATGACACCCTTTACAATAGTCACAAATGATACAAAATATCTTGGTGTGACACTAACCAAGCAAGCAAAAGATCTGTAGAGACCACATCCAGTGGATAGACATGGCCCCCCAGTTGAGGGATGGGGCCACCCATCACCTCAAAAATATTAATCCAGAATACCTCCTGTCAAAAGGAAATGCAGGGACAAAAAGTGGTGTAGAAACGGAAGGAAAGGCCATCCAGAGACTGCCCCACCTAAGGATCCATCCCATCTACTGACGCCAAACCCAGACTCTATTGCTGGTGGCCAGAAGTACTTACTGATAGGAGTCAGGTATAGCTGTCCCCTGAGAGGCTCTGCCAAAGCTGGACCAATACAGATGCAGGTGCACACAGCCAAACAGTGGACTGAACGCGGGGTCCCCAGTGGGGAAGTTAGGGCAAGGACTGTAGGAACTGAAGAAGTTTGCACCTCATAGGAAGAACAACAATATCAACCAACCAGATCCCCAGAGCTCCCAAGGACTAAACCACCAATCAAAGAGTACACAGGGGGTGCCCATGGTTTCAACTGGATATGTAGCAGAAGATTGCCTTATTTGCCATCAATGGGAAGGGAGTCCCTTGGTCCTGTGAAGCCTGATGACCCAAGATAGGTTAATGCTAGGGCGCTGAGGTAGGAGTGTATGGGCCGGTAGGGAAGCACCCTCATAGAGGCAGGGGGAGGAAGGAGGGTATAGCTGCCTTGTAGAGGGAAAACTGGAAAGGGGAATAACATTTGAAATGTAAATAAATAAAATAACCAATAAAAATGAGAGTTCACAAACTCTTTGACCTCCCCTCCCCCTTTCTATCCCACTGTCCAAAGGTAAGGTAGGAAAGATGGTAAATAGGACAAGGGAATGTGGATCTCTTTAGAAGTAGATCTTTAGGGCAATTCCAGTCTCCATTTTTAGGATGCCAGCAGCCTAGTCTAGCAGTGGTAGGATAGCAAGCATGAGTGGTGGCACAATATAGCAGAAACTGCCAGGCCTCTGCCGGTCAGCGGGATAAACCAGAGCCAGCTGGGAGGACCAGAACTACAGGCAAAGGTCTCTGCCATGCTTCTCTCAATGAAGCAAAAGTGAATTTTCAAGACCAACAAAGCTTTGCAAAGCCAGTTATGCAAGTGCGCCATCACTGTCACTGTCTGGTGAGTCTTATTTATTTCTCCAAACATCACATGTCTTCCCATGGGTCTTGCCTAAGCAAAACACCACATGAGTCTGCATCACCTGACATAACCAGAAACTTCTAGTTCAGGAGCTTCAGCGAGAAAGGAAGGTTTAATTCCCCCCTTTCCCTCATAGCTGAGGATCACCACAAGACTTAACCTACACTCTTATTCTGTATTAAATTATCTAGTACAAGCGCTAGGGAGTGGAGAGATAGAGAACTCAGTGTTGTACACACACACACACACACACACACACACACACACACCCACACACCCACACACCCACACACCCACACCCACACACACACACACACACACACACACACACACACACACACACACTGCTGAGTGTGTTTTTGTTGTTTCTGTGTATATAGTTTCAAGACTTAACGCTCTGCATAAGACAACCAGTAAGAATGTTCATCCTTTAGCTGACTATTTTTGGAGATACTCTGTAGTCCAAGCTGGTCTACATGTAGTCTGTTTCATTCACCATGTATTCCAAGATGGCCTCAGCTTCTTGACCATTCTTCTACCTCGGCACCCATAAGTGCTGAGATCATATCTGTGACTGACCATGTCCAGCTCCATAGTTGATTTTTCATTTTTGTTTCCCATATTTGTACATTTGTTTATTTAGCTATAGTGTATGGAGGTATAAAAATGTGAGCAGAAAGTAGTTAATTTCAAGATGGTTTTCAAGTAGCCTGGCAACTGAGTAAAATTAATTAATATTATAATTGAGATTCTCAGTCATGGAAAGGTGACGAGCCATGCTAGGCCTAGTATTTAAATCAGGATGAAGGTACTGGTGACTCTGCTTCTGTAAGCACAGCTGGGAGATAAAATTCTCTCTTGGCTTACTGCAGTGCAGTCTTAACCTAGTACTGCACGACAATATTTCCAGAGATATTTTCTCCCATTGTAGTCAAGAAAAATGAGACTCTTGTGCTCACAGAACATTCCAAAGAGGCAACAGAGTAAAATGGAAAGTGTTAGACTCATGTCTGTGTTGGCTAAGGCAGACATAGATGTAAATAAAATGGAGAAGAGGTTTTCCCTTGTCTGTCCTTGAAGTCCTTTTTAAGAATGTGCCTTAATGTGTTATGTGGTTTTATCTATCTATCTATCTATCTATCTATCTATCTATCTATCTATCTATCTATCTATCTATCTATCTATTTATTTGCTTTTCTGGTTTATAATAGGCAGGTACATTATGCCCATCTATGCAAATAAAAAAATTGAAAATACATCTTTGTCTTACACCACCATTGCTGGCCCTTCTTTCCTTCCTTCCTTCCTTCCTTCTTTCCTTCCTTCCTTCCTTCCTTCCTTCCTTCCTTCCTTCCTTCCTTCCTTCCTTTCTTCCTCTCTCTCTCTCTTTCTTCCTTCCTTTCTTTCTCTCTCTCTTTCTTTCTTTCCACTAATATCCAGTTTTAAAGATGTTTAGATAGTTTATATTAGTTATAACATTGAATGATTTCTTTCTTATTACATTTATTTAGTTATTTATCTATTATTCATTTATTTATTTTGTGACTAGGACTTGATATGTAGCTCATGCTGTCTTTAAACTTGTCATTCTCCCTTCTTCAGGATCCTAAGTGCTGGCACTTTTGGTATCCACCAGCACATCTGGTTCTTAATATAGTGTTTTAATAAAAAATATTTTTATGTGTGTGGGTGGTTTTGCCTGCATGTATGTTTGTGCACTACATGCATACCTGGTGCCCATTGAAGCCAGAATAGGGCATTCAGATTCTCTGGCATTGAATTACAGATAGTTGTAAGCAGATATGTGGGTACCAGGAATTGAACCCAGGTCTTCTAGAAGAGCAGTCCATACTCTGATCCTTAACTGAGTTTTGAATGATGAATATTTTGAAGGACAACATTTTTCCTAAGAAAGCCCTTGGGAAAAAGTCATGTGGCATCTTCTGCCTCTGTACCTCTTGGTGGTGAAATATCTAATCAGGTACCAGCGAATTCCAAACGAGCTTTGTAGGTGTGTTTGGTAAGGAGGTGAAAGCTTCCAGCTTGGTGCTTTGTTAGGGGACTAACTGTTGATTTGAATTGTACATCAGTTTGTTCCAAGTCTTTCTTGTGTTCAGATTGGAGTTGTCAGAACTGCTGATTCATACAACTCGGAGGTCATGAACTGGCAGTGTCAGAATTGCCATGTTGTAGAGTCTATGGAAATGGGGTTGTTCTGTGGGGCTTCCAGAGCAGATTTCAGGGTCATCTTCACTTTTCAATGGGAGAACTTTATGCGATCACATATTTATTACATGGACTTTATGCCAGAAATGTATCTGAAAAGCAACTCTATGTTCTTTCTGTTCTGCTCTGCTTATTCCCCTGGAGGGATCCTTAGTCTGGCAGTATGAGTTGTTTTCTTTTTCTTTCTTTTTTTTTTTAAGTGTTTCTTCCTGCTGCAAATGGTCTATTCAAAATATTGCCAGACATATTTAATTCAATGTGGGAAATCTAAGACGACACAAGTGCTTACTAATCTTCAACTTTATAAATCAGTTTTTCATCCTCAGAGGAATTTTCTTTTTGAAAAAGATATTTCCTGTACAATTATTACTCCCTTTGATCTCATACTATGCTTGGTTTTTTTTTTTTTCAGATAAGGGAGGTCAACAATTCCTCAGCTATAACTTCAGAAATGCAGATAGCTATCATGTACTGTGTGACATGCAATTCATTATTCAGTTGTGAATAACCACCATGAGCCTATACGAATCCTTTTACAGTTTATCTTTTCCTGGCTGGCCAAGTTTCTATAACACTTAAAGCTATTTTGTGTGTGTGTGTGTGTGTGTGTGTGCAAGAAGGATAAACAATCCTTTTTTTAATTTTTAATTTTTTATTTATTTTTTTCCTCTTATTTTTTTATTACGTATTTTCCTCAATTACATTTCCAATGCTATCCCAAAAGCCTCCCACCCCCACTCACCTACCCACCCATTCCCATTTTTTGGCCCTGGCGTTCCCCTGTACTGGGGCATATAAAGTTTGCCTTTCCAGTGGGCCTCTCTTTCCAGTGATGGCCGACTAGGCCATCTTTTGATACATATGCAGCTAGAGTCAAGAGCTCCGGGGTACTGGTTAGTTCATAATGTTGCACCTACAGGGTTGCAGATCTCTTTAGCTCCTTGAGGATAAACAATTCTTGGCATCATTTAATGACAAGTGACATTTAAATTAAAACATGGAAAATTATCTTAGGGGAAAATCTAAATTTGTCTCTCCTTTCTTTGATGTACCTAGTAATTCTCATTTTTGCCTTTCAGATAAACTGGCTGACTATACAGAAGCAGGACTTAGTCTTCGGGACTCTTGGGAACAGTGTTTACTGGCATCCCACCATGTCTCCTCTGTCCAGCTTAGAATGTACCCTCGAACTCCTTACCCGAATAAAGACTCCTTGGAATGTCTCAGGAAACAAAAGATTGTTTCAGGGTCCCACTGCATTCTTAAAGAAAGTCTTCTCACAGTTTTTAGTTCACCAAATAAAGCAGCCTGGAGATGCCTGGAAGAGGGCTTTCCCAATATTGAGTCTCTGGCCAGCTGAAATTCCACCTGCTGAGCTGTAACACTGTGGAGATTGTTGTCCAGTGGGTATTTTTGCAACTTTCTGCTTGGCGCTCAATAAAACAGACTGTATTACTGTGAGGGAGAAATTTAAGTTACTGCTCATTTGAGTATTAATCTATCAAAAATATGTCCTGGACTTATTTTTACTAACCAACAAAGGGACTGTTATACACTTACCACAGAAAGTCCTTCCTTCATATTGATATTTTTAATTTCTTAATTGAGTGGCTTTACTTCCTAGCCTAATGTCGACATTATTTTCAGACTATTAGTGAACTAAGAGAGAAGGTTAATTTGTATCTTGAATTGGACTTTTGTTATGAAATGAAAAGCCTTTGTTGTAGCCCAAGATCCCATTTTCGCCTGGACTCTTTCTCCTTTGCTCCACTCCTTCTGTATCCATGGCCCTTGAAGGCGACACCCTCATTCCTTCCTTTCTACTTCCCACCAGTAAGACAGCATCTGTGTCAGAGGATGTAGATTCACAGTTTTGATTAATTTCATACATGAGTGGGAATATGGGTGTTTCTATGATTAGGAAGATGGGCGTTTTCTATGGAAGCAGAGAAGACCAGTGAGGAAAGTGCGTGCAGTTCCTCTTTCTAAAGAGTCCCTCCGGGCCAAGTGCTGTGGGGTTCACCTGTGCATTAGCACGAGGATGCTGAGACAGGAAAGGGCTTGATTCCAGGAGTTCAAGATTACCTTGGGCAATATAGTGAGACCATATCTCCTCTAGACAATTAATTGATAGGGTAACATACAGTAATCTCTCTCTCTCTCTCTCTCTCTCTCTCTCTCTCTCTCACTCTCATATGTGTGCATGCATGTGCACGTGCCTGCAGAAATATGTGGGTTCAGGTGCATATGTGTATCTCTTGAAGCCGGAGATCCTCATCAGGTGCCTTCCTCAATTGCTCTCCACTGTACTTTGTGAGACATAGTTTCTCACGGAACCGGAAACTCCTTTTCAATTATACTAGTTGGCCAGCGAGCTCCAGGGGGTCCTCTTTGGTTCCACTTCCCCAGTACTACTGTGGCCAGATATGTATCTATTTTAAATGTGGTTTCTGGAAGATCAGACTCAGTGGTATTTAAAAAAATATTCTTCATTAGTTAATTTATTTACTTTAAATCCCCTCCCTCCACTCTTCCCAGTCCTCCCTCTCATCTCCCTTCCCACTGTGCCCCGTCCCTTTTTTTCCTCAGAGAAGGGGAGACCTTCATGGATATCAACTTGCCTTGGCATATCATGTTATACTAGTACATTTATTTCCCCCCTTCCTGCAGTGAAGACGACAAATTTTGCGAACTATTACTCTTTTATTTCCTTTTTTATTAATCATTCAATTCATTTACATCTCAAATGATATCCCCTTTCCTGGTTACCCCTCTCCAGCCCTCCCCCATACCATCTGATCTCTCCCCCCTCCCCTTTGCCTCTATGAGGATGTTCCCCTACCCACCCACTCACCTATCCATCTTTATTCCTTCATGTGGATCTGTGAATTGAGCTGAGGTTGTCAGGCTTGGTGACAGGCACCTTTACTCCCTCTGAACCTGCTTGCCTAACCCTAAGTTCCTCTTAAACGCTCATAGTTAGTAAAAGTACAGATCAAAGTCTTTAACATCCTTTTCTCAGTCATGTCCAGGGGCAGTGTCTTGTGGCTGCTGTTGTTTTTGCTTTCCTTTGTGTAAAATTTTAGTAGAGGAGTTTCAAAGCTTGCTTAAACTTGGAAAGTAATTAAAACAAAAAAAGTTTGAAGTAACTCCAACTTTTAAACAGAAAACAAGGCTTGGCCTCCAATTCTAGTTCTTCCTTGTTCTTGCTCAAATTCAATTAGCTGATGAGTATCCCTGTGTCTGTGTGCCTCTGTGTCTGTTTGTCCAAGTCCATGTATCTGTGTGCTATGTATGTATGCGTATAGGGGTTGTATAAACATATGAACTGTACATATGCATGTATATGTATGAACAACTATTGAAACAGAGATTTTAGTGAAAGAAATGAGGCAAATTTAAATGTCACATCTGGCCCAATGATCAAATTCCAGTTCCCCTAACAATGACTAGAACATATAATGGTATGAGGTCAACCAGAGACATTCTATTAAAGGGTGTACCACTCATCTTCCAAAAAAGCATTCAATATGTGAAAGTACCCAAAGTTTCACACAGAGTAAGTGCTCAGCATCTTTTATGTTTGTAGTATGAAAGGGATTTGTCATTTTCCATTAAGAATTAAGTTATTTTTTTACATCCTTATTAAATTTTTACATTACCTCATTAGTAGCCATCAGATCTGTATAATTATTTGTGTCATCTGACCAAACTCAAAAAGGAAAGAAAAGAAAAAAAAGTGTATAAAATACTCTAGGGAACAGAAAAAGATCCAAGTGAGTAAACTCTAAGCCAGCCTGTCAAAGACTCTGAGACCAACTGGCCCATGGAAAGTTGGAAAAGCCATTACCCACAGGGCCAGACTCAAGAAGGGATAGCATAGCTTCCCTCAGGAATCTGAATGTGAGGGTTTCTGAATGATTGATCAGTGGGTAAATATTAGCAACTGCAGCTTCTGCTTCCTGGATGTTTACAGCCAGAGTCAGAGTCAGAGCCAGATCCAGAGCCAGAGCCAGAGCTGGCTGCCTACAGAGACCTCCTCTTGAGATGCCCAACCCTTCACCCTGGGCTGTATCTTCATAAACTGTGTGTCTTAGTCAGGGTTTCTATTCCTGCACAAACATCATAACCAAGAAGCAAGATGGGGAGGAAAGGGTTTATTCAGCTTACACTTCCATACTGCTGTTCATCACCAAAGGAAGTCAGGACCAGAACTCAAGCAGGTCAGGAAGCAAGAGCTGATGCAGAAGCCATGGAGGGATGTTCTTTACTGGCTTGCTCAGCCTGCTCTCTTATAGAACTCAAGACTACCAGCCCAGGGATGGTCCCACCCACAAGGGGCCTTTCTCCCTTGATCATTAAGTGAGAAAATGCCTTACAGTTGTATCTCATGGAGGCATTTTCTCAACTGAAGCTCCTTTCTCTGTAATAACTCCAGCTGTGTCAAGTTGACACAAAACTAGCCAGTACACTGTGGTTCCAGGATATGCTGGCAGCAGTTAGAGAACCTTACCTGATCTAGCTTCATTGTTTATATGTCTGTGTGTCTCTCATTTCTTCATTCTCTCAATGCCTCTAGGCAGAGTTCTGGGACCCAAGCCACATGGGCCCTGGCTGAACTCCTCACCAAAATATGTAGTGGGACACTGAATGTAGTGACCCACACCTGTGATCTCAGTACTTGGGAGGTAGAAGCATGAGAACCAGAAGTTAAGGTTACCCTTGGCTACATAGCAAGTTCAAGGATAGCCTGAGCTACAGAGGAGACATAATCTTAAAAAATAAAAAGTGGTAAAGAGGGACCTGGGTCTCTTGAGTGCTCCCCATTTGGAGATCTTTCTTGAGTTCTCCCCATTCAGAGATCTTTCTTGAGTGCTCCCCATTCGGAGATCTTTCTTGAGTGCTCCCCATTTGGAGATCTTTCTTGAGTGCTCCCCATTTGGAGATCTTTCTTGAGTGCTCCCCATTTGGAGATCTTAGAGGGCTTCTCATCTCATCTCCTCATCTGGAGATCTTGAGCTGGGGGGTGGGGGGGGTTCTTATTCCTTACTGCTCATTAGCTCTTTTCTCAAATATTTTTACTGCGAACCTCTTAAGTCTCAATGTATTCTGCATGTGCCACTCCCAGAGTCCCCAGAACAAGCAGGCTAACTTCCTTTCTGAGATTACAGTAAGTTGGAGGGACCTGAGAGATGACAAAGGCAGGTGAGGAGAAAGGACAGCCTCGCTTGTTCTCTGGCCAGGTGTTTCCTGCTATTGTCCTCTGAGATTGAAGAGGCTCACTGACTGATCCAGGTTCTCCGACATCCCCAGTGTCCTCTTTGTTGTAAGCAAGGCCTCCTATCCGGTAATCAGTCCTGTGGCACCTCTGAAGCTCTGAAAGAGAAGGCTCTGCCAAGAGTCAACGTGGTTCTTACGTACAGAAAGAATGCTTGACATCTTGAATGGCACACTCCTACCCATCTGGAGATCTAACATGAAATACCCTTGAGCTCTATTATGATATTTCTATCCATGTGGGACAGTACTTTAAGAAATAACGTTCTTCCCACGAGGCATTTTTGCTTCATCCCTTTCTGTAATTTACTCTCATTGTGAATTGTTAAGAGGGAGGTGCCCCAGATTCAAGCCATCTTTGCTAAACCAAGCATGTATCAGCCTCAGGTTAGTATTAAAGTATAAGCTTTTATGTAATTCTATGATCAAGATAGGACACTGTATGCATTGTACGTGGCACACAGTAGGGGCTCAAATACACATGCTTCACTACTAATGGTAACAAAAAAATTTTAATAGGTCTCAGGAGAGTCTTGGAGTCACCCACCCATTTGTCATTGAGTGAAAAGAAACAGTGAGGCTAGAGATGCCAGGCTCCACTCACCTATCTTAGTTCTGCAGGTCTCTGCCTTTAGGATGCCCAATGGAAGAACTGGCCTGGCTGGTCCTCTATCTGTTTCATGTTTTAAGCCACTGCTGGCTCTGACAGTTGCAGGGAGCCCTGACTGGTTGCTGAGAGTGGTGGTATTTCCTACATTGGTTTCTCAATGAGCCATAACTCTTTCAGATTCACTGTTCACATATGGTCTCCGAGCAGACCTGGCAGTTTCCATCCACGATGCCGACTAGGGAAAGATAGGGTCTGGAAAACTCATAAAAACAACTGAGTGGTAAAGGAAAATCAATCTTCTCCTGCTTTGGACTAAGTTGACGAGAATCATTCTCCATAAATTGGAACACGGCTTAGGACACTAATCCTACTGTAATACCATTTGAAGACGAACACTGACATTTGTGACATTTAAATAACAGTTGAGGTCTGCTATTAAACCAGGGCCTCCAAGTGTTTAACCTTTGCCCTTGTGTACTATGACCCTTGGTCCAGTGCATGCAAATGTATGCATTAATGCATTTCAACTTTTTGGTGCTGCATGCTTAGTCTGGCCACTACGTACGTTACTTAATGTGAGTCGGGCATTAAGCACAAGATTTGCTTAATAAATTTTGAGTATAAGCTTCTCAAGGCACTTCTTGAACCAACCAACCTTCTTTCCTTCTTTCCTCTTTCCTTCTTTCCTTCTTTCCTTCTTTCCTTCTTTCCTTCTTTCCTTCTTTCCTTCTTTCCTTCTTTCCTTCTTTCCTTCTTTCCTTCCTTCCTTCCTTCCTTCCTTCCTTCCTTCCTTCCTTCCTTCCTTCCTTCCTTCCTTCCTCCCCCACCTCTCTCTCTCAATAGAGCTAACACTAAAGAAATTGAACCCATTGTCAAGACCTTCCTGTGAGTGAGGAAACATGTTTTCTTAAACTGAAGTTAGTTAGAGAAATCCAAAGGGGTTTACCCATTCAGTAACATTTCCTAAATGTTTTATGTCATTTATTGTGCTGGATTGAAAATAATTATCATATATCTATCACCTGCTCTGAAAAATGCAGTTATCCAACTTTATGAAACTTTGCCCATGGTTATGTGCCTTTAGATATATGCTTCTTACCCAATCTTTGCCTATATGTAATGTTTTCATGGCTTTAAAAAGCAGGTTCTCATTTCCATGGATTAATGAGTTAGACACGAAGGCTTATGCATCTTTTCTATTCATATGTAATTTTTTAAAAAAAGATGTTGGCATTAAAGACAGCTATAAAGATTTCTTTGATGTCTTAGAAAATTTCATTTTCTTTTTTAATTTAAATTTATTTTATTATTCTATGCATATAAGTGTTTTTGCCTGAATGCATGTCTGTGGACCATGCACATTCCTGGTACCCACAGAAGCCAGAAGATAGTGTCAGATTCCATTGAACAGGCATGACAGAAAGTTGTGAATTGTCATGTGGATGCTGGGCACCAAACTCAGGTCCTCTGGAAGAACAGTAAATGCTCTTAATCCCTGAGTCATCTTTCTAGCCCACTTGATTTCTTTTTGACATAGGTTTTCTTTGGGTAGCTCTGACTGGTATTTTTAACTGGAAAAGGTCTGGGGGCAGTTGGGTGACAGAAAGAAACCATGATCAAAATATATTATACAAAACACCTTTTTTAAATAACTAGAAGAAAAAGTGAGATTCTAGCATGGCTGTATATTAGCTGAATCATAGCCTGAGATGGAATTTGATAGAGTTGATCTTTTTTTTTTTTTGGATGAGTAGAAGTCAGTGAGATGTTTCATGCCCACAGTCTGCTTCCGCATTGATGAGATGGGTTAATAGCACATCTCCTAGTTGTTCAGAGGAGCGGAGAAAACAGTTCTGTGAAGACAGCCCACGCTGGTACCTTTTTGATCTCTCTCTCTTTTTTTTTAATTTTAATTTTTTTATTACGTATTTTCCTCAATTACATTTCCAATGCTATCCCAAAAGTCCACCCCTCCCCCCTCACTCCCCTACCCACCCATTCCCATTTTTTTGGCCCTGGCGTTCCCCTGTACTGGGGCATATAAAGTTTGCCTGTCCAATGGGCCTCTCTTTCCAGTGATCCAGCCCTTCAAAGGATAATAACAGAAAAAACAAAACAAAACAACAAAAAAAAAAAACAATACAAGGATGGAAATCACGCCCTAGAAAAAGCAAGAAAGTAATCCCTCAACAAACCAAAAAGAAGACAGCCACAAGAACAGAATGCCAACTCTAACAACAAAAATAAAAGGAAGCAACAATTACTTTTCCTAAATATCTCTTAATATCAATGGACTCAATTCCCCAATAAAAAGACATAGACTAACAGACTGGCTACACAAACAGGATCCAACATTCTGCTGCTTACAGGAAACCCATCTCAGGGAAAAAGACAGACACTACCTCAGAGTGAAAGGCTGGAAAACAATTTTTCAAGCAAATGGTCTGAAGAAACAAGCTGGAGTAGCCATTCTAATATCGGACCTTTTTGATCTCTTTTAGAGCCCTATTGTGCCAGCTTCTACCAGCTCTAGCCTCTAACTGACACCATACCCTGTCACAGCACAAGCTTTTCCTTTCTAGGCTGTGGTTCAAAATTGGGACAATTTAACTCCAAGGAGACACTTGCAATATCAGGAGACCATTCTGGCTATGTTTTTGGGGTTGTGCTAGCATTGAGAAAGTAAAAGCCAGGGGTGTTCTTAAACAATGTAGAATGTCCAAGAAAACTTTCTTGGACCAATGAGATGGCTCAGTGGGTTAAGATACTAGCCTTTAAGTCTGATGACCTGAATTTGATCCCTTCATGGTAGAAGGAGACAACGAATTTATTCAAGTTATCTGATCTCCACATACACACAATAGTATGTATACGTGCATGCACATGAACACACACACCCATCACATTAAATGAAATTCAATAAAAATATTTCCATTTCCCTTCATAAGAAAGATATTGAGTATAAAATGTCACTTGTTCAGAGGTTGAAAAAAACTCTCCTTAGACAGTTCTTAGATTCCCAAGAATCTGAAATACCTTTGAAAACAACCCCCTTTATAGGTCTGTTCTTCTCACATTTGGATGCAAGGGGAAGTAATTTAAAGGGGTGTGGTGAAGCTTAAATGGTGAAGGGTCCACATGCTCGTGTGAAGCTTACTTTAGCTGCCAGAGGATGGGGTCTGAGGGACAGGGAGAAATTCCTGAGTCAGCTTTTTCTGGCCACCACATTCCAATGTGAAGCCCCAACATGCTGAGGACTCCAAGTTGGTATGAAGATATATCTGTCACATTGTACATTTTTATTTATCAGTGTGATCTTAATTAATGATTATTTATATTTTGACATGTGATATCCGGGCTTTTATATTTTCCCCTGAACCACACAAGTGTTAGCGATGAGCCTATCAGCTAGATCTTTCAAACTGTGCCCCTTTACCTTTGCTGTGCATCCTTCCGCCTATGTTATAAGATTATGCTCATCTATCTTTATAGCAGGTGATGCTTGGACAGCTATAGACACGTGCACTGTGCGCTGAGCTTCAGCGACGGTTTGCTTTGCCTTCTAGTTCTGGAGTCTGTGGTCTTTTCTGTAGTTGAAACATTTATGATGATAATACGTTGGTTTCTTTTCCCAAGAGTTTCACCTTTATCTCAGCCTCTGGTAAACATGTTAGCATTTCTTCCATCAAGAGTGGAATGGATTTCTTGAATCAGACTATGCAAATGACATTACCAATGTTGCAAACACGAGATTCTGTTTGGCCTTCATCCCACAGAAACGCAGTGGGGAGGAAGAACCGGAGAGGGAGTGGCAGAAGCTTGCTTAGGTTCCTGTTGTTTTTTTTTTTTTTTTTTTCCCTCCAGGTTTTACAAAGATCCCTGGGTTCTACCAAATATCTCAGTTTCTTCCAAACAGTCTCCCATTTTTGAAAAGCAGAATCAGGCTGGGTTAGTTATCTGTAACCACAGAGACCGTCAATAAATTCCCAACATTCAGGCTTCTCTTCTGGTAATTTGCTATAAGTCTTGAAGTCCTGTTTTCATGAAAGCCTATTCTTGACCCTACCAGGGTATAGACTTAGGTTTGTACCAGATGGAGCCCCTTGTTTGATCTTTTCCTTTGCTGCCAGTAACTCCCTTCCTAATTCTCTGATGTAAGGGCTTGAGTCTCATGTATTGCCTGAGACCAGCATTTTGGACTTTATTCTGTTAGTTGCAAGAAGCAGGATGAGTCAAGTCATGTTATTCAATGTGATATATTCTATTTTCTAGAAAATTTCAGTTTAAAGTTGTGTCAAAATGCATTCAGACATCCAGTTAAAGTTCTTCCCAACAATGTCCAAAGGCACTTCGGGAACATGTGAGAGACGATGAAACAATTTCATCGAAGACATGCAGTGTATTACATATGACCTTGAATACAGAACACTGCACACAAAGTAGCAGTCCTGTGACAAATGAAGGGGTAAAGTTGGCAGGAGTGAATGAGGCTGAGTCATTCTTTCCCTTTTTATAGTTAAGGAGATTGAAGCCTTTGCAAGTCATGAAAGGGGAATTTGAATCCAATTCTCTTTGACTCCAGGGGCATAGTGGAATAGAAAAAAAATTGTTTGGTAAATGGAGATAGCAAGTGGTTCTCTTTGAAAGAGAATAGTTTTTCTTTTATTCAGATTTTGTGTTATGCCAAGAGCTAGGAACTAGGAACTCACCTAGAACTGCTGCTGTTCCTTAACAACTGTAGCTTAGAGACAAGGGAGATACGCCCCTCTTCATTTTATTATTATTATTATTATTATTATTATTATTATTATTATTATTTGTATGTGTGTGATGTATACATAGGTGGTGGGCATGTATGCTGAGGCACATGTGTGGACATTGGAGGATAACTCTGTGGAGTTGGTTATCTCCTTCCACCTTTACCTGGGTTCTGAGAACCAAACTCTGGATGCTAGGCTTGTGTTGCAAGCACGTTTACCTACTCAACTATCTTACAAATCCTTCTTTACCCAAGGGTTTAAGTCAGATTTCAAGAAAACCTGTGGATTCATTGATGCAGCCAAACTTTGGCGAAGGACAAAATTATCAAAAGGGCTTTTAGATGTAGTGTCATTGAGACAGTAGGTACATTATCCCCTGACCAACCATCTTTGTTGATGTTCGTTGACTGTTCTTGCTGTGAGTCGGTTCTTCTTCTCTGGAGTACTCACTGGGTGCCTATGAGTGAATTCAGATAAATCTGTCTGCAGTCTTTTTACATCTAGACTTAGGATACTTATCTGGCTAATCTGATTGTCTGTGCTAATATTATTATTAGGACGACTTTAAAAAAGCAAAACAATTACAAAAAATCAGTTCCACAACCTCCCAAATATTCCATTTATGTGTTTCCAGAAATAGTCTGTCTGCAACCTTAAATTTTAGCAAATTTGATCGTCTTAAAGTTCTATGGATCAAAAAAAGACACTCAGAAACATGATATGGAGAATCCCATGCCAATAGTTTTGTGGCTTAATTTTGTTTATTTCTAAAATTCCCAAACTAGTGGACATATCCCAGGATCATCTCAAATAGAGAAATTTTACTATGGTTGTTGAGTAATTATATTTTTTTTTATAAAATCACTTTACCATGTGTCTGACTCAATAACTAGCAATAGTTAAACTCTTACATATTCCATCAAGTGCAGAAGGAAAATAAGAGTAATCAAAGACCCGTGTCCACAGTAGAAAAAAGATGAATCTTTTCATCACTCTACATCCTAGGGATGCTTTGAGTACACTGTTTTTCTCTCTCTACTCTGCAGTTATTTATTGGCCAGAGGGGAGGGTGGACAAAAGTTCTTTTGAAGTTAAACATCTTGCTTGGATGAGCAGATATGTTGCATGAAATCAAAGTAATAAAAAGACAAAATGCTTTATTAAATCTTCTTTATCACTATATTGTGCTCTAGTAGAATGACCTAATTAAAGACACAGTTGAATCTCTTTTCATTTAAGAGGAGTTCAGAGGCTTTCATTATTAAAGGGTTTGCACAAACATGAACACACTGTTGTACTGCTTCCAAATTTTTCTACAGTGTCTTCTTCCTGTTTTGCTGTGATTGTTATGGCTGTCTTGGCTGCAACTCCATGACTTGAGACTAATTAGTCCGTTTTCATCTTCAAAGTACCTGTAAGGCACTTTATGATTAATATTCATAATTTCGCTTGGAGGCAGACACTGGAAATGCTACAATCCTTCCAAAGACGTGGAAACAAAAGAAAAGTGTTTGTGATTGTGTCTATTTGGATGCTGATGGTTAGCAGGTTTCTTCTGAGCTCCTGTGCTGAGCTTTTCCTTCAACATCCCCTTAGATGCTTCTAACTTGTTCCTTCTAGCAAGCAAATGAGACTAGTTACTGAGCACCTGTCAGCTGGACTCTTTCTAGGCCAGCAGTTCTCAGTCTGTGGGTCATGACCCCTTTGGGGGGTGTCTAACAACCCTTTCACAGGGGTTGCCAAAACCCATCTGAAAACAGGCATTTACATGACAATTCATAACAGTAGGTAAGTTACAGTTATGAAGTAGCAATAGAATTGATTTTATGGTTGGGGGTCACTACAACATGAGGAATTGTATTAAAGGGTTTGTACATTAGGGAGGTTGAGAACTGCTGTTGTAGATCCAGCATCATTAGTTACTGAAATGAGGTTTTCATTTAGTCCCCAAATATTATCATTCTTTGTATCTTTCATCGAAGAGCTTTTGCTCTCAGATATTATTTCCCAATTGGTTTTGCCTCCCTCTATTCCTCTCAGTGCCTCCCTCCCTCCTTCCCTCCCTCTCTCAGCTTCCCTCCCTCAGCATCCAGATCTACCTTCTTTCTGTCTTTCATTATGATGCAAACAGGCTTCTCAGGGACAACAATGAAATAAAATGTAGTAAGATAAAGCAAAAACAGGGGAATAGGACAAAACAAACAAACAGCAGGAGCAGAGCCCAAGAAAAGGCATCCGAATCAAATATAGACTTAGACACCCACTCATTTGTACACCCAAGAACCCCATAAAAATGCAAAACCAGAAGCCATTGTAGATATGAAAAGGATCTCTGGGGGTGGGGGAAGAAAAGAAAAGAAATAGAAAGATAAATTTTTTTTTAAAAGAAAAGAAAATGAGAAAAAGCCCTGACATGATATTATAGACAAGGGACCTTCAGAGATGCCATTTTGTTTGTTTTCTGTTGGACATCTACTGCTGTGCATGGCATCTACCTTTAAGAGTAGTTTATTTCCCCAGTGAGACTCCCTTGAAGAAACAGAGAACTGCCTTCAGTTTGGACTATTCTGGGGGTCAAAGCTAGCAGCTCATATTGTAGACCCTCCGTACATTGCTGCTTTGCAAAGTTGGCTCTGCACAATTCAAGTTCCCTGTCTCTGCTGAAAGTGTTTGAGTAGATGGAACTAAATGGACAAGGGAAGAATTAGCTGATTTCCTGCACACCAAGGAAAATTTGGTAAATTGGCAAAAATTGGTAAATTGTTGAATTTGACATCACCATACCCCAGATGTGTTCTTTCTTGGACAAATTCTCATTCTTTTATTGAATTTTTCATCTTCAAAGGAAAGTAATGTAATAAAGCAATCCATGCTGAATTGTAAACGATTATTCCAGTTGGAAGGTGAAGAAAGAGTCATGCCGGGATCGCTGGCATCTCAAGTGAATGAAGGTTTTGGGGAAGAATGCATGACCATTTTCCCCCTCATTTTTTTTTTTTTGCATGAGTCAAGTCTCTCAAATTATTACACAGTGGTGATGATTGGCTTGGATACTGTGTATAATATGATAGAACTTGCCCCCAAAGCTTGCTTTTCCTAAGCTTAGAATTTGTCAGAATCTAAAACAAAACAAAAACCAAAACAAGGCCAAAAAAACCAAACCAAACCAAACCAAAAAAAAAAAAAACCCCAAAAAAACCAACAACCCCTTTAATACTGTAAAAAGTACAAAGTAAAATGGTAGGTGTGAAGTAAGAACGCACAGTTTGCACCCTTAGACCCTTGGCAGTTGAGACAAGAGAGTCATGAGCTGAAGGCTCCACTCTAGATTACTTAGGAAGAATCTGTTTTAAAAAAACAAAACACAGATGACCTGGTCGGCCATCACTGGAAAGAGAGGCCCATTGGACAGGCAAACTTTATAATGCCCCAGTACAGGGGAACGCCAGGGCCAAAAAGTGGGAGTGGGTGGGTAGGGGAGTGGGGGAGGAGGGTATGGGGAACTTTTGGGATAGCATTGGAAATGTAATTGAGGACTATACCTAGTAAAAAATATTAAAAAAAAAACACAACCAAAGAAAAATGATGTTCATGAAACTCTGTGGTCTACATAGGTTGCTCCAGGGCACTCAGGATGCCCAACAGAAAGAAAGCAAAGAAGATAATAGAAATCCTCTCCTGGTTTGATTGACATTCTGAATTCCTGTGGACCAGAATGTCTGCATATTTGTGATGCAGCTGTGATGGGTGAGGACCGGTGGATGGTAGTCAGGCCGCTGTGAGGGAGAGATGGGAACTGCTCTACCCCTTCCCGATTTCCAGATGGGACTTGAGAGGTGAAAGTGCAGAACCACAGCCTCGCTATCTGCACACTCTCACTCTCCTCTGTTTACAACCTTTGACTCAGGCCATCTTGGTCCCCAAAGACTCCGGAGGGTAAGAGCAAGGTGCTTCGTAGGCTATGTACATTCTAGTTCTCTTGGCATTTCATCTCTTTTTTAAAAAAAACTTTTATAGGTTTTTAGCTTTATTTTAACAATAATTTGTGATCAAGGTTAAATTAAAGTTTATTTTATTTTTAGTGACATTTTCACAACTAATTTGAACTTAGGTCTCTCCTTGTGGAAATATTTACCAAGAAATAGCATCAAATTGGATGGTATAAATGCCGTGCCATTCAACTATGTAAATAGTAGCCAAGATGTTTAATTGAAAACAAAACACTGGTAAAATGTAAACATCATTTCTGTTCTAGTTGCTCTGAGTGCAGGCTTCAGCAGCACAAATGAACTCGGTAACTGATGGTGGGAGGAAGAGTTTCTAACAGGGACCAATAACTCTACTGGGTTTGCAAACCCTTTGAGTAATTACTGGACTCTTTAGTGCAGCTATCAAAACACATGGCATTTGTTGCTTTAAAGACTGGCTGTTTAAGTGTCCCTTACTACTATGTATCAGGGATTTGACTCCTTCTCTCATTAAAAATTTCTTTGCTAATTAGATAGTGTGCTGGCTAGATTTTTTCTTTTTCTTCATTCATTCATTCTCTCTCTCTCTCTTTCTTTTTTGTCAGCCTGAGGCAAAATATATTTATCTGGGAAGAGGAAATGTCAACTGAGAAAATGTTTCCATAAGATTTGGTTGTAGGCAAGCTTGTGGGGAATTTTCTTTTTCCTTCCTTCCCTCCTTCCCTCCTTCCCTCCTTCCCTCCTTCCCTCCTTCCCTCCTTCCCTCCTTCCCTCCCTCCCTCCCTCCCTCCCTCCCTCCCTCCCTCCCTCCCTCCCTCCCTCCCTCCCTCCCTCCCTCCCTCCTTTCTTTCTTTCTTTCTTTCTTTCTTTCTTTCTTTTTGAGACAGAGTTTGTCTGTGTATCCGGTTGTCCTGGAACTTACGCTGTAGACTAGGCTGGCTTCGAACTCAGAAATTTGCCTGCCCCTGCCTCCCAAGTGCTGGGATTAAAGGCGTGCACCACCACTGCCAGTTGCAGAAATTTTCTTTTTTTTAATTTTTTTTCTATTTTTATTTATTCTTCTCTTATACAATGCATCCTGACTGACCACGCTTCCCTTCCCCCCACCTTTCTATTCACCCCTTCCCTTTCTCCAAGAATTTCCCCTTTCCCCAGAAAAGAGTAGGACTCTCAAAGACATCAACCAAACACAGCACAAGAAGATACAATAAAACCAGGCACAGGCCTGGGTGAGGCAACCCAAAAGAAGGAAGAATCCCAAGAGCAGGCAAAAGAGTCAGAGAGAGAGATATTCCTACTCCCAATTTAGGATCCCCCCAAATATCAAGCCAACAATCATAGCATATATAAAGAGGACCTATAGTAGACCCATGCACGCTCTGCTGTTCACACTTTAGTCTCTGTGAGTCCCTGTGAGCCCTGCTTAGTTGATTCTGCAGATTCTTCTGGTGCCCTTGACTCCTCTGGCTACCATAATTCTTCCTCCTCTTCTGCAAGGCTCCCAGGGGAAGAATCAGATAGAGATTTATAACATGGGCTCTCTCTCCTAATGTTTGCATCCTCTTCCATCAGCTGCAAGCTGAAGCCTCTCTGATGATGACTGAGCTAGGTACTAATCTATGAGTATAGCGGAACATCATTAGGAATTATTACACACGCACACACACGCGCGCGCGCACGCACACACACACACACACACACACACACACACACACACACACACACTGTCAGTTATGTTTGGTTCCACCTTAGGTCTCTGGGTTATTCTGCTTCCAGTTCCTGGTCATCCAGGAAGTGTCAGGTATGGGCTTCTTCTCATGGCATGGGTTTCAAATTAGAACAGTCATTGGTTGACCATTCCCACAAGTTCTGTGTGACCATGCCACAGCAAATCCTGCAGGCAGTACAGATTGTAGATTGAAGGTTCTTTTGGCTGGGTTGGTGTCTCTCCAACTCCTAGAAGACTTACCTGGTTATAGATGATGAACAGTTCAGGCTCCATATGTTCTATTACTTGGAGTTCTTGCTAGGGTCACGCTTGAAGATTCTAGGGAGTTTCCACTGCACTAAGTTTCCACATTGACCCCGAATGCCCTCCAGTTCCAGTCCACGAGGGAAATCTATTCTATTTCATGGGGGCATTTTTTGGATTGACGATTGATGTGGAAGGGTCCAGCCCATCGAGAGCAGTCCCATGTCTCGTTCCTCCCCACTCCTGGCACGTGGTCCTGGATGGTATAAGAAATCAAGCTGAGAAAGCCATGAGGAGCGGTCAGCAATGGACTAAAAAATTGTAAAATGAAATAAACCCTTTTCTCCCCAAGATGAACCCCTTTTGGCCATGGCATTTTATCACAATAGGAATCCTAACAAAGACAGATAGCTTCCTAGATTGCTTCATTTTCTGAGGCCATCTGAGAATTCATCTAGTTTCCTAAAGCATCAAATTATGCTTATCTATTTAAATACAGTCAATCTATATTCATGGGTTCTGCACACACATAGTCAACCAATTGTGGACTGTCTTGTGGAAAACAAGACAAAATTGCTTTAGCACTGGATATGTACTGATGTTTATTTCTTGTCATTTTTCTTTAAGCCACATAGCATAACAACTATTTGCCCAGCACTTATACTTGCTATACATAATGTAGAGATGATTTGAGGTATACGGGAATATAAATTCTGGCTATATGGAAGTATTATTGCCTATTGTAAAAGAAATTAGAACACCAGCAGATTCCATTTTTTTCCAGGGGTCCTGAAACCAGTGTCCTTGTGGCTAAGGACCAACAGAGTTACAGCTTGCATGTGGAGTTGCCACTATATTCAGAGCACAGGCACATCTTTAAAAAATTACTTTCATGAATTCTTTGATAATTCCATACACTTCAGTCAGCCATCTTTCTCTAACCCCTCTCTGATCTATGCCCACTACCCAACTCCTCTCTCTCCCTCTCTTAAATGCAGCAGGTCCAATTCATGTTGTCAAACTACTCTTGGATATGGAACCTGGCCTAGAGTGTGGTTGGTATACCAGGTATCACACTGTAAAGGAAAAGTAGCTTGACCTCTCTTTTTTTTTTTTTTTTCCCTCACATTTTTTATTAGATATTTTCTTCATTTACATTTCTTTTTTTTCCCATTTTTTATTAGGTATTTAGCTCATTTACATTTCCAATGCTATACCAAAAGTCCCCCATATCCACCCACCCCCACTCCCCTGCCCACCCACTCCCCCCTTTTTGGCCCTGGTGTTCCCCTGTACTGGGGCATATAAAGTTTGCAAGTCCAATGGGCCTCTCTTTCCTCTCTTTTGATATATGTGCAGCTAGAGTCAAGAGCTCCGGGGTACTGGTTAGTTCATAATGTTGTTCTACCTATAGGATTGCAGATCCCTTTAGCTCCTTGGGTACTTTCTCTAGCTCCTCCATTGGGAGCCCTATGATCCATCCATTAGCTGACTGTGAGCATCCACTTCTGTGTTTGCTAGGCCCCGGCATAGTCTCACAAGAGACAGCTACATCTGGGTCCTTTCAATAAAATCTTGCTAGTGTATGCAATGGTGTCAGCGTTTGGATGCTGATTATGGGGTGGATCCCTGGATATGGCAGTTTCTACATGGTCCATCCTTTCATCTCAGCTCCAAACTTTGTCTCTGTAACTCCTTCCATGGGTGTTTTGTTCCCAAATCTAAGGAGGGGCATAGTGTCCACACTTCAGTCTTCATTCTTCTTGAGTTTCATGTGTTTAGCAAATTATATCTTATATCTTGGGTATCCTAGGTTTGGGGCTAATATCCACTTATCAGTGAGTACATATTGTGTGAGTTTCTTTGTGAATGTGTTACCTCACTCAGGATGATGCCCTCCAGGTCCATCCATTTGGCTAGGAATTTCATAAATTCATTCTTTTTAATAGCTGAGTAGTACTCCATTGTGTAGATGTACCACATTTTCTGTATCCATTCCTCTGTTGAGGGGCATCTAGGTTCTTTCCAGCTTCTGGCTATTATAAATAAGGCTGCTATGAACATAGTGGAGCATGTGTCCTTCTTACCAGTTGGGGCATCTTCTGGATATATGCCCAGGAGAGGTATTGCTGGATCCTCCAGTAGTACTATGTCCAATTTTCTGAGGAACCGCCAGACTGATTTCCAGAGTGGTTGTACAAGCCTGCACTCCCACCAACAATGGAGGAGTGTTCCTCTTTCTCCACATCCACGCCAGCATCTGCTGTCACCTGAATTTTTGATCTTAGCCATTCTGACTGGTGTGAGGTGGAATCTCAGGGTTGTTTTGATAGAAGCTATCAAATGCCAACAGTTTCTCAGCTAGTGTGGAACTTTGTGCTATTCCTTCCCCTTCGTGCTGGGATTTTGTCGGGCTTGAGCTACAGGTCTTGTGCATCTTATGCAGTCACCAGAGTTAATATATACGGCTGCCTTGTTGGGTTCAGAAAAAACAGTTACTTCAAAATCATCCACCATCTCTGCCTCTTACGATCTTGCATTTTCTGCAAAGAGCCTTGAACTTTGTGGGTAGGAGTATGATGTAGACCTCCCATTTAGGGATGAACATTCTACAGTCTCGTAGTTGCTGTAAGCTAGCCACTTGTAGGTCTGGCTGGCAATTACTATCAACTTCATGGAGAAACTTCGCTGATGAAGATTTTGAGATGTACTGACCTATGGGTATAGTATAGGGTAAACCTTGGCAACCATGATATTGGAGAAAGGTATAATTAGTTTAATTTAAATGTATAATTAGAAATGATTTGTTTTGGGGGGTAACACCCCTTATTTTAGATTTACCAGCTACATTAGTGGGGATGAAGTTGTAAGATCTTTTTACTGAAGCTATAGTATATAGGTGGAGGAACATTTCAATGGTTTCAACTATGTTTATTTTTATTTATTTATTTTAAATTGGATATTTTAGTCATTTACACTTCAAACATCAAGTCTCCCTATCTCATTCCCCATCCCTCTGCATCTATGAGGGTGTTCCCGCTCTTGCCTTCCTGCTCTCAAATTCCCCTACATTGGAGCATTGAGCCTTCACAGCACCAAGGGCATCTCCCATTGATGCCTAATAATGCCATCCTCTGCTACATATGCAGCTGGAGCTATGTGTACTCCTTGGTTGGTGGTTTAGACTCTGGCAGCTCTGGTTGGTTGATATTCCAACTATGTTTTAATTATATTTGTGGGGGAGTTTTTGATAAATTTATACAAAAAAAAAATCATAGCCAGGAGAGAATTATAACTTACCCGAGAGACAAAAGATCTGAAGCCAGACTTCTTGGTTTGATTAAAAAAAAAACTTTTAATAATTTTACTTAAGAATTTGCCACTTAACTTTCTCATCAGTATAATCATATGCTATTTAGTTCATTTAGTTATTGTGAGAATAAATATGGTATTGTACTTAAAGTGATTGGAACAGTGCCTGGCATGGCTAATGTATTATTATTATTCATTTATTAACAAATTATTATTTTATTAACAAATACTTACTAAAATTTTAGTATTTAACATCTACTAGTATATATCATTTTCAACATTACTATAATTATTTGTTAAGGGAAACAATTCATTAAAGATGTAAATCTGATTGTAAGGTCTTATTATTCCATTGCCTCTTGTGAAATTTTGTTTTGAAGATTCAAAATCTGAGGAACATATGCTTAATCTCGCAAATTAAATTTTTAAAATTATTTCTTAAGGACTTTGAACATTTCTTAGTCCTTAGTCATCAGGGAAATGCAAATCAAGATGACCCTGAGATTCTACCTTCCACCAATCAGAATGATCAAGATCAAAAACTCAGGTGACAGGACATGTTGACGAGGATGTAGAGAAAGAGGAACACTCCTCCATTGCTGGTGGGATTGCAAACTGGTACAACCACTATGAAAAATCAATCTGGAGGTTCCTTAGAAAATTGTAGATCTACCGGAAGACCCAGCTATACTACTCCTGGGCATATATTGAAATACTGCCTCACAATACCACAGGGGCACATGCTCCACTGTGTTCATAGCAGCCTTATTTCTAATAGCCAGAAGCTAGAAACAACCCAGATGTTCCACAGTGTAAGAATGGATACAGAAAACGTGGTTCATTTACACAATGGAATACTATTCGGCTATTAAAAATGAGGACATCATGAGGTTTTCAGGGAAATGGATGGAACTAGAAAATATTATCCTGAGTGAGGTAACTCCAACACAAAATGACATGCATGGTATGTACTCACTAATAGTGAATATTAGCCAAAAGAGTACAGAAGACCTAGGATACAATCCACAGAACTCTAGAAAGTGAATGGACCTAAGTGAGGATGCTTCAATCCCACTTGTGAGGAAGAAGAAAACAATCACAGGAGGCAGAGGGAGGGAGGGACCTAGGTGGGAGGGGGAAGGGGAGGGAAAAAGGGGAACATGATCAGCTTTGCGGGGGGGGGGGGGTGGGGTGGGTGGGGAGACAGAAGGGAAGTCCCGAGGGCCAGCAGAATGAATTGAAGTATGCAGCTTTGAGGGGTGGGAGG
This sequence comes from Mus musculus, assembly GCF_000001635.26. Classification (NCBI taxonomy): domain Eukaryota; kingdom Metazoa; phylum Chordata; class Mammalia; order Rodentia; family Muridae; genus Mus; species Mus musculus. The sequence goes on along the minus strand of NC_000074.6, from coordinate 57,261,186 downwards.
TGGGAGAACCGTCTTGAAAGTACCAGAGACTGGGGAGGTGAAAGACTCTCAGGACTCAAAGGGAGGAACCTTAGATGACATGCCCAACAGTGGAGAGAGGGAACTCATAAAGTCCACATCTAGTAGAAAGTCAGGGCATCAAGTGGAGGGATGGGGTTGCCATCCCACTGTCAAAAACTCTCACCCAGAATTGTTCCTGTCTAGAAGAACTGCAGGGACAAAAATGGAGAAGAGACTGAGGTAAAGGAGATCCAGTGACAGGCCAAAATTAGGATTCATCTCAAGAGGAGGCTCCAAGGCCTGACACTATTACTGATGCTACGGTGTACCTACAGATAGGAGCCTAGTATGACTGCCTTCTGAGAGGCCCAACAAGCAGCTGGTTGAGACAGATTGAGACAGATGCAGATACTTAGACCCAACAGTTGGACTGATGTTGGGGACACCTGTGGTTGAATTAGGGAAAAACTGGAAGAAGCTGAGGAGGAAGGTGTCCCCATAGGAAGACCAGCAGTCTCAACTAACCTAGATCTCTCAGACACTGAGCCACCAATCAGGCAACCTACACGAGTTAGTCTGAGGCCCCTGATACATATATGGCAGAGGACTTCCTAGTATGGCTTCAGTAGGAGAAGACTCACCTAACCCTCTATAGACTTGAGGCCCCAGGGAGTGTGGAGGCGTGTCGTGGTGAAGACATCCTTTTGGAGACAGGTGGAGGAGGAATGAGATGAGGAACTGTGGGAGGGTAGACCCCGAGCAGGGCAACGATTGGATTGTAAAAATTAAATTAATAAAATTGTGTTTGAAAAATTTTCTTACATGTATATCTGTGTACCAAGTCTGTGTCTAGTGCCCATGAAGACCAGAAAAGGGAACTGCATCTTCTGGTACTGGAGCTGTAGACAGTTGTGAGCTGTCATGTGGATCCTGGTAATTCAAGTCCACTAGAAGAGCAGCCAGTGCTCTTAACTGCTGAGCCCTGCCTTTAACCCTGAAAAAGCCTTCTATAAGAAATTTATGATTTCACTTTTATTGTAGCATTTGGACTTAGTGAGCAAATATGCAATAAAATATTATTTTCTTTAAAACAGTTGATCTTTATTTTATTCGAATGGTAAAAATATTATGGAGACAATTCCATGTTGGATTGCATTTTTATGGCCATTCAGTGAAATTTATGTTCAAATAAGTCCTTTTCACATTTCCTGTTTTATGCAAAGAAAATTAAGCTAATAGATGATTGAAATCATAAGGAATAAAAAAAAAGAAGCAAATTTGACTTAAACACACCAGACTCTACTACTCTGAGCTACTCTTTTTAGTTGAGAGATGACTGAATCTTGCTGTCTAGCACGTGTCAAAGATTATGATAGATTATGCATGGTCTTGATGTCTACAATAGTCATCACTATATGTTGTTATGTGACCAGAGCCAGGTAAGATCTAGGAACCATTTGATGTCTATACAGCAAAGACATTGTGCACAGCAATTCTATATTTGTTTGCTTGTTTGTTTTTCATTCAAATTCTTGAATCTCTAAAACCCGAAGTGAACTTCATCAGAAATAGAAAAACAAATATAAAGGCCTTCAAACAACAAATGAACTAAAAATATTTATATAATAATAAGCTTTGTGTGTATATGTGATTTTAGTGTTCAATTTCCCTTTTCATTTGTCTCTGTCTTTGGCAAGTCTACTAGAAAGAAGCAGAATTGGCTAAAGGAACCAGACACTCTCATCCCATTCTGAGAAAAAAAAATTCACATGATTTAAATGTAGGCTGTCAGCCATCGTCTTGGGGTTTTGGATCTTGAGCACAAAGTAAGGAGACCAGGTATGTGTGAGGGACACATTTAAAGCATTAGTAGCTACCATCAAATTTAGGGGCCAGCCCTCTCATCTGGACCTCTGGTCCTGACTAGATCCCAGGCTTATAGCCAGCATATCTGCCCAGTCCTCTAGCCTCTCATCAGTTCTCTAAGCATCTATTTAATACTCTCTCTCTCTCTCTCTCTCTCTCTCTCTCTCTCTCTCTCTTAAAGATAATCAGCATACAATGAGAACTTCCATTAGAGGAACTCATTCTAAAGTCTGGGTAACAGTGATTATACATTATTTATTGGACTATTAATACAGTGAGTAGTAGTCAGCCTTCCAACTGTTTGAATATTTGAGCTGTTGTGATATTGTATCACTTCCATGCCTCAGTAGGGGTTTTTCACAGACACAGCTTGCCCAGACATAGTTGGCCTGGTAGTCATCGTTGAGTAGTCGGGGATGATGGGCAGGGAAAATTGAACTCTTTCATTTATTTATTTATTTATTTATTTATTTATTTATTTATTTAATACTCCATATTTTACCCTCCTCCACCCTCTGACTGTTCCACATCCCATCACTCCTCCCCATCCCCTGTCTCCATATGGATGTCCCATCCTCCACCCCATCTGACCTCTAAACTCCCGGGGGCCTCCAGTCTCTTGAGGGTTAGGTGGATCTTCTCTAAATGAACACAGACTGGGCAGTCCTCTACTGTATGTGTGTTGGGGGCTTCATATCAGCTGGTGTATGTTGCCTGTTTGGTGGTCCAGTGTTTGAAAGATCTCGGGGGATCCAGATTAATTGAGACTGCTCGTCCTCCTACAGGATCACTCTTCTGCTCAGCTTCTTTCAGCCTTCCCTAATTCAACAACAGGGGTCAGCTGCTTCTGTCCATTAGTTGAGTGCAAATTTCTGCATCTGACTCTTTCAGCAGCTTGTTGGGTCTTTTTGTGAGTGCTCCATAGCCTCAGTAACAGTGTCAGGCTTTGGGACCTCCCCTTAAGCTGGATTCCACTTTGGGTCTGTCGATGGACCTTCTTTTCTTCAGGCTCCTCTCCATTTCCATCCCTGTAATTCTTTCAGACATGAACAATTATGGGTCAGAGTTGCATTTCTGCCATTTCAGGATCAGAACATTGGCACTATTGGGATGGAGTGGGGGTAAGGTAAACTATATGACAGACATATAATTTGCTTGCAATACCATGGTTTTCAGAAGTGAAATGTCTGCAGTGATGTTATTAGCTGAGATATTGTAGATAGTTTTACATGTATGGGACAATTAACACATGCCCTGTGGGTCTGATTACTAGTGTTAAGGAAGTTCTGCTCTGTATAAACCTCCAAGCAAAACCTCCAGGAAAGTTAAAGGTCCCCACTCTGCTATTAAAATGAGAAAGTAATGTGGCCTTTTTTGATTGACTATAAACATTGACTCTTGGGGCTTTTACTCAAAGGCGAAAATAAACATGCGGCATAGAAGACAAGTTGTTTTCCTTACAAATTCTTAAACTTGTAGCTGAAAACATTTACCAGAAAATTTATTAAAACAACACCTTGATGTTGCCTAATGGTTACAAACAAGAAAAAAAGTTAATAAGCCAAAGTGAATATTTTTCTTAACATACAGCACAAAAAATTTGCATGTTTAGGAAAAATTGCCCAGAAGAGTGATAAACCCAATTATTTGATACTGAGACTTATACACATTGAACGAGAAGTTGTAATTATAAATGATATTTAGGAGTAATTAAATAGTTGAAAGAGAATTTATTAGGAGTCCTGATTACTGCCTATCATAGCTCCTTGAAATGCAGAGTGACCTAAGTGGCATCCACAGGGTAAGTTACATGTAGCTTACATGCTCACACTGTGGAATGGTGTCCAGATTCTCCATTATACATAAAAGCCAAATTGCAAATCCAACCTTTTGTTCCTGGCTTCTTTTACAAATGAAGTAGCTAAGTCCAGTTTAGCTTCTTCAAATGAAAAGTAAAAAATGAGGACAACTGGAGTTGAATCCTTCATCAGCTCTGGAATTACAGGTTCCTAATGATAAACAGATAATAAAATCCATCTTTTCTATAGATAGTTTCTCTCAGAGCAGAGGAGGAGCGGAACTGAAGGATATGTGGTATCAAATGCCTGGTGCCTGGCCTCTGAATTGACCCAGAAACTCAAAAATCTCCTAGATCAACCCTTCCAAGCCCAAACTAGAAGGTGGGAGACATTGTTCCTCCAGCAACCATGACCTAAGTCAAAGGGCCATTACTATCACATCCTACAAAGCTTCCAGTGTCAAAGAGAAAATGACAGAATGAAGGCATGATTTCTGCCCATGATTTTGGACAAATTCCTTAACCTCCATGGGTATGTTATCTTCAAAAGGGGAGGAAGCCCAGGCCTTCCAACTTTCTTTTGGCTCTGAAAGATTTTGATTCAAAGAAGACATATTTTGGGACTAGTAACCCAATTTGTCTAGTACTTTGTAGTTAAATTTACATTTCTGCCTAACACATCATCTGAATGTATAAAGTTGAGATTGTTCTAAAATTTAGACTGAGTTTGAAAATTTAAACTATAATGGGAGAATTTGGGAGTTTGCCTTGAAGGAAGGAAATAAAAACTCTTAGGCACACACTGTCAGGCAAACTGTAAAGCTGTGGGAGATTAATAACCTTTTTTTTTTTTTCTAATAAGGGCAAGGCTATTATAAGAGAAAACTCAAAAAAGGCCCAGAAGAAGAACTGAGGGAGGAAGAAGGAAATACAGTAAATGCGGGATCCCTCCTGTCTTGATGATCTTTGAAGTGATGCCAGACCCACAGCAAGGGGTTGTGGGATATAGGAGGTCAAGAGAAAGAAGTAGATGAGGACTCTTTTTTTTCCAGAGGCTCACAGTTACATGTCAGAAGTGCTACATCAGAGTAAATGCCTTGTGCTCTTGGACATATGTCTTAGAATAGTGAGCCAATTCCATAGAAGTTTCCTACGGTTCTTATAAAAGGAGATTCCCTTCGTTTATAAGACACCTTCACATCCATAACAAGCTACAAGAAGTCTGCAGTCTCCTATTTAAAGTTATTTAAGACGAACCTTTAATTTCTATTTGAGGGTTTTGGATTGGGTTGGTGGGTGAATTAGCTGATAACAATTCCTTTTAATAGTCCCCCTCCACTCCCACCTCCCCGCAGCTACGGCAACGTTTCCAGAAGCTTGGTGCCATTAGCACCAATTCTGAAGGGCAAGAATGATTATTTGATTCTTAGGAATTTTAGCCAAATTTAATTTAAAACGTTAAAAAGCAAAACTCACTTCTTTATTCATTCAGCCTGTTAGATGACAGTATGAAATTAGCATAGGTCGTAAGGACAACCCTGGGAGAGTAGACTTAACGTTGTGAGTCGGTCTCTCAACTAAGGTTTCCTCGAACGGGTTATCCAATCTGTAAATTCCAGGAAAGGGGGGGGGGTGGTGTTTTCTTTTGTTTCTTTTCTAGAGAAAACCAACATTTCCCTCCTGTCTTTGGCAGCGTTCTTTGTGTGAAAGTGATGCGGTCAAGTTTTTATTTGTATAGCTTTGCTCAAGTGTGCAGCCGCGCAGCCGCTCAGATGATTAACAGGGCTCGCAGGAAACCTCCACCTTTGACTGTTTAATTTACCAGGTCTTTTAAAAGTGAGGCTGATAAAAAATTCATAAATTTATCAAGTCTCTGTCAGTTGATGACACTCATCCAGTCCCTTTTCTTAAACTCTCCAGTTCTGTGCTCCTGCAAAGCCCGGTCACCGATGACAAACCTAATGCAGGGCTATCAAGCCATAACTAACCTTTAAGTGTTTCCTTGAAAGTTAAGACCGAAGGATCTGAGTAAAAAGGAGCGGGATCTTCGCTCTGATCTTTTCTGACATTTCCCAAATCCACAAGGCAGAGGGCAAGGCACGAGGCTGGAGCGTAAGCTGTTTTGTGCTCCTCGGGAACTCTTGCTAGTTAGGTTTTGAAGGCAGAGAACAGAATACACACACACACACATAATGTATAACCAATGTTTGATTTGCCTGTGGGTTTATTTTATATAAGTATATCAAGAACACTTCATCTGCAAAGAACACTTAAGAACCAAGGTTGGATAAATAAACATATATTAAAACATTGAGTTGAAAATTTCTGTTGTTGGATTAAAAAAAAAAAACCCAAGACCTCTTACTCTTCTAGACATTTCTGGTATAGTTGTACAACAGATTTAATATCCCTTTAGGATTACATAAATAATTAGAAGCCCATTGAGGAAGGATAATGTTACCTCCTCTCTTGTTGTTAGAATTCACCTGGAATGCAGTGGCTCATATATGTGGTACAAAATATACTGCATGTTTCTTACAGGATGGATAGTTGTCTTTGCCATAACCACGGATCAAGTCTCTGTTGAGGCAGTTCAAGGAATGCTAGACTTTATAATAGCTAAGGGTACTTTGAGCACCTCTCAAATCAATAATGACAGAGGTAGCCTGATAGCAATTTATGAACCACAGCCCTCCAGGGAAACGTATTTCAAAGGAGAACTTCATCTAAACTGTGTAGCGGCTCAGCTTGCTCAAATGTATGAAGTGTCAAAAAGTTTCTTTGACATTAGGCTTGTTATTGTCCTTTGATTTATGTACCTACGCAAAATGTAGTAAATAATAAGATTGTTTGGGGGTTTGGTCTGTTAAAGAAGTGATTAGAAACATTTGCCAATGCTATTCATTTTGTATATATGTATATATACATACATATATATATATTTTTTTTCAAATTAAAAAAATGTTTGCATGCAGCGAATAAATTCACAGTAACAGAACCTTAAAATGACCATTATGGTATGTGGACATAACAGTGAATTTTCTATGAAATACCCAGAAAATGCTGATTTAAATGGATACTGTGCATATATGAAGTTTTTGTTCCTTGCCATGGTAGCCAGCAGTTCACAGAATGTCCTCTTTACAACTGGAGGCACATTTGTGGAGGTAAATTTGACTTAGGAAAAACACAGTCACCACATCTTCACTTTTGTGGAAAGTTCTAGATGGAAAATACAGAGAATCATCTTTTTTTTTTTTTTGGAAAGCATCCTTAATACCAATTGATTATGCAGTGACAGATAGTCAGCCCCTCTACCATCCATACAGGTAGCATGACAAGGACGGAACAGGTTATAGACATACGTGTGCATGCAATAGGCAGTAGTGAGAAGAGAGGCTGTGAGTTTGAAGGTGAATAGGGAGTGGTATATGGGAGGGTTTGGAGGAAGGAAAGGGAAGGGAGAAATATATAATTAAATTACAATCCCAAAAAAACAACAACAACAAAAAAGAAAAGATGAAAAATAAAATCATCCTGAAAATTCCTGAGTACAGATAAAGCATTTGTATTTGATTGGGAATGAAAATAGTTTTTTTTTTTTTTAAATGTAGTTTCACAAAGGTATAAAATACATTAAAAGAAAAGCTAGAAGACAAATCTTTTTTTCCCCATTTTTTATTAGATATTTTCTTCATTTACATTTCAAATGTTATCACGCCCTGCTCCCCTACCCACCCACTCCCACTTCTTGGCCCTGGTGTTCCCCTGTACTGGGGCATATAAAGTTTGCAAGACCAAGGGACCTCTCTTCCCAATGATGACTGACTAAGCCATCTTCTGCTACATATGCAGGTAGAGACACGAGCTCTGGGGGTACTGGTTAGTTCATATTGTTGTTCCACCTATAGGGTTGCAGACCATATCAGCTCCTTGGATACTTTCTCTAGCTCCTCCATTGGGGGCCCTGTGTTCCATTCAATAGATGACTGTGAGCATCCACTTCTGTATTTGCCAGGCAATGGCAAAGCCTTACAGGAGACAGCTATATTAAGGTCCCTTCAGCAAAATCTTGCTGGCATGTGCAATAGTGTCTGTGTTTGGTGGCTGATTATGGGGTGGATCCCAGGGTAGGGCAGACTCTGGATGGTCCATCCTTTCATCTTAGCTCCAAACTTTAAAAGACAAATCTTTCAAAAATAAATTTTGTTTAAATATTTTGCTCTAGAATTTTACACTTTATTTCAATCTAAATTTCTTTTTTCATTTTTTATAATTATTTAGTCAGATTTTCATATGTGGCTGCTTTGGGCAGAAGATATAAAAAAAAAGCCTAAATAGGTGTAATTTGTTCCCTAAGAATTTTTAAAAAAATTAAAAGAGAAGAAATTAAAAATTAAATACAAGTAGAATTCACTTACACATTATGGAAAAATCAAAATCCTACCAGAGGCAGACATATTTTAGTGTAAAAGTTACTTTAGGAAGATACCCTGCTTTTACTCTATCTTTCTCTCTCCTTGTTTAACTACTAAGCTGATGGGCATTATAAAAAAATCACAGATAAAAAAGAAGCAGGGAGTAATCTAAAGCTGCATTGTTAACTTGTTAGTGAATCTGTTTCCTTGAAAACAGGATGCAGTGAATCTGTGTATAGTTAATGGAAAGTGGCTATGGGTACTGGGAGAAGTAGGAGAAAACACGCTCTGATGGAGTCAGAATTTCTGATCTGTTATCCGGCAAATAAAGCCTGTTTCCTAGGCTGGCTAATATTCTCATGTAAAAACCTGAGCTATTGATAAGTTATCGGATCCCTCTCCGGAATCAGCTGTTCAGGAAGGATACAGAGAGGAGGGAGTGGGGTGAGTGTGTGTGTGTGTGTGTGTGTGTGTGTGTGTGTGTGTGTGAAAGCAGGCTCTGATAGTGGCTTTGTAAGAACACCATGGCAAGAGGGGAGGAAACATTGAGAAAGGAAGAATAAGACTTAATAGCAGGAAAGCAAGGTGGAGTGGGGAGGAACAAAATCAAAAGAAATAAAGCAGAACACAGCAAGGGTGGGGGTGGGCTGGGGGGGCATCAGAAGGGAAGTGCTCTCCAAATAACTAGGCATTGTTGGATGAGGATTCCTAACAAGAACCTCATAGATTTTCCAGGTCTATGAAGTTTAGTAATTTGTTGAAATTGTGCATGCATTTTTGTACATGTTTGTGCATTTTCAGGGGAAGGTAGACTATTCTTTAATTTTACTTCCCCAAAAGTTCCAAATTCGATAGGTTTGAATGGCTATTCCTAGTGGATTCACACATTAAGAGTTATTGAGTGCCTGAGGTTGATTGTAGGCAGTCAAGAATATTGGCTTCTAGTGCCAAGTTGTGTGCTCTGACAATGTTATCCATTCCTTTACACTTGCAGAATGCTATTGTTCATTCAAACACGTGGACTATTTGCACTAAATTGAGCCAGATTTTTGCCATACCAGATGGCTTGGGAGACTAGAGGGACAGTGTGGAAGAAGGTCCAGGGTATAAAATTGGAGTCAGAAGTGCAAGACATGACTTTAGGACTCTGGAAGCAGAGGTAAGAGTACTGTGAGTTCAAGGCCAGCCTGAGCTGTATAGTGAGAAACTGAGTAAAAATCTAAGAGCTGAGTTTGTAGCTGGATTGTAGACCCAGCAGTGGAAAAAAGATTGGATCTAGATATTTCTGGGACACAGATAGTGTCTGGAATTCTAACTCATGGTGGTGAAATTGAAGGGGTTACACATTTTCTTAACTAGTTTCTCATGTGTGAGTCTCCTTTCTCTGCTGCCAGGACCAATATCTGAAAACTTCAAAGGAAGAGGCTATTTTGGCTAGTGGTTTTAGGTGCATTAGTCTATGGTGTGCTTGCTTCATTGCTGTGCTTCATTAGTAGGCCTGTGGTGAGGTGGGACATATGGCAGTAAGAATGAGAGATGGAGTAAAGATGCTCACTTTATGATGGCCAGGAATCAGTGAGACAGACAGGAGGGACAAGATCCATCTACCTAGAGCATGCCTCCAGTGATCTGCATTCCCCAACTGGGGTGTACCTCCAAATCAAGCCATCGCCATCATATGAGCTCCTTAAGTGAGTAATCCATTGATAATGCCTGAGACTGAGTTGTCAATCACTTTTCCATAATTGGACATTTTTGGGAGAATCATCTTCAACAATGAGCCTTTCTTGGGGACAGTTCATATACGAACATCAACAGCTCCTTCCAAAATGAAAATGACAGTTCTTCCTAGGATGACTCTAGAGAGGAACGGGATTGAAATGTTAAACTCTATTTTAAACATTCTCAACCATTTTTGATTAGTGTTTTTAATGATTTTGACTTTATCAATAGGAAAACTGAGGCAGAGAAATCATAAAAATCTCTTGAAGTTATGAATGTAACACATGGACCTGGACTGTGAACATTGGCACTAGGGTTGCAGAGCCCACGTGTTTGAGGAATGAGCCAATTCTAGCTGCTGATGAGAGAAAGCACTGTTACTGGTGTGGGACGTTTGCGATGAGACTTGATGTATTAAAGATGGCCTGACTTTGGAATGATGTATTTTATTTCTGTGTATGTTGAACACCATATATTCTGTTCAGGCCAGTTCTTCTCTCCTGAGATCTTCTTCTCACATGACAGATGATTTTTTTTTTTTTTGTGGTTCTGTAATTTTGGGGAAGAAAGTGATAAGAATCTTCAAGTGAGTTAGAAAGCTAACTTATCACATATCTTCTGGCAGCCCTGAGAGAAACTGTGTCTTCTTATGTTTCCCCTTTTTCCAGGATGAGATTTAATGTTGTGGAAGTATTATCTTAGCAAGCTGAGATCTCACATGTTCCATGTGCCATAATAGAACCTTGGAGACAACAATTTTAGGCAATTAACGTCCTGTGGACAATTACACAGGTGGACATTTATTAGTTGGTTCGTTAAATTCAAAGGTTCATTTTTCTCAGTGGAATTGGACTATTTGTCAATCTTTAATGTACTTAAATCCTAAAGAAAGATCACATATGAAATGTAAATGTCTTCCCTCATTTTTTTTTGTTCATTTGAAGGTGTTGCTCATTAATCAATCAATAAATGAATAAATGATTAATTAATTAATTAATTAATTAATTAAATAGAGCAAGCCCAAAAACCTTATTAAAATATTTTCCAAGTGTGTCTGATGGTATATACCTTGACTCTCAACAGACAGGTAGATCAGCAGTCTGAGGCAAGCCTGGTCTACAGAGTATCTACAAGACAGCCCGGGCTACACAGAGGGACCACCTCTCAAAAACCAAACCAAAACAATTTTTTTTCCTGTCAGAATTTTGGAGATTTGAGAAGACACATTAAGGTTGAAAAGAACTTTTTTTTTTCCTCTAGAGAAGAATGATTCTCAGAAAGATGGAGGACACACATGGAAAGCCTTAGCTTCATCTTTAGTGCCTCAGACACCCATTCTAGGTCCCATGGAAAGGCCAGTGAACAGGATTAAACCTCAGAGATAGGGTGTCAATCACTATGAGGAATGTGTTAGAAAATTCTTTAATTCTTTTTCCTTTGGGTCACATACAAGAAAAAACTTAGTAGCCCTGTGGGGTATTATTAACAGCGAGATGGATCTAAGTTTGTTTTCTCTGTGACTCTCTGCTTACAAATCAAAGTAAATTTCTATTCCTAAATTCTATGCTTAAGCTGTGCTCCTCAGTTCCTCGCAATGATCTAAACAGTGCTCCAAATAATTTTATTTATCCTAAGTCTCTGATCAAGAAGCCAACCACACTGATTTGAAAAAAACAGTCAAGGGCATATGAGTTTCCCTGTGAACAGTGAAATTGAATTCTTTCAGGTCCCTCTCCTACAGTATCCTTGGGGTGGTGTAATAAAGCCCTGCCTTTCATTATTCTTTTCCAAATGCAATTGTCTTCTTTAAACATCATCTTTTAATCCCAAGGAAATAACAGTGTCTCATCATCTTTCAAAATTATTGGTGCCAAAATGAAAAAGTCTCAAAATTAGTATAATTGAGCCCTTGGATTTCTTCAGGGAAGTTGTAGTAAGTCCCCCCAGAACATCCCAGTTGAATCTGAAAAGTGGGAAGTGAACGCTTTCACCTGCTACTGTCTCAACATTGTGCTAATATTTCTTTTCACCTCAGAAGCAGTGTGCTTCACCGGCTCTACAACTGCCTTCCCCTGGTGCCTGCTGGACCCCTAATTCCTCCCTGTCAGCACATCCCCACTCCACTCTTACAGCTTGGATAAGGACTGGATAAGCAGTTGAACTTGTGGATACTTCTCCAAATGAAATTCAACCTCTCGACCTTTGGGGGTTTACCCGTTCTTCCCTACTACCCTACAATGAGTTTGGAATGAATTTTCTCTTAATGGGTTCTATTTGTGGGTGGAAGAGGCAATGGCTACAGTGCTCAGAGTCACGGGCATACTTCAAGTAAGGGAGCAGAGCTCTGAAGGAATGTGAGAATAGATGGGATTCTGAGGAAGGTGCGTCTGAATGGAGATACAGTATCTCACACGGCAGAAATCACCTCCTGACATTGAAGTTGTGCTTGAGTGGTGATTTTAAAATACTGTAGCTGATAAAAAACATTAAGGCATTTGTGGTAGGCAGAGTAAAATGAATATTTAATGTTTTAGAAGACATTACCAAGTCCTGATCAGTGGGAAGGAAGGTAATAAAAGTGTTAAAAATAAAAATGCAGAAATAGCATCTTGATTAGGTAGGATTAAGCCTTGTGTTGGTTTGTTCCAAGGATTTTTTTGTTTGTTTGTTTTAAATCCTGTGGAATTATGTGACTTGTAAATCTTGTTCCAGGATTGTACATGCTATAGGAACAGAAAAGAGCTAATATGAAGCAGAACATTATTTTAAAGAGAATTCCTCATGCTGGCACAGCTACTATTCATGAGAATAAGTTATGCCTTCATTGTGTAGCTGTTCTTTTCCATACCAGAGCAGAGCTCCCAGGCTCCCTGCAACTTGTTTCATCAAAGTCACAGCCCTCCTTCAGCTTGAGTGTTTTATTTACTAGGGAGTTGGGCCCCAGAGATGTGTGTAACCATGCTGTTTTTCCATATAGCTGTTTAGTAATGTTGGAAATGGAGACAACGTATTTGAGTTTGCAATGATGTGGACTTGTATTGTCTATCTTTGCAGATGAGACCCTGTTTCCTCTCCTGGGAAAAACAAGATCCTCATTATCTCTTTCACCAAGAAACAAACAATCCTGTAGTGCTACAACTTACACGATCAGTGAAGTTATCAAGAGGTGTAAGAGTCATTTTTATTTTTCAGAAATGCTGTGATCCACTTAGGAATGAAGATGAGGTCAGCACATAATAGGACAACTTGTTCTGCATGTGTGGTACGTGAGTGGCACTCTAGGAGAGCAGGTGATGCTTAATACACAGATGATGAATTCGATCCAAGCTACAGTTGAACATAGAGTACCTACTGAAGGCATTGGTGGGGAGATAATTCAGGCAGTGGCAAAGATTGTATTATTGTCCATCTGTATTAATCTCTATCTTTCTCTTAAGGAGGACCATATAACTTGCAAGGTATGGTGTGATTTGTCATGGCTTCTCACATGCAGTGTATTTTTTGTTCATTAAGGCTAGTCTTGCCTATGTGACTTTTTCTTTCCTGAGAAGTAGAAATAGAGCCAGAGGCTTGAAAAACATGTCTCATTTCTGTCCTCTGCTGCCAGCGTAGTATGTCTCAGTTGACAGTGACTTTTTCAGGGTGGGTTCTAGAATGATAAGATACAACCAAGATTAGGGCTCAAACCCATTTAAAGCCTCCACACTACTGGCCCAGGTCTGCTTATGCCCTCAGGATAACCGGGTACTGTTGTACACTGGGCTGGACTGGAAGGAAAGAAACTTAGCCAGGTAAGTGGGTTAGCAGGACCTTGGCAGCCTTGAGCCTTCTCTGCAGATAGTTTTCAGTGAAACATCATTCTTCATTGTGGGTGAACAAAGGCTATATAAGTCTTGGAGAGTGAGTAGGGATTTTCAGGGTGAGTACATCATTGGTTGAGGCTGAAGTGCTGGTAATGCTTCATTTGCATGAAGAGGAATTACAGGTGCTTGCTGGATATGTCCTTATAGGGGCAGAGGAAGTTTAACCCGTAATTGGGTTACCAGACTATGTGAGTACCTCAAAGAAGGTAGAGCTCGTGGTCTTAGGGCTATGTGCACTGGAACATGCAGGCTCAGAGCAAGAAGTAAGCAGTCTTACTCCTGCTGGTATCACATTTTCAGGGTTTTGAGCTCATCACTCTTGCCCTGCTTTGGCTCTCCTGGTCCATGCACAATGTGGAGGAGGAATAAAAATTTGCTCTTGAATCTGTGGAAAGATGACCTCTCTGTAGCACAGCTTGTCAGCACAGGATAGCAATACATCTTATATACATGTTGGAAGAGAAAGGTACATGTGAGAGTAGGAAAGAAAGACAAATTTAATTTAGGGAAATGAGTTTTGAAGGAAAGAAATTAAGAAAGAGGGAGAGGGAGAGAGAGAGAGAGAGAGAGAGAGAGAGAGAGAGAGAGAGAGAGAGAGAGAGAGAGAGAGTGACAGGTAAACCTGGCAACCCGAGTTCAATCCCTGGAACCTATGTAAAGTTGGAAGGAGAGAATGGACCCTATGGAGTTGTCTATTTGAATGCATGTTCATTAGGGAGTGGCTCTACTTGAATGGGATTGGGAGGTGTGACTTTGTTGGAGGAAGTGTGTCACTGGGGGTGGGCTTTGGGGTTCCAAAAGCCCGTTCCAGTGTCTCTCTTTTTGCAGCATGTGGATCTAGATGTAGAACTCTTTGTTATTATGTTGGCCTGTGTGATGTCCTTCTCCAGACCATGAGGATAATGGGCTAAACTTCTGAAACTGTAAGCCAGTCCCCAGTTAAATGCTTTCTTTTATAAGAATTGCTGTGATCCTGGTGTCTCTTCACAACAATAGAGCCTCAACTAAGACATCTTCTGATGTCAACTTGCATGCCATAGATTGTGTTGACCCCAACAAGAATAAATAGACTCAAGTTTAAAAAGAAATATTGGTCCACATTATGGATGCCTTATTTTACTAGCAGTGGGGGGGAACCCTGAAGTGTTTAAGCACAGAGTAAAATGACAAAGGGCGAATTCTAAGATTTTTTTTTTAACTGAAAAGTAAACAAAACGGCATGTAATGTAAAAGTGTTTCTGGTGAAAACTAAGAATTTTCTTGGAAGAGAGCAGAATCCACATATATAAAAGTGTCAAGAAAAAAATATCTAAAGGACAAAACAACTTTTTGTTTGTTTGTTTTAAAACAGGATTTTGTGGTATAGTCCAGGGTGGTCCCAAACTCACAATTCTCTTGCCTTAGCACCACTTGTGCTAGGAGTAAAGATGAATGCTACTATACCTCACCCAAAATATATAAAAAACTGTAGGACATTAAGTTATATTTGAAAAACTTGACATGAGCATGATGATGGCACAAATATTTCTGTGAGCTGAGGAGTGGAGTGTGCTGCTGTGATCGGTTGGAGCCTTTCAGGTGACTTTTCCCAGTAACTGTATCAATCACATTAGGCTGAAGCCAATGAAACCCTCAGGATTCAAGCTTGTTTCAGATATCTCTATCTCTATCTCTATCTCTATCTCTATCTCTATCTCTATCTCTATCTCTCTCTCTCTCTCTCTCTCTCTCTCTCTATCTCTATCTCTATCTCTATCTCTATCTCTATCTCTATCTCTATCTCTATCTCTATCTCTCTCTCTATCTCTATCTCTCTCTAATCTATCTATCTATCTATCTATCTATCTATCTATCTATCTATCTATCATCTATCTATCTATCTATCTATCTATCTATCTATCTATCTATCTATCTATCTCTCAAGCCATTCGCCACCTTTTCCTTTGGTCTGAAGCTCCATTATCAACATTCACCTCATGGTGATGTCAATCATTTGGATCCCCAGTGTAGAAGAAAAGCATTCAAGGCACTTTAACGTGTGTGGATTTCTTGTCAGTCTTGGGTCACACGCCAGATGAATACAGTTTCAGTAGGAATGTTTTTTCTCACGTACATGTACAGGGATGGATCTTGACACCAAGTAGGAGCGTCTGCTGTAATAATATGAAGTTTATCTTCTTTCCCTCAGCTCTTCACCTGTTCTGAGTCCTCTGATGAGTGTCTTTTTCGTATTACGAAGGATCATTATTTTACATTTCCCAAGATACCTTGTCAGTGGCAGCTTAGTTTTCTGAGTGAAGACAATAGAAGCTCAATGCAAAACACGGTCAAGAAAAACAGAACATCCCAGTCCTCATCTGGGTTCAGACTTGAATCGATCCCGTTTCTACTTCCCATAGAGTTTTCTCAGAGTTTCCTGTGTCGTGTTTAATTCTCAGTTGTTTGCCTCAGATCTCATAAAGCCAGGACACCCTGCTGCTCGGAAAGCCTCCTGCTTTGTAGGCAATGTGTTTAATGAATTGGGATTATTCCTGCACACTATATTAACTTAAAAGGAGAGTATCCTTTTAAACAGTGATGGTTACAGAAACTCAATTTTGTTTACTTAGGAGGAAATGAGGGACTTGCATTGTAGGCGTGGGGCTCATACAATCTCTCAGAATGATGGGTGGAACTGCTTCAGCCCAAGTTCTTTCTTTCTTTCTTTCTTTTTGTGAGCACATTCCCAAACCCACGATTATGTTTTGATAAGAAAAAAAAATCCCTTTCTCCACAAGTTCTCAGGTCCGATTCATTGGCCTCCTGCCCCCAATTGTGGAACTGATGTCAGGTTGTTATGTGGCTTCGTTCTCGGTGATATGTTTTCAATTTGAGTCAACTTGATGAGAGAAAAATTACTAAAAAGTGGGAATGAGCTGTGAGGTGAACAGGGTTTTCCTATCAAAGTGGAGGTATTTTTAAAAGCATTTATTATTTCAAACTAAAACATTTATAGAGAGTTGTGAGTGTGAAGCACACGATTACCAGTTGTGGCTTTGCCTCACTGGAAAGCCCAAGTTTATAGGGAATATTCACGAAGGCTCTGGCTAGCAAGCAGTTTATTCAGGGGAACAATTCCATGGAGAAACAGTCAGTTTAGAACAACGGTTTTCCCCCCAATCAGGCAGTTAGGATGGTCAGTGGCTGAAACATACCTTTGGATCATTGATGGAAATGCTTCTTTCTGTCTTTAAGAAAGCAGAATTGAAAAGCTGTCTATCTCTATCTGTATATACACAGGGATAGCTGTTAGCAGTGAGACAGCAACTTTCCATAGGCTCTGATGTAATATAGCTGCTCGTTTTCCTGTTGAAGACAATGAATATTGTTTTCCGTACAGTTGTTCCACAGCAACAGAATATTCAGCATGAGGGTGAAAAGTGGAGATTTGACCATGGATTAAAGAGATGCTGTGTGGCTGTCTACTTTATGAGGAAAGTTGGTTTTGTTTGATAGTCTCTGGAAATTTGTTTGAAACATATTAAATTCTCATCATGTGGTTTTTGGTGTTCCTAGGGAAATATTTTTTAATCGCATTGGGTAAGAACATTCATTTTTGTTGGAGTTCTTAGGGAGCTCACAATATTTTCTTCAGTTACATGTCACAGAGTTCATACTATAACAACGTCTTTGGCATATTGTTCAAAAGGAAGCCAGCAAACAGTATTTGTGGTCTGTAATCCTGGATACACAAAAGCTTATGTGTGTGCACATGTGTGGACGAATAACGTCTAGAGGCCCCTAACAGTCAATTCTAGGCAATGGGTTTTGAGAATCATTATTTTACGAATATAGTTTAAAAGCAGATTTTCTTTTATTATTGTAAAAGATGTCATATTTGAGAGAAAACACACGTATGGTTTAAAATAAGATGATTAAGTCCTGTAGCATACAGAATAATAATAGATATTGCTCTATGGTAGACAAACCTTTCTCTGTCCCTATGTCTATCAGGAAGGTAATTGCCTGCCTAAATTTTGTGCCCTCCCTCCCTCCCTCCCTCCCTCCCTCCCTCCCTCCCTCCCTCCCTCCCTCCCTCCCTCCCTCCCTCCCTTCCTCTCTCCCTCCCTCCCTCCCTCCTTTCTCTCTCTCTCTCTTTCTTTCTTTCTCTCTCCTGTATAGTTTAGACATCAGTGACTGTGCCTATCACTAAAATGCTATTTTATTTTGTTTTTGATTTTTAAATAAACATGACCATAAAGGATATATTCTTCTGTGATTTTGTTACATTTGCTATGTTTCACACATTTATTTATGTCAACATATAACCTTTGAATTGTAAATAGAAAATATTTTAGTAAATCAACAAAGTTACGATATATTTAAAAAGGACACTTCATGTAAATTAAAAATATATTTAGATCTACTGAAGGAGTGCTGTAATAACCCTGCTTTTGTTAACTGAAGTATTAATTCATTATTTCAAATGTAAATGGTTATCTATCTGCTTTCAGAATGTGGTTTTTAGGCACCATGACTGCATATCAAAACAGAATTGGCTTTCAGTTCTTCTGTCTGCCAATCAGACTCTGTCTCTGAAATGTAACCACTTGATTTTTAGAATATTTAACGTTGGGAAGTTTAAGAACTATGCTCAAAAAGAAAAAAAATGTACGTCATTGTCTGTTAGCATAAACATTTTTACCCAGTGATTTAGTACTTGGAAAACAAAGACTATGTCTTGAAAGACAGAGGAAAGGGGCAGCTATAAACCTTGAGAAGTTTGGAGGACTGTCTTTCAGTGCAAAATGAAAATGAATGGAGAAATGTGCTATACACATGCAAGGAAACACTATTTAGCTCTAAAATAATGAAATTCAGTCCTTTGTAACAGCATGTTTGAACACGGAAGACATTGTTAAGTCAAGAAAGGGGGCATGGAACACAAAGCTGGATGATTCAATTAATCTGTGGGATCTAAACAAGCTCAATTAGTAGCAGCAAGGAACAAAGGGTTGACTTGCCTGGGTCTGGGAGTCAAGGTTGTAGGGACATTGGGCAATGGGCACAAAATGTCAGTTAGATAAAAGATGTAAGTTCAAGAGACTTATTGTACAGTGTAGTGCCAAAGTCAACACTGTGCTCTTATATTTGAAAATGTCTGAGAAGGGCGAGGATATAGCTCAGTATAGAGAGAACATGTAGGCCCTGGGTTCAATTTCTAGCACTGTACAGAAATTTGCTAACATACTTTAATTGTTCTCCTTACAAATGAGCCAAAAAATGTGTGATGTAATGTGCTTATTTAGCACCTTGTTTTTGATAATCAAGCTTGCATATACATTTTAAAACATCAAGCTACACATAGATAATTGTAATTTTTGCATTGAGGAAAAGCTTTGGCATGATTTAGGCTACGGAGGATGCAGCGGGAAGGAGTGATTATGCAGCACCCAGGTGTGTGGGATACAGAGAAGGGAGATGGGAGAGCAAATGTTCACTCATAGTATAATCTTGTTCACATGCAGGCAGAAGCACTTAAATTTTTTCTTATTTATTTTGTGCATACACATGTGCATGTGTGTTCACGTGTGTGCACGTGTGTTGTGTGTGTGTGTGTGTGTGTGTGTAGGTCAGAGGACAGTTTATGGGAATTATTTCTCTCCTACGATGTGGGTCCTATGGCTTGAACTTGGGGCATCAGGCTTGGTGGCAAATGCCATAACCTGCTGAACCATCTTGCAGGTCCAAATGACATACACGGAGTTCTTACTACATCAGGCTCTATGCCATGCATTTGTCATTCAAAGTTCAATAATCACCCCTTCCCCCTTG
Source organism: Mus musculus (assembly GCF_000001635.26). NCBI lineage: Eukaryota > Metazoa > Chordata > Mammalia > Rodentia > Muridae > Mus > Mus musculus. Next base: position 57,241,705 of record NC_000074.6, on the reverse strand, counting down.
CCCCCTGCTTTTATAACTTTCCATCCAATGGAGGAAGCAGTCACACCAATGGTCTTCTAATTTCATCCCAGTAGGGCAGCAAGACTGAAACTGACAAACTACAGGGAGCTTTCGATGAGAGGCTACGCTTATGTTGAGGGACACCTGGAGGGTCCACATGGCAACAAATTCTTGTCAGAGGGAAGGTGTCTACAGATGCACAACAATTCAGATGACCGACAGGAGTATGGTCCAGCAGTAAGGTTCTAACATCTGACCTGTGACCTACTTGTACAAAGCCATGGACTGTCTTTCACAAAATATGATAACATTCGAATCTGGATTCAGTCTATTAAGCCGTCTCCCTGTATCACATTTCCTTCATCTGTAAAAAAAGAGATGGCCTGGATCACCCAAACTCAGCTGTTTATTCTTTCCACAGAGATCCTGGTGAATAGAAATTTATTCTTGGACGTAATTGGTGCATCTTCATTACTACACATACGAATTACAGAGTTTTACATAGTGCTTATAAATCAACTACTCAAGTTAAAGTTAAAGTTTGTTTGTTTTTTTCTGAGCCCAGGCTAGCTTCAAATGACCCACGTAATAACCCTGACTCGTCCTTTTAAGGGATGGGCTTGTAGGTGTGTACCACCATGCCCTCTGTACTTTGTCTCCACAAACTTTGTAACACAGTTTCACTGTACTTTGATGCTTTATCTATTTCAATAAAGTAAAAATATAATACAAGAGTCACTTCAAGTAAATATATTTGTTTTGAAATATGTGAATTTTGGAATCAGCAAAGCAAAAATTCATCAAAATTGTAGAAGCAAAAAGATTTGTTATCTAGAGATAGATAGAACTTCTGTGTAGCAGAATTAAATTCATTTTGCAAATAATTATGGGCCTCTATTTTAGACATTGTAGAGGATACCTCATTTTCCACTTTCATCTGTTTGAGTATTGTGTTTTTGCAAACTTTGTACTCAAAGATCACAGGATAGGAGATTTCCCACCTCCACTTCCCCATTCCCCAACTTCCAATTGCAATCATTTTCTTTCTTGCATAGAAAATCCATAAAAAGCTTACATCATAAATTCCAATATCAAAGTTAAATACTTATTTGTGTTTAGGTAGTTACAGATAGATCCTGACTAGTTGGCAACCCAAAGGAATTCAGATTCAATTGGAAAACCTTAGAGCTGTTTCATAGTACTTATTAATGAGCTTATTACATTATCCATTTTAGTAATAATAATAATAAATAAAGCAAATCAACCAAAAAACCAAACAGACTAGTATTGGCCTTTGTAGCCACCAAAAGTGGTGAGTCTCAAAGTTCCTAGGTGTCAGCTTTTGGATTTGGTTGTTTAGGAGGCTGTATAATAAATGGCTCTTGAATAGTTCTCGAACAGCTTACAGATCAGCTATGTAGCCAAAGTTACTGCCGATTACACATCCTCTAGAAACTGATTTCATTCATGGATTCTGCAACCAATCACGTAACTTCCAGAGATAAGGAGACCATGATTTGACATCCCTCAAATGAGTTAACCTTCCTGTCCAAGTTAGCTTATGCTTACTGTGGATCGACACCTCCTCAAGTTTACGTTGACAAGGACAGGGACATTAAGAAAATACAACACCAAGAACACAAAGACATGATAGATTAATGGGGCAATTTCTTCTGGCTGAGAGTATTGGATAGTAAAAGAGAAGTATTATTATTATTTAAATTATTATCATTAAAACAATTAAAAAAGGAATGAAAAAGGTAAAACGGAGAGGTCAATATTCAGCAGAAACATTACCAAGACTGCTCTTCAGGTAGATTCCCAAGGAATCTGTCAGATAAGGGTAGTTTAGGTTAATGGCTCTCAATTTGTGGGTTTCAACTCCCTGGGGCTCAATGTCCCTTTCACAGGGGTCACTTAAGACCATTGGAAAACACAGATCCTTATTACAATTCATAATAGAAAAATTGCAGTTATGAAGTAGCAACAAAAATAATTTCGTGGTTGGGGGGACACCATAACATGATTTAAGGGTCACAGCATTAGGAAGGTTGAAAGCCACTGCTACAGATGTTTACAATAAAGCAACACCTTTTGATGGTATTTCTGGTTCACCGACAACTTTGGATGTTTATTCCATATGTATTTCATAACAATCTCATGAAAAAGGCCAGGTGAGGTTTATCTTCTCTTTACAGAGAAGATAGAATTTAGCTCAGGGAGAGTTTAGCACTTGACAAAGGTGGTAGTATTTGATGCCTCAGTGCTGGTCTCTCAATTCCAGCCAACATGTGAAAGTGACTTTCACTATTCTTGTGTAACACGTCAGTTGGTAAAACTGAAACATAAACAATTGAGAACTGAATAAAACAGGAGAGGGCCATTATATCTTTGGTGAAATGCAGACCATGTCAGGAGCTATCAGACAAAATTCTAAGTTCATGAGGGTTGTAGAAGTCATGAAATTGAGAGGAAATCTGGGTGCTAATGGGGCATTAGAAAGGAGGGTGGGGGGCAGGGAGGCAAGGCAGAGGGGGAAGGGGCTGAGGAACTGTGGAATGGGGAATTGGGAGGGAGCAATGGCTGGAATGTAAATAAATGAAATAATCAGTTGAAAAAAGAAGGGACAGAAAGGGGTAGAAATAATATAAATGCACTACTCATGTATGAAACACTCAAAAAATCCAATTAATTAAAAAGTCTAAATTAAATCGCACACGTGTATCCTTTCCCCACCAGTCATTCCTGGGAGATGGTTTTGTGAAGTAATAATGTCTCTGAAATCTAGGCAAATTCCCCAAGTGGCCTGATGGAGCCATGACTTAGAACCTCTCTAACAGGAAAAATGTAGCTTGATTATATGAGAACAAACCACAAGGCAGACATTACCATTAGAACTTAAATGGTGCTTTATGTACAAACCATTGGTTCTGACTGGACATTCCTGCATCCCTGATACTTTTTAACTATTTAAAAAGTAATTAGACCAAAATGAGACATCGTGGGCTATCATAGCCATGTGTGGTTCTCTGATAATTCAGCTTTTACTGTTTTAATTCTTCTGCGGTATAATCTGGCAGTATGTGAAATCAATTGAATACTTCATTTTCTTTCTAATTTTAAGCTACAGATCCCTGGAGACACACTACATTTATCACCCCCTCTACTCCCTGTACCCACCTTTTCTTAGAAATGAATGGACCAGAGCACAACTTATTTTAACAATGTGGATAATGGAGTGATTAAGCCAATCACGACAATGAGAGGTGCTCTCGAAGACTTGAAATAAGTCGATCCAGCTCCCCCTCCCTCCACATATGGGCAGAATGAGACTTCAACGAATACAGTTAAATGGTGTGGGCTGAGCGCATGGAGACCAGAGCTCTCCTAGCACGCCATTCACAAAATACAACTGATTGTAATTAATTCATGATTAGTTCATTTCAGCTGATATATGAACCTAAGCTTTTGCTGAGTGATGTAATATTTCAGAAGTGGGACTGTGCTGTGGAATTTATTGGACTTCCTGAAATCACCGGTGTAATTGTTTTTGCTGTTCACATATTAGGCAGAGCCTCCAGGGAGAAAGGCTGATTCTTCTCATATAAGACTCTTTCCCCAAAGTTTGAAAGTCTGTCATCTTTCTCAATATATTCACTTCGTTAAATAGTTTACAGCTTTCGAGAGGGTCACAAAGTTTGAGTAACAAAATGACTGTCCTGACAGATTTAGACAATAAAACCACCAGATTGTTATATAAATGTTTTTCTCAGAGGCTGTTTCTAAAACACATACTAAATGCAAATATTGAAACACCTGCATTCCAAGCGCAACTCTTTTAGCAGATGTTAATCCTTGTGCATTTCACCAATGGATTCAGATCACATGAGTTTAACTTGCCCCCTTTAGACCGTCTTGGAAAAGTACCAATTACCTTGCTTCAGCCTGACAAAGAAACTGAAGCTCTTTCATATTATATATTCAGTTTTTTATATTTGATAGTAAGGATAGCTAAGAAAGCAAGCAAAGAAAAAAAAATGCAGGCAAAGTCTTTTTTATGTCACATCAGAAATGACTTTGTAAGTTATCTGTGTGCTGCATAGAAAATTTGCAAAGACTGATAAGGCTACAGCAATTTTTTTCCACCTTTCCTAGTCCTGAAAATTGAAAGGTTTGATTTAGATAGTTGTTAGCTGGGGACCCACTGAAGAGAAGTTACTTCCCCTCCTATTTTTGAGACTTGATGCATGTCCTGGCTCATAGTTAAAACCTGCCCCAAAGCTTTTGGCTATTTCTTAGTTGAGATGCCTCCAAGAGAACTTATAGTTCTATCATCTCCCAACTTTCCCAGGGTTGAATCATCCTATGAGTCTGCATTTAATAATAACAGAAACGATTGCTCAGGTGCCAGTCCCTGCTGTGTGCACTATACATACATTATCTCATTGAAGCTTTTGCAATTACATTTTACCTATTTTTCATGCATGCATGTGTATACACTTGTTTATGTGTTCACATATAAGTGTGGATATACATGGAGCACAGAGTGCAAGTTCAGGTCGGAGGCCAATTTGTGGGAACCCGTTCTCTCCTTCCTGGATGTGGATCCTGGGGATTGAAATCAAGCTGTCAGGCTTGGTGGAGGAAGTCTTTTTTCATTGAATCATCTCGCTGGCTTCATAAACTCACCTATGTCCCACAAAGTAGGGTCTCCTTCCTGTAGTTACTGGTGAGATAACCCAGCAAGCCCTCATGACTTAAGTGACTCATAAATGCCAGGGTGGGGAGGTGGGAGTGGGTGGGGGGGGGAGCACCCTCGTAGAACTAGGGGAGGGGGGATGGGATAAGGGATTTCCAGAGGGGAAACCGAGAAAGGGGATAACATTTGAAATGTAAATAAAAAAAATCCAATAAAAAATAAAGTATACAGATTAAAAAAAAAAAAAAAGAAAGGCATTGCACAAGTGCACACTCTAATCTTGTTCCCAGACTTATGTTTTCTTCTAGGCTGGGATGTTTCTCATGATCTCTGAAACACAGTTATACAGAGCAGCTTTTCATTGCTATGTTAAGACTAATTTTGCTCTTTCTTTCTTAAGAAGGGAAAGAAGGAAGGTAGTGAGGGATCTGGGAAGGGTGGAGGGAGGGGAAACTGAGGTTCTGTTGTATTGTATGAGAAAAGAATCCATCCTCAATAAAATTAAAAGAAAGAAATATTCAGGCTTCCAAATATTTAAATGCACGTGTTGGTGTAGGCTTAGATTTTTTCAAAACCTACTTTAATAAGGGTACTTAAACACTTCAACCAATGACCAAAGGTAGGGGAGAAAGATGGTTAATAGTCAAGGGGGATATGGACCTGTTTAGAGATAGTTCTTTGGGGCAATTCTAATCTTTGTCAGTATATCAGCAGTCCCGTCTATTGTATCAGACACAAATTAGTGGCAGCAGTCCAGTCCAGTTGGCAAACACCAAACACGAATCAGTATGGCTTGATCCAGAAGAAATCACAAGGCTCTGCTGAGTTGTCATGAGTCTGAGAAAGTGACAAGAAGCAGCCAGAATAGCACAAGAGGTTCTTTGATGAGTTCCTCTCTATGAAGCCACAATAACTGAGGATCAATGAAGACCAGCAAAATGCCGCAAGACTTACCAATGCAAGAGCATCATCAGTGTCTGTTGAGTTCTACTTACACTCTTTCCAAACATTGTGTATCGAAGTGTCTGCCTCAGCAAAACATCCTCTCATCAGACAGCTTCATCCAAAGCATTACATGACAAAACTAAGTCTCCAAAGAAACCAGAAATTTCCACTTCATGCTGGTCTTAGTCTTTGCTTCTGCACAAAGAGCCAGACAGAAATGCCTCACAATGAGCTTGTGCCTAGGTGCTCTTCAGTGGTATGGACTTACTGCTTTCTTGATTCATGACTAGAATTTGCCTTCTCCCTTAACACCTATCTTATTTCAAGACCCCGTTTATTATGAAGCTTCTTGATAAAAAGTCAGCTTTATCTCATGAGAGTCTCTTCTATCCCCTACAGTTAATTAGAGATAAATTAATACATGTCACTAATATACCATGACTGAACTTCAGCCAGTTAAGGCTCTATTTAGTTGTAGAATCTTGGCATGCTATAGATATGAGGGCATAGTTAGATTCCTGGTGTAGGGAGCCTGCTTTATTGGTCACAACCACATAACAACTTGGAAATTGTGGCAAATTATTTTTAATTTTCTAATTAAAGGTATACTTTTCAATTTTTGACTTTTTTGATTTCTTTGTATAAAACTTCTCTGTATCATGCAATAGTGTTGAGTACTAAAGTGGGAACAAAATCTATCCTATGGGTGATTTCTATGTCAAAGAACTTAGCTCCTCCTTGAAAAAACTGCCTCAGATGAACCATGGGAAACAAGAAAGCATATCTTAAATAATATGTTGGCTGAGGCTAAAGTTATAATGAAAGAGCAAAGAGAGGAGAGAGTCCACTAAACTGGAGGTGCTAGAAGGTTTAAATGGTTGTAAAGGTATGAGGTTATGTTGGAAAGGTAGTTTTTCCTAGGTGTCTCATATTCTGCATTTCATGTAAGCAGAATATGTACTTCCATTGTTCCAAACTCTCTTCTCAAACATGTTTTTATAACTGCCCGGTTTGGAAGATAGATAATGCCCCAGGCCACACCCAGGTAAAGAAAGACATGACTCCAGTTTGTGATTAAAGCACTGACTCCCCTCATCGCAAGCTTCCATGCTATAACCTGATCTGTTGCATGTGCAGGTGCCATCAGTATTGTTTATGTTGCTCCACCTTGGTTCTCACCTTCCACTCTGTTGAGGCAGAATCTCCTTTGTTGTTTGTGCTGATGTGTGGTGTACTCCAGGCAAGCCGACTTGTGAGCCTCCTGACAATTTTCCTTTCTCTGAAATTCATCTTGCCGTAGGAGTACTGGGATTACAGATGTGAGTCATGAGGTCTGGATTTCTGTGAGTTCTGGAATGGAACACAGGTCATCAGGTTAGTGTAGCAAGTGCTTTTACTTGCCGAGCAAACTTACCATCTTTCTATTATGGCTTTCTTTTCTTCTTCTTTTTTTTTTCTTTTTTTTCTTCTTCTTTTTTTATTACGTATTTTCTTCAATTACATTTCCAATGCTATCCCAAAAGTCTCCCCCCCACCCCCACTCCCTTATCCACCCATTCCCATTTTTGGGCCCTGGCATTCCCCTGTACTGGGGCATATAACGTTTGCCTGACCAATGGGCCTCTCTTTCCAGTGATGGCCGACTAGGTCATCTTTTGATACATATGCAGCTAGAGTCAAGAGCTCTGGGGTACTGGTTAGTTCATAATGTTGTTCCTCCGATAGGGTTGCAGATCCCTTTAGCTCCTTGGATACTTTCTCTAGCTCCTCCATTGGGGGCCCTGTGATCCATCCAATAGTTGACTATGAGCATCCACTTCTGTGTTTGCTAGGCCCCGGCCTAGTCTCACAAGGGACAGCTATATCACCGTCCTTGCAACAAAGGCTTGCTAGTGTATGCAATGGTGTCATCGCTTGGAGGCTAATTATGGGATGGATCCCTGGATATGGCAGTCTCTAGCTGGACCATCCTTTTGTCTCAGCTCCAAACTTTGTCTCTGTAACTCCTTCCATAACAAAGCCTCTTCAGAGCATATAATAGTCATACAAGGTAGGGTACTTCATTATTCCAATTCCCCATTATGCAGAACATACTTGATCACATTCACTCCACCTATTGTTTGACAAAAAAATTTCTGGTTGTGTCATGTGATGCAGACTCATGTGATGTTCTGCTGAGGCAGAATCATGTGATGTTCTGCTGAGGCAAGACCAGGGTTGGACGTGTGATATTTGGAGAGAGTATAAGTGGGATTCAATTGACAGTGATGGTTTGTTCGTTGAGAGAGGCACAGCAGAGAACTCCTGGCATTTGGGCTGGTTCTGGTCACTCCTGCTGACTCCTGCAGATTTGATGGAGGCCTGACAGTTTCTGCTGGATTGTGCCACTGTTAATTCATGTTTGGAGATACTTTTGAACAAGACTCTTGTTATCTTAAAATTACTGAATTGGACTACTGGTATACTGACAAATGGAGATTGGAATTGCCCCAAAGAACTAATTCTAATCAGGTTCACATCCTTTTGTACTACTTATCATCCTTTTCACCCTACCTTTGTATGGAGAGCTAGAAGGGGGGAGGGTGTTGAAGCATTTGAGAACCTTTATTAAAGTAGATTTAGAAAAATCTAAGCCTTCAACTGTTATTCTGTTTTCCTCTGGTTTTAATTGATTCTTTCTGATTTTTTAAGGTGGTTGATTTAGGGATTATTCTATTTTAATACAGGTATTTTATTTAATGTTACTGATTTACTTCCACATACTGTTTAAGTGTGTTTCAGGACCATTAACATATATTTTCTGTTTTACTCAACTCAGCATAATTGTAAATTTCATTTTTCATTTTTTAATCCATGGGTTATTTAAAAGTATATTGCAGTTTCAATACACTTGAGAGTTTTTCCATATATCCTTCTGCTAATAATTTCTAGTTTAATTCCAATGTACTCAAAGAATACTCCTTGTATGTTAGCTTCTGAAGAGACATTTCTTGGTGTCTCGTAATGTGATATATATTGAAAAACATTCCATGTCCTCTAGAAATAATGTATATTCTATTTAGATATTGTTGCATGGATTGTTCTATAAATATAAGTTAGGTCAATGTATTGCCCTTTTACTTTTGGGTGGTTCACAGTTACTGTGGTACACATGTATTTGTTATGGTCTGAATCTGAAGCCTGTCCCACATGTTCATGCATCTCAATACTTGGTCTCCAGTTGGTGGCTCTGTATTGGAGGCAGAGGAACCTTTAGAAACAGAGCTTGTATTGTCTAAATAAGTCACTGGAAGCAGGCCTTTGAAGCTTATATCCACTTCTGGTTCTGTGCTCTGCTTCCTGCCTATCACAGGAAGATGTGAAGTTCTTACTAACATTGCTATGAACTTTGTGTCTTTTCAGCCACAGGGGCTCACATCCTCTCAAATAACGAACAAATATAAAGTGTTTTTCCTTATATTGTTTCTAACAATATTAGTCATAGAGATGAGTCACTAGCAGCAGACATGGACATCGTGAACCTCTGAAGCTGTCTGCTCTGATTCTCTTCCTATCAGAGTCTTGCCGTGGTAGCATCTTCAGAATCCTATCTCAGTTCAACACTGTTTTCTTCAGTTTAGACTGGACTTTTCCTGTCTTCTTCTACCAGGTGACACCCTTGAGAACTGTTTCTGCATAGTAACAAGGACATCATAGAGCTATGTCAGTATATTGTTTCAAATTTTCATAAAATAAAGCCAGCATATATGTAACTATTAACAATAACTATAGTCAGGGAATCTAAGGCTACAGAGGTGGATGGCTCAGTGGTAAAGGGGAGTAGACGCTCTGATGGAGGATTTGGTACTCAGCAACCACATCAGGCATCTCACACCGTCTGTAACTCTATCTCTAGGAGATCCAGTCCCCTCTCGTTTCCATGAGACCCCCATACACATGGCGCACATAAACTTTCCAGTTTTACACTAATTCATATAAGTTAAAAAAATTCTTAAAAGGAAGTTTGTGTGTGTTGTCTTTTCAGTTAGCATTGGGGGCTTATGTTAAACATGTGGGATATACTTATTTGAAATATTTAAAGTCCAGCTACAGCCAACTCATTATATATTTTGCTATGTTCAGAGCATATTATTATGAAATAAAAATAAGACCCTTAGAAGCAGTCATGATGAGGAAATGAAGTTTATAAGAAAAGTTAGCTTGAAATTTATTTATGCCTCTTATAAATTTGCTTTAGATATCACATACAATCTATAGAGATGAATCCAAATAAAAACTGCTAAAGACAAGTGTTGGTGAAGTCATGAAGAATGGATGAATCCTGAGGACACAATGCTAAGTGAAATATACCAGCCACAGAAAGACAAATGCTGTGTGATTTATACGAAGCACTGAAAAGAGGAATGGAGTGGTTGTTCCAAGGGCAGGAGGATGTGGAAACAGAGTCTTAAAAATAGATGGTCATAAAATTTCAGTCAAACAATATAAGATCTAGAGATCTGTAGTAAGATGCTGGTCCTATAGCCAATGATGAAGCATTTTACATTAAGATAGGGTTGTGAGATGGTTCAGTAGGTAAAGGCATTTGACACAACCCTGAGGATTTGAGTTCCATATCTGAGACCCACGTGGTAGAGCAGAAGAGCAGGTCCCTGCATGTTGTCCACACAATGAATGTACACACACACACACACACACACACACACACACACACACACACACACACACAGTAATAATAGCATGTTAGGATTGTTAAATCTCAAATGAAGGTTCTTATTCAGAAAAGTTCTATTTTACTTTATATGTCTTAAAGCCAATTACCCAAGATGACAGCTAAAGTCTTGCACATAAGCTCCATCTACTCAACAGATATCTTCTTCACTTAATTGTTTCCGGAGATTATCTTTCAATTACTCTTCTCTGTCATTTACTCCCTCCAAACTCTCCCACACACCGTACTTGTTCCTTCTCAGATTCGTGGCCCTTTATTTTCATGAATTGTTATTGCATGCATATATGTGTATACACATACGTTTCTCTGTGTAACCTGCTCAGTTTGTATAATGGTACTTGTGTGCATGTTTTCAGAGTTGATCATTTGGAACTGGATAACCGGTTGTGTGCTCTAACCTGGGAAGACTGTTAATTCTCCCTTTCTAGGCTTTACTCGTTCCCTGTAGCTCTTTGTGTGGCATTGAAGCCCCATAGGCTTTCCCTGTCTACACTGGTGTGTCTATTGCTGTAGTTAGCTCATGTTTAGTCTCTTTTATCAGCCTCCTTTCAGTTGCCATTGCTACAGTGTTTGTTTAAAGTCTGAACACACCACCTTTGGACTACGTAGATTGCCTCAGAAGGTTTGTGTAGTTAATGTGCTTTAGTCCAATTCATTTAAACTAAGTACAACTCTTTTCACACTATCTAGTCAGAATCTTTCATTCTTTCCTCTAGTATTTTTTCGCTGCACTTGACCTTCCCTTCCTTTCCCTTTCCTCCTCTCTCCTCCCCTTCCCTTTTTCTTTTCTCTCTCTCCTTGTCCTCCCTCCCTCCCTCCCTCCCTCCCTCCCTCCCTCCCTCCCTCCCTCTCCCTCCATCTCCCTCCCTCCATCCCTCCCTCCCTCCATCTCCCTCCCTCCTTCCCCTCCCTCTCTTCTTCCCTCCCTCCTTCCCCTCCCTCTCTCCCTCCCTCCTTCCCTCCCTCTCTTTTTCTTTCTTTTTTTCTTCTACTTGAGCTTAGAAAGAATAACTCCAATGGCATTTTCTCAGCAAATGCCTTAACTAAAGCACTATAAACTGACAGGTTCACCTCTAATCATCTGTATAAGGTACAACCCACTATAGGATGCTTTTACAGATTTATACCTAGAGTGGGGAGAGGAAGGGGGAGAAAGGGGAAGAAGAGAGAAGTGAGTCAAGAGGATGAGAGGGAGGAGGAGGGGAAGCAATGGAGGGTGGACAGAGAAATTGACTTTAGTTTTAGCTTGACTTTAAGCACAGAGAACAAGCACAGTGTTCATGACATTGATGTCTGTGGGAGAAACAACAACATGTTCCTAAGTTGTTTGAAATTTTGTTGATGTTTCTCTTAAAACAAAACCTATAGATTGAATGTTCTTAATAACAATTCCTTAAAACAGTTATCTTTTCTTTTCTTTTCTTTTCTTTTCTTTTCTTTTCTTTTCTTTTCATTTCTTTTCTTTTCTCTCTCCTTCTCCTCCTCCTCCTTCTTCTTCTTTTTTCTTTTCTTTTTTTTTTTGGGGGGGGGTTGGTAGTGGTGACCAGGGAAGTGTGCTATTGATCTTATAATAGAAATAATGACTTCAACCAGCTTTTCTAAGAAAATTAATGACTGCCTGAAGTTAATGGCCTTCAGTCAGTCTGCCAGTCAGCCATTAATCCTCAGGAAATGCCCTGGGCCTTGATCATTATTGCGTAAGTAAGACAAAAGTGGGTAGCGTTCTCTTGTCAGATGGGAAACATACACTGCCCTTGCTCTTTGCTTTATGACAACAAGAAAAACACATTGGGGTGGAAAAGAACCCACAAGAGCTTTGCTACCAAATGCAAATAAATAGTCTTGTTTAAACAAAAATTATTAAGCAAAATATTAAACTTGAACTCTGTATGTTTGAGTAAGAAATAATGGAAGACAGCAAGCTTAGCCTTTTAGATGGCTGTACTTAGAGTTAGGAGGGAAGGAAAATGCAGAGTCAAATACTGAATGAGTACAATGTAATTACTGTCATATTAGATATTTCAAATTAAAATCAGGGTTAAATAAATACAGAATCGACTACTTTAATGGCTACAAACAAAAGATAGTACTAAAATTTACCTTTCAAATTAGGATCTTATAGAGCAACAAAATATCTCAAGTAACTGTGATTTAAAAGATCTCAAATAATTATGACGAATAGGGATATTTTTCTTATCTTGGGATATCAAAGGATTTCTATAGTCATTTTACAGGGTTATTTTGCAGACTGAGATCTTCAAGAAGGCAAATAGTGAAATGAAAAACACGTGCGGGAAATTAGTATTGTCCTTGCCTCTGGACTGCCAAAGTGCCTGCTACCAGGCTTAGGAAAGGCACAGGGTTCTGAGTTTTGAGTAAAGATACACACACGTGCTGCGTCTCATCTCAAGTCATGAGTTCAAGTGCCGAGCACTACACTGAGTAGGTACTCAATAAACATCCACTAAGCAGTAAATGCAAAATCACCTCACATGCTTCTTGTGTATCTGCAAGATTAGCTCTTCATAATAGATGTATGTTGTGTTTTCCTCTATATTTTATGAATGTTTCTGTACGTAAAAATTACCATTCTTGTCTCTAGAATTTGAATACTATTTACTAGGGGGTTCATCTTGTCTTCATAGATATCAGGTGTTACCTCGATAACATTCTACATTTCCATACATACATGGATTTATTCATATATTTCCGATCTTTTACTAGTGTGTATTTTTATTCATATGTGGTAAATACTTGATTGCTTTCCTATTCTACACAAGTAGCTCTTCATGTTATGAAATAATTTGGTTACCTACAAGTAATCTAGGATGATTCCAATTCATAATTAAAAAATGTTTCAAGTCACCGTGGGGATAAAATGAAATATGTTAAAATAAACAAATGACTTGTTAGGTAATTTTATGCATTTTTCTATGCAAATTTCTGTCTAGATCCAGAAATAAAAACCTTTATTTGTGTATAGTTTTGGAGAATCAATAATATTTGGTTATCTGAGATAATGTCTGCTTTTCCACTGGCTCTATATTTGGTTTGAAATGTACCTCATAAAAACTTAGTACCTTACAAGTTTTTATTTTTAATCCCTTTATTTATTTTTTTGTTAATAGTATATTTCTAATGAGTGAAATTTAAAAATATAATTTTATATCTTCCTTATCTAATGAAGTACTTTATAATTACTCATTGGTTTGGATATTCCAAAGTATCTTTAGATTTTTAAAATGTGTTGCTTCTATTTATGGTGTGTCTCTGGAATATTATTCAAATACCTGTATGCCTCCATTGTAGTAGTATTTGTAGGTGATTGAATTGTGAAGACTCTACTTTTTAAATTAAAAGTTCTAACTTATGTGTATGTGCATGCCTGCATGAGTTTATGTGCAGTATGTGGATGCAGGAGCCCACAGAAACCAGAGGTGACTGGAGGTGCAGATTGTGAAGCACCTGATGTAAGTGCCAGAAACAGAACCTTGGTCCTCTGGAAGAAGACCAAGTACACCTAACTGGTCTTTGATGTGTGACTGCCTGCTTCCATGGAAGCATCTGCACATGTTAATCTTTTAGGGAGAATTCTATACCTGCTATTCAAATTGCTACTGTTGCTTTGATTAGTTCTCTGTTGTTCAAAGTCTGTGTTGGAGTTCCTGGTAAGAAATGGATGCTTCTCATGTTTATGTTCTTATTCTGTGAACCTATGGATGTTTTAGACTATAGGACAAAGGAGACTTTGCAGATGTGACTAAGGCTAAAAGTCGTGAGTTAGTGAGATTATCCTAAGACCATCTTGATTACATGATTATAAAGATGCAGTATGAGAGATCTTTAACATATTCCCACAGTTGTTGACTTTGAATATTGAAGGAGCCAAGAATCAAGGGACATGAGTTGGTAGTAGACAATAGCATGGCTCTCAGTGGTTACTATGGAACAAAATTGACACAGCCACGAAAAAATTTATACATCTGCTGTACAATGAGAAAATTGCTTCTCCAGTAATTTCTGGGAGGAAAGCTGTCTGTTGGTATCATGATTTTTTTGTTCAGTTAGATCCATGCTAGATTTCTAAGGCAGAGAACTACAAAATAATGAATGTGTATTGTGTTAGTTTCTAGCCACTTCTATGGATTTATTTTATTTTAGAAATCTATGTATATATGTATGTATGTATATTTGTGAGTGCAGATGGTTGGTGTTGGCTCCTCTGGAGCAGGAGTCACAGGCATTTGTAAGTTGCCCATCATAGCCAGTGGGGGAAAAACTCACATTCTCTACAAAACTGGCATGTGCTTTTAACTTCTTAGCCTCTAGATTATCTTCTTAATCTCTACAGCTCCAGTTTATGGTCACCCCCCCCACTTTTCTTTTATCCAAAACAGTCTTCTCTCATACAATATGTCTTGATTATAGTTTCTCTTTCCTTTACTCCTCCCAGTTCCTCCCCACTTCCCCTCTCCTTCAGATCCACTTCCTTTCTGTCTCTCATTTGAAAAGAATAGGCTTCAAAGAGACAAAAACCAACGAGAAAATCAAATATCAAATGATGTGAAAACTACTGGATCAGTGTTGGCCATGATAACCCAACAGCATGAGAAGAGTCTGAAGAGAAAACCCAAGAGTCAAAGACCTACTCATTGTCATGGACAGTCGTCCCTTATAAACACTAAGTGAGTTTGGAGCTGAGACGAAAGGATGGACCATCTAGAGACTGCCATACCCGGGGATCCATCCCATAATCAGCCTGCAAACACTGACACCATTGCATACACTAGCAAGATTTTGCTGAAAGGACCCAGATATAGCTGTCTCTTGTGAGGCTATGCCGGGGCCTAGCAAACACAGAAGTGGATGTTCACAGTCAGCTATTGGATGGATCACAGGGCCCCCAAAGGAGGAGCTAGAGAAAGTACCCAAGGAGCTAAAGGGAACTGCAACCCTATAGGTGGAACAACAGTATGAACTAACCAAAACCCTCCAGAGCTCGAGATGGCCTAGTCGGGCATCAGTGTAAAGAGAGGCCCATTGGTCGTGCAAACTTTATATTCCTCAGTACAGGGGAACACCAGGGCCAAGAAGTGGGAGTGGGTGGGTAGGGGAGTGGGGGACTTTTGGGATAGCATTGGAAATGTAAATGAAGAAAATACCTAATTAAAAAAAAAAACATACACTGAGGACCTGATCAAGACCCATGTAGGTCTTGTGCCAGCTGCTTCAGTCTCCATGAGCTCATATGTGCCTTGATGTAGAAGGCCTTGTTCTAGTGTCCACCATCCTGTCTGGCTCCTAAGTCTTTCCACCTCCTCTTCTACAGGATTCTCTGAGCTCTGATGGAAGGGATTTGATGGACCTCCCCCTCTCCCCATTAGAATATCTCTCTGCGTATTGGTTAGTTGTGAGTCTGCATCGGTTTTAAGGCCAGATTTTAACAGCAGCAATGGAAAATTAGTATTTGCCTGAACAGAGAGGGTCAAGTTGGACAAGTGTATTTCTTTTTTTAATTTAATTTTTTTCCTTTTTATTAGATATTTTCTTTATTTACATTTCAAATGTTATCCCCTTTCCTAGTTTTCCCTCTGAAAATCCCCTCCCCCTCCCCCTGCTCCCCAACCCACCCACTCCGATTCTTGATCCTGGCATTCCCCTATACTGGGGCATAGAGCCTTCACAGGACCAAGGGTCTTTCCTCCCATTGGTGACTTACTAGGCCATCCTCTGCTACAAAAATAGCTATAGCCACAAGTTCCACCATGTGTTTTCTTTGATTGGTGGTTTAGTTCCAAGGAGCTCTCAGAGTACTGGTTAGTTCATATTGATGTTCCTCCTATGGAGCTTCAGACCCCTTCAGCTCCCTGGGTAGTTCTCTGGCTCCTTCATTGGGGACTGTGTGCTCTGTCCAATGGATGACTGTGAGCATCCACTTCTGTATTTGCCAGGCACTGACAGAGCCTCGCAGGAGACAGCTATATCAGGTTCCTGTCAGCAGGCTTTTGTTGGCATTTGCCATAATGTCTGGGTTTGGTGGTTGTGTATGGGATGGATCCCCCAGTGGGACAGTCTCTGGATGGTTGTTCCTTCAGTCTCTGCTCCAAACTTTGTTGCTGTAACTCCTTCTATACGTATTTTGTTCCCCATTCTAAGAAGGAACGAAGTATCCACACTTTGGTCTTCCTTCTTCTTGTGTTTTGCAAGTTGTATCATATCTTGGGTATTCTAAATTTCTGGGCTAATATCCACTTATCAGTGAGTGCATATCATGTGTGTTCTCTTGTGATTGGGTTACCTCACTCAGGATGATATCCTCCAGATACATCCATTTGCCTAAGAATTTCATAAATTCATTCTTTCTTTGCTTTTAAACTTATTTTAAAAATCTTTTCAGTAAGAACTCATAATTTTCAACCCTTTGTTTCTTTCTGTAACTTTCTTCTTTTGTCATTTATTATCTTGCCTATTTCTACTCATTCTTTTCCTCAGTTAAGTTAGGTTTATTTATTTGTTTATGGCTGTCTTTAGGTCATCTCTAAGGACAGGTATATCAGAAGGCAAAAGGACACCTACACATCTGATTTCTGCTGTCAGCCTGGGACCATTTTTTCCTGTGATGTTTTGGAGAGGACATGGACTAGCCTTGTCTACTAACAAATCTTACTTTAAAAGAAATATTTAAAAGAATTTTCTTAGTCTGTCTTTTTAGGACTGCCTTCAGGGGATGAGTTCGAGAATGACACTTCCCTTAGGACCTAGTGCTCCAAAGCTTTTCATCCTCCACACATTGTCCCATTTTGGATATTTGTGTTAATTCCCATCTAATGCCAGTAAAAGCTTCTTTGATGTAGGTTTAGCAGCACACCGTTCTATGGGTATGGAATAGGATATTGAGTCCTTTGGGCATATGTCCAAGAGTGGTCTAGCTGAATCTTGAGATTAATATACTCACAACTTCTCGAGGAACCTTCACAGTCATGATCACAGTGGCTGTATGAGTTTATCCTCCCACTGACAATGAGGAAGTGTTCCTCTTTCTGTGAAACTTCACCAGCATGTGTATTTTGATAATTCTGACTGAGATAAGATGAAACTGCAAAGTAGTTTTGATTTGCATTTTTATGATGGCTAAGGATGATGAGCAGTTTTTAAAGTGTATCTCAGACATTTGTCTTTCATCTCTTGAGAACTCTCTGTTTTTGTCCTGTATTCCATTTTTAAATTCGGTTATTTGTTTTCTTTTTTCTTTCTTTTTTTTTAATTAGGTATTTTCTTCGTTTACATTTTCAATGCTATCCCAAAGGTCCCCCATACCCACCCCCCCATCCTCTACCCACCCACTCCCCCTTTTTGGCCCTGGCATTCCCCTGTACTGGGGCATATAAAGTTTGCAAGTCCAATGGGCCTCTCTTTGCAGTGATGGCCGACTAGGCCATCTTTTGATACATATGCAGCTAAAGACAAGAGCTCCCGGGTCCTGGTTAGTTCATATTGGTTTTTTTTGTTTTTTGTTTTTTGTTTTTTTTTTTTTTGTTTTTTTTTTTTTACATTTTTTTAATTAGGTATTTTCCTCATTTACATTTTCAATGCTATCCCAAAGGTTCCTCATACCCACCCCCCCAATCCCCTACCCACCCACTCCCCCTTTTTGGCCCTGGCGTTCCCCTGTACTGGGGCATATGAAGTTTGCAAGTCCAATGGGCCTCTCTTTGCAGTGATGGCCGACTAGGCCATCTTTTGATACATATGCAGCTAAAGACAAGAGCTCCCGGGTCCTGGTTAGTTCATATTGTTGTTCCACCTATAGGGTTGCAGTTCCCTTTAGCTCCTTGGGTAATTTCTCTAGCTCCTCCATTAGGGGCCGTGTGACCCATCCAATAGCTGACTGTGATCATCCACTTCTGTGTTTGCTAGGCCCTGGCATAGTCTCACAAGAGAGAGCTATATCTGGGTCCTTTCAGCGAAATCTTGCTAGTGTATGCAATGGTGTCAGCATTTGGAAGCTGATTATGGGATGGATCCCTGCATATGGCAATTACTAGATGGTCCATCCTTTTGTCACAGCTCCAAATTTTGTCTCTGTAACTCCTTCCATGGGTGTTTTGTTCCCATTTCTAAGAAAGGGTAAAGTGTCCACACTTTGGTCTTCGTTCTTCTTGAATTTCATGTGTTTGGCAAGTTGTATCTTATATCTTGGGTATCCTAAGTTTCTGGGCTAATATCCACTTATCAGTGAGTACATATTGTGCAAGTTCCTTTGTGATTGGGTTACCTCACTCAGGATGATACCCTCCAGGTCCACCCATTTATTTGCCTAGGAATTTCATAAATTCATTCTTTTTAATAGCTGAGTAGTACTCCATTGAGTAAATGTACCACATTTTCTGTATCCATTCCTGTGTTGAGGGGCATCTGGGTTCTTTCCAGCTTCTGGCTATTATAAACAAGGCTGCTATGAACATAGTGGAGCATGTGTCCTTCTTACCGGTTGGGACATCTTCTGGATATATGCCCAGGAGAGGTATTGCTGGATCCTCCGGTAGTACTATGTCCAATTTTCTGAGGAACCGCCAGACTGATTTCCAGAGTGGTTGTACAAGCTTGCAATCCCACCAACAATGGAGGAGTGTTCCCCTTTCTCCACATCCTCGCCAGCATCTGCTGTTATTTGTTTTCTTGATGAACATTTTAAAAATTTTTCTTTTTATGTTCTAGATACCAAACCTGTACCAGATGTATAATGGCTAAGTGACTTTTCCCCTTCTGTAGGCTCTGCCTGAATCATGGCATCCTTGGCCACACAAGAGCTCTTGGGCTTCCCATCTATTAACTCTTGTCCTTAGAGCCCACACTCTTGGTGTCCTGCTTAGAAAGTTCTTTGCTATGCCTATAAGCTCAAGACAGTTTCCCACTCTTTCTTATACCAGGTTCCAATTCCCTGTATGATCCCTGTGACTTAACTTGTAGAAGGAGAGAAGTGAGTCTTACAAGTTGTCCTGACTTCTACACAAGTGCTATGTGTTAACATGTGTACTATGTAACACAAGATAATTGTTTGAAAAGAAAAGGGTCACCTGCAAACTCTCTCATCTCAGTATGTGTCTATGTACAGTTTGGTTCTGTACTGTACATTTGAAATAGATAAACTGCCCCAAAGACAAAGAGAAAAAGAGTTTTTAATAGTATATATACTATTTGTTAGTAGTGGTCTAAAGGCATAGTAGATGAAGGTATCAATCTCTGATGGGATTAAACATTGACATCACTGACTACAGTAATAGTTACAATTGGTTGTGCTGGACGCGGAAGCAAGTATAAGCATGCAAGTCTTAGGTTAGGATGATAGTGAAGATGTAGGAATGAATGTTAGGAAGATAGGATGTAGGAAGATGTTAGGAAGATAGTGAAGAGTATAATTATAGCACGTGTTTTTAATAGATAGGATTGTTATTGTATATATTACATATTTTTGTACCTACAGTCCTAAATCTTACAAACTCTTTGCTTTTAGATCACCATGTTGGTTACAAAATACTACTGCTTACTATATTTAGGTTAGTTCCAAGTTTTTTTTTTATTTTTTCCATTTTTATTAGGTATTTAGCTCATTTACATTTCCAATGCTATACCAAAAGTCCCCCATATCCACCCACCCCCACTCCCCTGCCCACCCACGCCCCCTTTATGGCCCTGGTGTTCCCCTGTACTGGGGCATATAAAGTTTGCAAGTCCAATGGGCCTCTCTTTCCAGTGATGGCCGACTAGGCCATCTTTTGATATATATGCAGCTAGAGTCAAGAGCTCCGGGGTACTGGTTAGTTCATAATGTTGTTCCACCTATAGGGTTGCAGATCCCTTTAGCTCCTTGGCTACTTTCTCTAGCTCCTCCATTGGGAGCCCTATGATCCATCCATTAGCTGACTGTGAGCATCCACTTCTGTGTTTGCTAGGCCCCGGCATAGTCTCACAAGAGACAGCTACATCTGGGTCCTTTCAATAAAATCTTGCTAGTGTATGCAATGGTGTCAGCGTTTGGATGCTGATTATGGGTGGATCCTGGATATGGCAGTTTCTACATGGTCCATCCTTTCATCTCAGCTCCAAACTTTGTCTCTGTAACTCCTTCCATGGGTGTTTTGTTCCCAAATCTAAGGAGGGGCATAGTGTCCACACTTCAGTCTTCATTCTTCTTGAGTTTCATGTGTTTAGCAAATTATATCTTATATCTTGGGTATCCTAGGTTTGGGGCTAATATCCACTTATCAGTGAGTACATATTGTGTGAGTTCCTTTGTGAATGTGTTACCTCACTCAGGATGATGCCCTCCAGGTCCATCCATTTGGCTAGGAATTTCATAAATTCATTCTTTTTAATAGCTGAGTAGTACTCCATTATGTAGATGTACCACATTTTCTGTATCCATTCCTCTGTTGAGGGGCATCTAGGTTCTTTCCAGCTTCTGGCTATTATAAATAAGGCTGCTATGAACATAGTGGAGCATGTGTCCTTCTTACCAGTTGGGGCATCTTCTGGATATATGCCCAGGAGAGGTATTGCTGGATCCTCCGGTAGTACTATGTCCAGTTTTCTGAGGAACCGCCAGACTGATTTCCAGAGTGGTTGTACAAGCCTGCACTCCCACCAACAATGGAGGAGTGTTCCTCTTTCTCCACATCCACGCCAGCATCTGCTGTCACCTGAATTTTTGATCTTAGCCATTCTGACTGGTGTGAGGTGGAATCTCAGGGTTGTTTTGATTTGCATTTCCCTGATGATTAAGGATGTTGAACATTTTTTCAGGTGCTTCTCTGCCATTCGGTATTCCTCAGGTGAGAATTCTTTGTTCAGTTCTGAGCTCCATTTTTTAATGGGGTTATTTGATTTTCTGAAGTCCACCTTCTTGAGTTCTTTATATATGTTGGATATTAGTCCCCTATCTGATTTAGGATAGGTAAAGATCCTTTCCCAATCTGTTGGTGGTCTTTTTGTCTTATTGACGGTGTCTTTTGCCTTGCAGAAACTTTGGAGTTTCATTAGGTCCCATTTGTCAATTCTCGATCTTACAGCACAAGCCATTGCTGTTCTGTTCAGGAATTTTCCCCTGTGCCCATATCTTCAAGGCTTTTCCCCACTTTCTCCTCTATAAGTTTCAGTGTCTCTGGTTTTATGTGAAGTTCCTTGATCCACTTAGATTTGACCTTAGAACAAGGAGATAAGTATGGATCGATTCGCATTCTTCTACACGATAACAACCAGTTGTGCCAGCACCAATTGTTGAAAATGCTGTCTTTCTTCCACTGGATGGTTTTAGCTCCCTTGTCGAAGATCAAGTGACCATAGGTGTGTGGGTTCATTTCTGGGTCTTCAATTCTATTCCATTGGTCTACTTGTCTGTCTCTATCTATACCAGTACCATGCAGTTTTTATCACAATTGCTCTGTAGTAAAGCTTTAGGTCTGGCATGGTGATTCCGCCAGAAGTTCTTTTATCCTTGAGAAGACTTTTTGCTATCCTAGGTTTTTTGTTATTCAGGACAAATTTGCAAATTGCTCCTTCCAATTCGTTGAAGAATTGAGTTGGAATTTTGATGGGGATTGCATTGAATCTGTAGATTGCTTTTGGCAAGATAGCCATTTTTACAATGTTGATCCTGCCAATCCATGAGCATGGGAGATCTTTCCATCTTCTGAGATCTTCCTTAATTTCTTTCTTCAGAGATTTGAAGTTTTTATCATACAGATCTTTCACTTCCTTAGTTAGAGTCACGCCAAGATATTTTATATTATTTGTGACTATTGAGAAGGGTGTTGTTTCCCTAATTTCTTTCTCAGCCTGTTTATTCTTTGTATAGAGAAAGGCCATTGACTTGTTTGAGTTTATTTTATATCCAGCTACTTCACCGAAGCTGTTTATCAGGTTTAGGAGTTCTCTGGTAGAATTTTTAGGGTCACTTATATATACTATCATATCATCTGCAAAAAGTGATATTTTGACTTCCTCTTTTCCAATTTGTATCCCCTTGATCTCCTTTTGTTGTCGAATTGCTCTGGCTAATACTTCAAGTACTATGTTGAAAAGGTAGGGAGAAAGTGGGCAGCCTTGTCTAGTCCCTGATTTTAGTGGGATTGCTTCCAGCTTCTCTCCATTTACTTTGATGTTGGCTACTGGTTTGCTGTAGATTGCTTTTATCATGTTTAGGTATGGGCCTTGAATTCCTGATCTTTCCAAAACTTTTATCATGAATGGGTGTTGGATCTTGTCAAATGCTTTTTCTGCATCTAACGAGATGATCATGTGGTTTTTGTCTTTGAGTTTGTTTATATAATGGATTACATTGATGGATTTTCGTATATTAAACCATCCCTGCATCCCTGGAATAAAACCTACTTGGTCAGGATGGATGATTGCTTTAATGTGTTCTTGGATTCGGTTAGCGAGAATTTTATTGAGGATTTTTGCATCGATATTCATAAGAGAAATTGGTCTGAAGTTCTCTATCTTTGTTGGGTCTTTCTGTGGTTTAGGTATCAGAGTAATAGTGGCTTCATAAAATGAGTTGGGTAGAGTACCTTCTACTTCTATTTTGTGAAATAGTTTGTGCAGAACTGGAATTAGATCTTCTTTGAAGGTCTGATAGAACTCTGCACTAAACCCATCTGGTCCTGGGCTTTTTTTGGTTGGGAGACTATTAATAACTGCTTCTATTTCTTTAGGTGATATGGGACTGTTTAGATGATCAACTTGATCCTGATTCAACTTTGGTACCTGGTATCTGTCCAGAAATTTGTCCATTTCGTCCAGGTTTTCCAGTTTTGTTGAGTATAGCCTTTTGTAGAAGGATCTGATGGTGTTTTGGATTTCTTCAGGATCTGTTGTTATGTCTCCCTTTTCATTTCTGATTTTGTTAATTAGGATTTTGTCCCTGTGCCCTTTAGTGAGTCTAGCTAAGGGTTTATCTATCTTGTTGATTTTCTCAAAGAACCAACTCCTCATTTGGTTAATTCTTTGAATAGTTCTTCTTGTTTCCACTTGGTTGATTTCACCCCTGAGTTTGATTATTTCCTGCCGTCTACTCCTCTTGGGTGAATTTGCTTCCTTTTTTTCTAGGGCTTTTAGATGTGTTGTCAAGCTGCTAGTATGTGCTGTCTCCCGTTTCTTCTTGGAGGCACTCAGAGCTATGAGTTTCCCTCTTAGAAATGCTTTCATTGTGTCCCATAGGTTTGGGTACGTTGTGGCTTCATTTTCATTAAACTCTAAAAAGTCTTTAATTTCTTTCTTTATTCCTTCCTTGACCAAGGTATCATTGAGAAGAGTGTTATTCAGTTTCCACGTGAATGTTGGCTTTCCATTATTTATGTTGTTATTGAAGATCAGTCTTAGGCCATGGTGGTCTGATAGGATACATGGGACAATTTCTATATTTTTGTATCTATTGAGGCCTGTTTTGTGACCAATTATATGGTCAATTTTGGAGAAGGTCCCGTGAGGTGCTGAGAAGAAGGTATATCCTTTTGTTTTAGGACAAAATGTTCTGTAGATATCTGTCAGGTCCATTTGTTTCATAACTTCTGTTAGTTTCACTGTGTCCCTGTTTAGTTTCTGTTTCCATGATCTGTTCTTTGAAGAAAGTGGTGTGTTGAAGTCTCCCACTATTATTGTGTGAGGTGCAATGTATGCTTTGAGCTTTACTAAAGTGTCTCTAATGAATGTGGCTGCCCTTGCATTTGGTGCGTAGATATTCAGAATTGAGAGTTCCTCTTGGAGGATTTTACCTTTGATGAGTATGAAGTGTCCCTCCTTGTCTTTTTTGATA
Organism: Mus musculus; assembly: GCF_000001635.26. Taxonomy (NCBI): domain Eukaryota; kingdom Metazoa; phylum Chordata; class Mammalia; order Rodentia; family Muridae; genus Mus; species Mus musculus. The sequence goes on along the minus strand of NC_000074.6, from coordinate 57,217,513 downwards.
ACTTTGGGTTGGAAGTCGATTTTATCCGATATTAAAATGGCTACTCCAGCTTGTTTCTTCAGTCCATTTGCTTGGAAAATTGTTTTCCAGCCTTTCACTCTGAGGTAGTGTCTGTCTTTTTCCCTGAGATGGGTTTCCTGTAAGCAGCAGAATGTTGGGTCCTGTTTGTGTAGCCAGTCTGTAAGTCTATGTCTTTTTTATTGGGGAATTGAGTCCATTGATATTAAGAGATATTAAGGAAAAGTAATTGTTGCTTCCTTTTATTTTTGTTGTTAGAGTTGGCATTCTGTTCTTGTGGCTGTTTTCTTTTTGGTTTGTTGAATGATTACTTTCTTGGTTGTTCTAGGGCGTGATTTCCGTCCTTGTATTGCTTCTTTTCTGTTATTATCCTTTGAAGGGCTGGATTCGTGGAAAGATATTGTGTGAATTTGTTTTTGTCGTGGAATACTTTGGTTTCTCCATCTATGGTAATTGAGAGTTTGGCCGGGTATAGTAGCCTGGGCTGGCATTTGTGTTCTCTTAGTGTCTGTATAACATCTGTCCAGGCTCTTCTGGCTTTCATAGTCTCTGGTGAAAAGTCTGGTGTAATTATGATAGGCCTTCCTTTATATGTTACTTGACCTTTCTCCCTTACTGCTTTTAATATTCTATCTTTATTTAGTGCATTTGTTGTTCTGATTATTATGTGTCGGGAGGAATTTCTTTTCTGGTCCAGTCTATTTGGAGTTCTGTAGGCTTCTTGTATGATCATGTGCATCTCTTTTTTTATGTTTGGGAAGTTTTCTTCTATTATTTTGTTGAAGATATTAGCTGGCCCTTTAAGTTGAAAATCTTCATTCTCATCAATTCCTATTATCTGTAGGTTTGGTCTTCTCATTGTGTCCTGCATTACCTGGATGTTTTGAGTTAGGATCCTTTTGCATTTTGTATTTTCTTTGACTGTTGTGTCGATGTTCTCTATGGAATCTTCTGCACCTGAGATTCTCTCTTCCATTTCTTGTATTCTGTTGCTGATGCTCGCATCTATGGTTCCAGATCTCTTTCCTAGGGTTTCTATCTCCAGCGTTGCCTCGCTTTGGGTTTTCTTTATTGTGTCTACTTCCCCTTTTAGTTCTAATATGGTTTTGTTCATTTCCATCACCTGTTTGGATGTGTTTTCCTGTTTTTCTTTAATGATTTCTACCTGTTTGGCTGTGTTTTCCTGCTTTTCTGTAAGGGCCTGTAACTCTTTAGCAGTGCTCTCCTGTAATTCTCTAAGCGACTTATGAAAGTCCTTTCTGATGTCCTCTATCATCATCATGAGAAATGTTTTTAAATCTGGGTCTAGATTTTCGGTTGTGTTGGGGTGCCCAGGACTAGGTGGGGTGGGAGTGCTGTGTTCTGATGATGGTGAGTGGTCTTGATTTCTGTTAGTAGGATTCTTATGTTTGCCTTTCGCCATCTGGTAATCTCTGAAGCTAGCTGTTTTAGTTGTCACTGTTAAGAGCTTGTTCTTCAGGTGACTCTGTTAGCCTCTATAAGCAGACCTGGAGGGTAGCACTCACCTTAGTTTCAGTGGGCAGAGTATTCTCTGCAGGCAAGCTCTCTTCTTGCAGGGCAGGTACCCAGATATCTGGTGTTCGAACCAGACTCCTGGCAGAAGTTGTGTTCCAGTCACTAGAGGTCTTAGGATCTCGTGTGGAATCCTGTGTGGGCCCTTGCAGGTGTCAGGCGACTCAGCTGGCAAGGTAGCCCGGGGCTCGAGTGGAGTGGAAGGGGTTTGTGCCCCAGATCAAGCCCGGGTAGCCTGCTTCCCTATGTACCACAGTCTCAGGTTCCGCGCGATTGGATTGGGGCAGGCGCTGTGTTCCACTCACCAGAGGTCTTAGGATCCTGTGGGGAGTCCCGTGTGGGCCCTTGCGGGTGTTGGGCAAGACTCTGCTGGCAAGGTAGCCCGGGGCTCGAGTCGAGCAGAAGGGGCTAGTTCCAAGTTTTTAAGATTGATTGTGGGATTAGAGAGATGGGTTAGTCCTTAAAGGCTAAGCTCACAACAATACCCACAAATGATATTGATTCCAATATCCCCTTCTAGTTTCTAGACTGTATGTTGATGTCACCATCATAGTTGGATCCTTTGAACTTATTGTAAACCCACTGATTACTGTAGGTGTATATAACTGACATACAAGTTATGGACACCAAACTCAAATGTTTGTATTTGATTACAGTATGTGATTTCTCCCCTACTAATTCCATGTTATTCTTGAATCTTCAGGGATTTATAAACTCTCATATAAATTGCAGAAGGTGAGCTGAATTTTTTCAATGTAAAGATATACAAAATCACCGCCATTTGTTCTTGTAGGAAAGAGACAGGAATTGTGATGTAAGTTTGTTTGTCCTTGTGACACTTTAAACAAGCCAAAAATAAAATGTTAAACTGTCTGTAAAGAAACTGCATTTTATACGTTTTATTATTAAATCCGCCTCTGCTTCGCTGACTAATAAAATGGAAAATGTGTACTTTTATAGGTTTATAAAAAGGCAAACTATAGTTTCATGAAAAATATCTTGTGCCGATTGAATACAGGTGGCTGTTTGTTTAGACTCTGAAGACGTAAAAGCTTAGTATAGATGTATGAAAAAGGTAATATGGCGCGATGAAAAAAAAATCTTCCGTTTCTGCTCATCAATCCTTTGGGTATTCCATGTCAAATAAACGCTACAACAATTTATAGTACAAGTACACAGTGCAAGTGCCAACGCTAACACTCCTTAGGACTGGATCCCTGCCAGGTTTTTCACACCAATATTTAATGCGACCCTGCGTGTCTTTCCTATTGGAAGTGTGAGAGGGAGCTTGTTTTCCTATATTTGGCAACACGCTTACGTGAAGTGTAAAGTCCAGTGCCCGTGATGTTCTCTTTATTTCAACCATGATAAATTGTGTCCATTTGTTTAAGTATGTGTGGCAGCTTTAGTGTTCCAACTATAAATTTTGGTTAACTTCTATTGACATGCTGTATTAAACTTAAGAAAAACAAATTACACTTCACCCATTTTAATTGACTAAATGTGTCAAAAACACAGTAAGTTTAACATGAAAGGTCAGATCCTTCGTCTACACTGTAATGGGTGTCATGGCAGAGATCCAACTTTTCTTGTACGTTTCATTTTTCACGAAGTTTTTAGGACAAGGCCTGCGTTTAACATTCACTTCCACTTCTCGTTCGTACTTCAAAGTTTATCACAGGCTGTGTTCCTCACAAGAACATTTTTGTCCTGCGCTATTTAAAGCGTATTCACGCTGACGTGCTTCCCCAGAGAATTCTGATGCTCTCCCGTAAACAAGCCTTCGGAACGGACTCTGCCGTTCTGAGGGCTGCAATGCTCACGTGTAGGCAACGTGTGTAAGCACATCCACAGATCACTGCAGACTCGGGGGCGGAGACCTGGTTTACATACCCAGTCCCCTCTTCTCTGCCCAGACAGATAATCACGTGGTAAGGATCGGATTAGATTTGGCTTCCCTTGGGACATGATTAAGTTTGCCAATTTTTATACTTGAACCCCACAGCCACCTGTTTATACAAACCTTTATTCTTTTCGATGTTCAGTTGCCCCACACCTGTTGATTAAATAGTATCCATTAAGTCCTTTCTTACATGCTGCTACTTTCCTCCGCCCCCCTCCTTTTGATGCTATTTCCCACTGTCCTGTTTTTGACCTCCTTTCTCACAAGGGGAATCTTTTCAAGGGCTCGGACATGAGTTTCCATTATGGATTCGTGTCTGGGAAAAATGAAACGGGTAACAGGTGTTTGCAAAGCATTATGTTTTGAAATGGAGAAATCAGGAACTATAAATCTGAAAACCTATTTAATTTTCATCACTGCTTATCCGAATCTTATTCTTGCTTACGGGCTTCCCTGCTCTGAAGGAGTGTCAGTATGTATTCAGCTGGTAGGGACTTATGGGAGGGAAGGCTGATAGAAAGTCCTTGTTATCCAAGGTACCCAGAGAGTGCTTTGTGGAGCCTGACCAGGACGATTCTATTTTCCTTAAAGGAAGGATGAGACTTTCTCCGACTCCTGTTCCCTGGGGGAGCACCCATGTCATGAAGAGTCTCTGAGAGTGAGGCTGCTTCTAAATTATGGGTTGGCAAACTTTCTGTGAAGGGTCAGATAATAAACTTTTAGGTCTCGAAGTCCAGATGGTCCCTGTCACGGTTACTCAGCTCTGCCATTGACAGTGTAGCCACTGACAGTATATAAACGAGTGGGTGTAGCTGAGTTCCAATAAATCTTTGCAGACTATGCAACTTGAATATCATATAAACTTATGTACTGGGATATAGTCCTCTTGACTTTTTCCAACCATTTGAAAAAATACAAATATCATTCATAGTTGGGGGCAGGATGACAAGAGTTGGCAGAACGGATTTGACTCAGAGGTCCCAGGTTGCCAACCTTGTTCTAAACTAATATTAATTCCTAAAAGCCACAGGAAATACAGAGTAAGGAACCTTTCATTTAAAAGGATATTTTGGTTTACTTTTACCCACAGCATCCTTTTACGTACAAGTGTGGTTTCTCTTCATGTCTCTCATGTTTTGGTCAGATCATAAATATGTCAGCATTTGGAATATAATCTCATGGGCATTTGGGGTAATAAACACTATGTCTGTGGTTCTGGGCTTGGTTCTCACACATGTCCGTGTCACTGTTTCCTGCAGTGGGCCTGGGAGATTCTGCTTTGGGTTTACTCCGGCCCCTGGAGCGCTTTTGGCCTGGTACTAGTGCATGCTGGAAGGATGCCTTCAATGTGGCCCCTATCAAAGATAAGTGGAACTGGGGAGTGACTATCCCTTGACTGGTTATCTTTGAGACATAGGCTCTACCTCCTCGAGTTCTTTTGTGGGATTGGATCTCCAGTTGTCCACAGTTAAAACCTTAAAAAGAAGGTTGTTCTAGCTACCACAAGTCTACATGATTGCTAACCCCGGGACCATTCCAAAAAGTGGCATGGCATCTCACTGAGGTTACACTGTTATCTGTACCCACAAAAGCATAACAGCAGCATAAGAAAACAGCGTGCAGAGGACCTTGTGCACTTCCCACCTTTCCACACGCATCCTGCAAGCTTGTAAAAGGTATCTTCTGACAGCTCGAGGTCCCCATTCCAGGTGTACAGTTCAGAGGGCTCTATTAAAAACAAACCTTTTGAGGCATTCTTCTTTGCAGAAAGTTCACTGCAGACTTCCTTCTGCCCCATTAACTGTGGCCTGTCTGCTCACTTTTCAAGTTTTCTGTGTTTCATGGTGCTGGAACAAGCTATTCCAAATTATGTATCTAGTATCTATGTCTCTATCTACGTATCTATCTATCTATGTCACTATCTACGTATCTCTGTCTGTCTGTCTGTCTGTATCGATCTATCTATCTACCTATATCTATCTATGTATCTGTGAATCTATGTATCTATCATCTATGTATCTATGAATCTACGAATCTATGTACCTATCATCTATCTATCTATCTATCTATCTATCTATCTATTTTATTTTAGAGTCTCTTACAGAGCATTTAGAAGGTATCCTAGGTAACTCACTCTTTCTACATCCACCTCACATTAGCAGACTGCATGTGCATGCTTTTCCAACACTCTTTCTACAGGGTTCTGCTTTGAAAAGTGCAAGCACTTAGCTAGCTTGCATTGGGAATGGAGGGAGAAGAGTCCTGGCTTGTGCTTTTTAGGGTTAAAAAATTCTTTTTAACCTGGGCGTGGTGGTGCACACCTTTAATCCCAGGAGGCAGAGGCAGGCGGATTTCTGAGTTTGAGGCCAACCTGGTCTACAGAGTGAGTTCCAGGACAGCCAGGGCTACACAGAGAAACCCTGTCTCGAAAAACAAAAACAAACAAACAAAAAATTCTTTTTAAGAAAAGATATAGAAACTGGATAAAAGGGGAGAGAATGATCAGTAGTTTTCTCATAGCAGCAGAGGGGATGCTGGCAGTGCCAAAAGAAAACAAAACAAAAAACAATCAAACAAACAAACAAACCAAAACCAAACCAACAACAACAACCCCCCCCCACCCAAAAAAAAAGAAAAACAAAAAAATCTAATGGTGATGAACCTGTGGTGAACAGGCAGCCCCAACCCCCCCCCCCAGGTATATAACCAAAAGGTCTTTAATTTATTAATGATACAATTTTAAATGGAATTATTATAGTTAAAGAATGTATGCCTAAATAATGATCCGTAAACTAATCCTAAATCATAATGAATGCTTGAGTTTTACTTGGAGCAAAAATGCCTTAGGTGGTCAGACATGGCGAATCATCTAAATGGGTAAGCTGAGTGAAGGCTAGGGGGATAGCTCAGTGGGTGAGGGCACTTTTTCACAAGGCTGGTGACTTGAATTCAATCCCTAGGACTCACATGGTATAAGGAAAGAATCAACTCTGGAAAGTTGTCTTCTCATCTCCACACATGCACCATGATACATATACACACACAAATGCAAAAAATACATACATGTTAAAACTCAGTAAATGGCTAGGGTGAGAATGTGGAAAACCCAAGATAGCCTAGAAAGTGCACTGCTACAGACCATATTCACCTGCTTAAAATGAAATGGACATCTTCATATAGCTTTAGAATATGACTGAATTTCTCAATTTATGCTACTGTAGAAAGACCAAAATTATTCATGAGAATTGCTCAGAAAAGTAAAGCCTAGTTAAGGACAGTCTCATGTGGATAAAAGGGTATAGTTAGATGAGTCCTGTCATTTAACTTTTTGTTGTTGTTGTTTTGAGACAGGGTTTCTTCATGTAGCACTGGATGTCCTGGAACAAACTATGAGACCAGGGTGGACTCAAACTCGGAGATCTGCCTGTCTCTGCCTCCCAAATACTGGAATTAAAGGTGTGTGCCACAACTTCCTGTCTGTTATTTAACATTATTATAAATATGAATTTTGATAGATCAATGGATTTATTCTTTCATTGTATATGTGGGTAATGACTTGGGGGATAATGGTACTACAATGTTGAAGATGCACTCTCTGGCTTAAGCAGGTTATAGCTCATTAGTTTCATAGCTATACAAAAATTTATATGTGTTTTACATACTGATAAATTCTGATCTTCCACTATAGTGTGGAAACACTGAAGTATGGTATCATCTTTGTCCCTGATTTTTGTTGGCTTGCCTTCCTTCCTTCCTTCCTTCCTTCCTTCCTTCCTTCCTTCCTTCCTTCCTTCCTTCCTTCCTTCCTTCCTCCACTTATTCACTTAATATTTTCAGGTTATTAATTATGTGCTGGATACTGTATTAAAGTATTTCTTCAGTCCTCATGGAGAATACTATCTTGTCTTGAAAGTCAATCAACATGGACTGAATAACAGTCACTGTCTGTGGTCTGTTAATACCTGGTATAATTGAATTTCAAAACAAAACACACATAGAAGTTGCATGATGGTTGTTAGTCTTTTATGAAAGCTTGCTGCCCACATGTCCCTGCAGATACACACATACAGGAGATAGTATGAAGACGGGAGATCTTCTATAAATCAAAATCCAATCCAGTGAGCCTTTACCTTTCCCACTCATTGGAACAAACCATTAGATGGAGTCTTTTTCACTGTGGATGGCTGTCCACCATGCCAGGATCACTGTCCAATGAGCTTCATTATTCCTTGGCATTCTCAGCTGCACGTCATCAGGCATCACCACCTTGTAGCCTGCTGTGGTCGCTCTGTCTCACACTTCATCACTTCTTGCATTCTTTGTGAGCTCTCAGCTCTGTTACAGACGCTATCCACAAATGTATTATTTCCGAATTAAATAGAAATTAATCAAACTTTATTTGCTGTTAGAATAGGGTTTTTTTTTTTTTTCCAATTGATCAGAACAGGTACGGTTCTGGTCATTATCAGGAAGAAAGAGTTCATTTTGCAAAGTATGGTAGAAAGGATTTTATGCAGTCTTTGTTTATTTCTATATTGATACATAAACCAAACCTGACAACTTATTACCAAGTATTTCTGTTTCATTGAACTGAAAGTGGTTGAGATATTTGCTGAATGTCTCGATGAAATCTCACAACTGCATGTTGGTTTATGTAGCCTTGGTGAACTTCAGCAGGCTATTTATTATTGTGAGTACATTTTAAGGCTCACTATGAAAGTACACAGTTTCTGATGATTTCATTTTAATAATTTTATAAGTTGTATTCATATATATAGTACATGTTATTGATAAGATTACTTAGTGTTGATTCAATTGCATGTATACCAATACAGAGATAGAAGGATTTCTATATTAGATTCTTTTATTGATTATTTTGACAGTGTTTATTTTATAAAGCATTATTTCACCTTAATTAAATTAAATGGACATGGCTGGGATGGCTGACTTTCAGTCAGGCCTTTCTGGGGTCCTCATTGATAATAACCATGTGTCACATCTAATCAGGTAGATATGTGTACGCATTTTAAAACTTAAAAATTTGTTTTTATTCTACTCTCTGGTCTGTGGAATTTAAGACTTTGTTTATTTAGAAGATGATGAGAAAGCTGGCCTTTTGGAGTACTCATAAAACTTTACAGAGACAATACTCGATTCCTTTAGTCAAAACAGTGCATTTCCGCTACTTTGATGGCTGCCTGGAGTTGTAACTTACTTGTGCTTTGAAGCGTTCTAACATTTGTTGGTGGTTTTTAATGTCAGGTATGCAGGTTGAGACGCAAACTGATGCATTTTGACTGAATGTGGACACTGGCTTTTTAAATTTAAATTTAGAAACCAAGAAAATAGTACTAAAGTTGTCGACCTACGGGGATAAGATGTTTGTCATACTATCAGATATCCATTTAAATTATTCTTTGCTTTATCTGGTGTGACTCAGAGTTGTGTGGCTTTTTCAGATATTGGCATTTAGGAGTCAGTGACTGAAAGATCAAGTTGGAAGCACCTCCTGTACACTCTCACTGTGTGCAGACAGAACATGTCTCATGATCGGCTTCAGATCACAAAGCCAATGATTGGGGAGAATAATTGGGGAGCCCCCACACAGTTAATAAAGGCAGAAGGGACTGAGACTGTCATTTATGTGTATTTTTATTCATGAAGCATCTTTTGAGGCCCTTCAGCATGTTATGTGGAGGCATTATGGACAGAAAGATAAATAAGTCTCCATTCCCGATAAAGGAGAAGTTACAAGAAATAATCCAAATATCTGTGTAAAACACTGTTTATCAAAGACCACAGCACATCTTCTACCTAGATAATGTTATCTGTAGAACAAGGATTCTACAATGAATAGAGCAATTGTCTCAGAGAGACTCAGTAACATGTCTAGGTCACAAGGAGCCAATGGAAAATTTAGACTTGACTCTTATTTTGTCTCCAGTCCAATGTAAGCAACTTGGAAATGCATAGGCCAGATTATATGTACTTCCTTAGAGCAAGCCAAATAGTTTGTATTTATTTATTTTTAATAAAAAAACAGATACTGACATTTTAAATTTTATACAGCACAGTATTTTAAAATATACACGTACAAATATGTACATGTAGCCAATTAACGAATACATGACATCATATTATTATTATTATTTTTGTAGTAAATCTATAAAAGAGTACTTGCTCTTTTTGCAAATAAAATATCTTATATTTTATTTATTTTGTGCATATATGTGTATGTACTTGTGTGGGTATGTGTATGCCATTGTGTTTGTGTGGTCAGAGAACAACTTGCTGGCGTTGATTTTCTCCATCCACCATGTGGGTCTCAGAGTCTAAACTCAAGTCCTCAGGCTTGGTGGCAAACATTTTTACCCACCCAACTATTCTTTGGTCAGTAGTTTTCCACCCTCCAGCTTCCTTACAAACCTAGCATTTGCTACCCAGCCTTTTGTGTTTATGAGATTCACTTATTGAGATTCTTCATAAGAAGTGAAATCACTCAATATTTGACTTGCTGGTTTTACTTTAAATGTGCTTCCAGATTCCTTACAATGGGGGAGATTTCTTTATTTATTAGATGACAGACTATTAATATTGATACACTGTGTATATTAACTATAGGTTTTTCTATCCACTGTTGGGCAAGTGGGGTTGGTTCTACAGCTTATTGTGTGGTAAGCATGGCAAGGCAGACATCTCCGTGAAATACTGGTTTGTTTTCTCTGAAGTACACCTAAGAGTAACTTACAGTTCTGTTTTTGACCTTTTGAGGAGAGCATCTTTATTGGTTTTCTGGTTTTCAGTAATGTATGTTCCTACCAATGGTGTACAAGGGTTCTTTTTGTCAGAACACAGTCTATGCATGAAGTCATGTTAGAATTCTGAGTGCTTGTGATTAAAGTCCCCAAACAAACAAACAAAACCAAACAACAAAAACCAAGACAAATAGCTTGTGATCCTTGTGATCCTAGGTTTTTGTTTTTGTTTTTGTTTTTTTTTTTGCTTTGCCCAGGCAGTTGGATTTATGACATATTCAGGAGGATTTTGTGAGAGAAGATAGAGTCACCTAGGAGATGTGCCTCTGGGCATGGGATCTGCCCCCTTCGAGAGGCGTTTTTCTTTAAGCAAGGGATCTTGGACTGTATAAGCATGAAGAGAAGAAGCTGAGCACTATCATGCTGCACTCATGTGTTGCTCTCTGCTTACTGAAGACGCAATAGGACCCGCTGCTTCAAGCTCCTGCTACCGTGGTTTCCTTTCCAGGACAGACTATAAACTAGAACTCTTTCCTTCCCAAGTTTCCTTAGCCAGGGTATTTTATTACAGCAGAAGAAAAGAATCCAAGACAGGTTGAGTAAAAGTTTGATAAATCAAGGATTGCTTTCAAAATTCTAAATAGAAAATGAGTTAGAAAATTATGTCATTCCATGGCATGTAATGATAGGATATACAAAAGGGGAGATTTTAGAATTGTATTGTAACTATACAACTTTATTATCAAATTAGACTTGTATCATAGAGAATAATATGAGTGCCTTAGAATGAGGAAAACATTCATCACTAATGTCTGGTACATTTAACTTCATACACTTTTCTGTGGTAAAAAATATATAGATTAAAAAGATGGATAGATTTTAGGACTTAACTTTAGATAAATAATTCTCTACTGCAAGTTATATTAAGTTCCTGAAAAGTCCTTCTATTTTTAAGATTATAGGTAACTCAAAATCGACTCTGGTTTCAAAATGACTTGTTGAACATATATACAGTATTCGGTGAGCTTAAGTACTGAATTTGAGAGGGATTTGGGATTCCATATGGATCGATTCTCTACTGAGGACCAATTTAATCTACAGTGATATCCAGAGTAGAACCACCCATACAAGAATATCTTTGCACAGGAAGATATCAAGATTCCAAGATGGGAGCATCGAGTTGTTTTTTGGTTATAAGGTCCAAGGATAGATGAAGACTTTGGGGGACCTCAAGTAAGTAATGAGAGCAAGGGATAGAAAGTGACCACCCTGTCCCCTAAAACATTTATTTAGGTTTGAAGAAAGACAAACACAGAAAATAATTTGAAAAAATTATAATCATGTCAAATATAGAAAATCAAGCAAGACAAGGCAAGGGGAGGGTAATCACCTATTGGATATTGCAGAGTGGGAACACCATTTTGCTCTTACCATAAGTAGTGTTTGTACATCAGTGGACAGAGAATCAAATCATAAGTGGAAAGACAAAGTGGGATCTAATGTTTATGCTTTAGAAACATGAATGTTGGGATGGCTAGGGCGACTTCTCAAGAGAGGTCTAAGGCTGATATTGGGATTTGGTTCTTCAAATGGGAAAAGCCTGAAAATATAGGTAGAGGGTAAGATCCAAGACAGAGGCATCACAAGAATCCCTGTATCTTAGGGATGTGTAAGGACCAAACAAGGTAATTCAGGAAAAACACACAGTGTGAGGTGAAAACTAAGGACTCACTACAGGACAGTCTTGTATATTACCATCAACAGTCAGATATTAACTATGGCGTGGCATATATTAAGTCTGTTCATTTGCAGAGACTTAGTTGATTTTTTCTCATTATAGCAGGATGAATATTTTATATATTAAATATTATTAAGCAGAGAAGCCTGAATTAGTTTTCCATAACAAATGGAACCGACTATAGTAGAGAAAGAGAAGTTCTGCACAGTTGATCTGAGCTTTCCCCACAGCTAGTGCAGAGGACAGAACTGATATTTCTTCTACCTACAAACTAATAGCGTTATCCTTCAAGGGTGGTGAGCTTGATTGCTGCCTGAAAGGGACCTGAAGTCTAGCCAGTGCTGCTTTCGCACTTGACCTGCAACCTGACCTTCTAAAAGGAGATATAAGAATAGCATTTGACACAGGCCATTCCTAATCCATTACAGTTTTTTTTTAAATATATTTTTACTACAACTGAAGTTTGAATTAGGACAAGAGCCTCAAAAGTAACCGAAATCAGAATGAACCAATGATCAGAATAAAGACACAGAAATACAAAGGAAAGAAGCTTCCGGGGGTCCAAATGCTTCCACTCACCAGTCAGTCCTAACCTTTCAATAATTATATTATGTGTAGCAGCAAAACAACATAAAGGGGATAAAGGTCTTTGGAGTTATATTGATAAACTATGTGTGGTGCTCCAAAATGGCATTGAATATCTTGTTTAAGCTGTAAAAATATATTAGCATGTCATGTTATCTTCATAAATTCTCCCAACACATAGGGTTGGTAGAGTTACCAAATCCCAAGGCACATTACCAATCCGGCTGGCCACTGCCATCCATCAGCTGTTTTGGCACATATTTTCAGACTCACAGTTGGGACTGAGGTATTATGATGCTGGAGGGCTTGATAATAGGTGACTTATTAGCTGCTGGGGACAGATTTGTTTCTGAGCTTTGCTGTGGCAGTCTCTCATATAAGGAGGTCATCATTCTCATGGAATTTGCTCCTTCAGACTTAAAAAGATTTTGAATATACATTGTAATTTTTCTCTCCCAGTAAAATTTCATTAGTGGTTCATTATGTCCGGTGGCGTGTTATGGAAGTTCACCAAGTGTGCTAAGAGTTCAGACATGTCAAAATTTAAATTGTCTTATGAAGTGAAAGCCCTCTGTATCCTTTGTCACCGTATCTACCCACACAGTGCAGTTTCTCACTAGAAAGCAAAGATATACAGAGCTTATATTTTTCTCAGGCTGCTAGACAACTTTATCTTTTGATTTTGTTTTTGAGAATTTCTTGGTACTATGGATTTTGAGTAAGAGATAGGTCATTCCAAAGAAGATTGTAACATTTGCAAATAAGCAGGAGGTAAAAATTCTTTTTGTGAAATTTGCACACATTTCCAGCCAAATGGAATAAAAAAGTGTTCAGTAACCTCTTACCTAGAAAGTTGTCAAAAGGTGACTTATTTTGAAAGTGAGTGAAGAAAAACCAATTATCTTCCCAAAGTGCATGTTTTATGGGAACACAAAGACAATAAACCCAAAGGAATGCAATGAGCTTCTCAATAAGATTATTTTGAAGTTTAAGACTCTATTTCAGCTCCAAACTTTGTCTCTGTAACTCCTTCCATGGGTGTTTTGATCCCAATTCTAAGAAGGGGCAAAATGTCTACACTTTGGTCTTCGCTCTTCTTCAGTTTCATGTGTTTTGCAAATTGTATCTTGTATCTTGGGTATTCTAAGTTTCTGGGCTAATATCCACTTATCAGTGAGTACATATCATGTGAGTTCTTTTGTGATTGGGTTACCTCACTCAGGATGATGCCCTCCAGGTCCATCCATTTGCCTAGGAATTTCATAAATTCATTCTTTTTAATAGCTGAGTAGTACTCCATTATGTAAATGTACCACATTTTCTGTATCCATTCTTCTGTTAGGGGGTACTGGTTAGTTCATATTATTGTTCCATCTGTAGGGTTGCAGACCCCTTTAGCTCCTTGGGTACTTTCTCTAGCTCCTCCACTGGGGGCCCTGTGATCCATCCAATAGCTGACTGTGAGCATCCACTTCTGTGTTTGCTAGGCCCTGGCGTAGCCTCACAAGAGACAGCTATATCTGGGTCTTTTCAGCAAAATTTTGCTAATGTATGCAATGGTGTCAGTGTTTGGAGGCTCAGAGCTCGTGTCTCTAGCTGCATATGTATCAAAAGATGGCCCAGTCAGCCATCATTGGAAAGAGGCCCATTGGTCTTACAAACTTTAGATGCTTCAGTACAGGGGAGTGCCAGGGCTAAGAAGTGGTAGTGGGTGAGTAGGGGAGTTGGGGCAGGAGGGTATGGGGGACTTTTGGGATAGCATTGGAAATGTAAATGAGGAAAATACCTAATTAAAAAAATTAAAAAAAGAGACTCTATTTCAGATGGATATCTTCATAGACAGATAGGTGCTTCATATCATATATTGTCATTGTCACCGAGTAAAAATTGATGAATTATTAAAATATTACAAATTTCTAATGCATTTCACAGTTAATGTGAAAGGATATATAAAAGCTCAAAATGTTTTCAAAAAGTTCATGTGGGTTCCCTAACAAGTAGGAAGAGGGCTTCTCAGTCTCCGTTCCCTGCAATTAGCTCCTTGTCCCTTCTACTTAGACGGCTTGGTTGGGCCATACTGGGAAAGGATGTGCCTGGACCTTCTGGGACTAGATGCCACAGGGTAGGGTGGTACCCAAGGGAGCCAGGTTCCCTGAGGAGAAGGGGAGGAGCAACGGTGGGGGGTGGGGACTTGTAAGAGTGGAATGGAATAGGTATGTAAAGTGAATTAAAAAGAAGATAGAGAAGGGGCAATGATAAGATGCTAAAATGGAGAAAAGGCAATTTTGGTGATAGAGCCCAAAGTGGCAGCCACGTCTACAACAACAATTTCTGAGTAATGTAGAGAATTGAAAATATTTTAGTAGTTTTATGTTTTTTTTTTTCTGGTTTGAAACTAACTGCTCTGTTTAAGCAAAGAATTATGTGACTGAATGAATGATCTGGAGCAAAATGCTGGGTTTGGATGATGTCATTGTTTAAATTAGCAAGGAGGAACAGATCACTTCTAATTGGTTGCTTTGAGTCTTTGGCATTCTTCGACCTCTTATGATCTTGTAGAGAACCTCTGGCCTAGGAATAGATTCAGTTTTGGACTTTCTTATTTAAGGTCCCATGTGGAAAATGCAAGAAAAATGGGAATGCAAAGAAACAAACAGGGCACTCTAAGCCCCAGACTCTCTATTCCAGAACTCTGCACTCTGTTTTGGGACAGTAGTCCTTATCCTCAGGGGTGTGTAGATGGGAAGGTTTGAGTGATTGTGACATCACTAGACCCACGGAGGGGAAGAGGAATTGTGATAATTCAGCAGGACAAAGGCGGGCAAACTGATCAATGTTGAGAGGTAGATGCCATCTTCCTTGTATTTACTTGTTAAACTCATCCACACGGTCAACATGAATGTCCTGGGTAGCTACCGTGAGCTAGGTGCCTTGCTTGTGAAGGTAACATGCAAGTGAACTGTGTTATCCCATGTGGTTTGGGGCTGGGGGTAATCGGCATGAAATGAAAATGCAGAAACTATTGTAAGTTGTCAGGAAGAAAAATTAAGGTACTGTGAGAGAGACTAGGCCTCACCACAGGTCTAAAGAAGGGATCTTTAAGCTAAGGCCTGACACATGCTTGTTAAAATATGAAGGTATTCTTTTGGCAGAGAATATGCTAAAATTTGTAGGATTATCTACTCTCTTGCCATTTTATAGTCTGGCACACAGAATAAAAACATATTTAGAACATGTCCATTTGTACTGGCCAGTTTTGTGTGTCAACTTGACACAGGCTGAAGTTATCACAGAGAAAGGAGCTTCAGTTGGGGAAATGCCTCCATGAGATCAGGCTGTGGGGCATTTTCTCAATTAGTGATCAAGGGGAAAGGCCCCCTGTGGGTGGGACCATCTCTGGGCTGGTAGTCTTGGGTTCTATAAGAAAGCAAGCTGAGCAAGCCAGGGGAAGCATGCAGCCAGTAAGCAACATCCCTCCATGGCCTCTGCTCAGCTCCTGCTTTCTGACCTGCTTGAGTTCCAGTCCTGACTTCCTTGGTGATGAACAGCAATGTGGAAGTGTAAGGCGAATAAACCCTTTCCTCCCCAACTACTTCTTGGTCATGATGTTTGTGCAGGAATAGAAACCCTGACTAAGACACTGTTCCACTGGCAAATTCATCTATTAGGGGCTTATCAGAAAAGCAGATACCATCTCCAAAGCAGGACCCGAGGAAGACTTAAAAACAGACAATTTATACAGGGGTGATCAGGAGTTCAGCAGCTGCCGTGGAAAGTGCAGGAGGCTGAGAGTCATCCCTAGGTTCCAAACGACAAGATGGAGAAGACAGGGAAAACAGCAGCATTGCTTTTGAAAGGGCAGGGTGACTGACAGAGGGACTCAACATCAAGAGGTGACCCTCCTCCGGTTAGAGTCGGTGGATACATTATTAAATCATTTCCTTCTTCCCGCTGGAGATGGCATGTGGCTCAATCCAATCCAAAGGTGATATATTCCATGAAGGCTGCCCTCCCAGGTAGGGCTTATACTCAGAAGGGGTATCACGGAGATACAGAGACAATATCTCATGCAGACAATCTAAATAAAACATTTTCTGTACGGACAAAGCTCAGCGGAAGGGGGAAGAGATGAGGTATTAGCCTTGTGAAAAGATTGATCAATATTTGATGAGCTAGCATTTGAAATGTAAATGAAGAAAATATCTAATAAAAAATTGGAGAAGAAAAAAAGATTAAAAAAAAAGATTTGACTAGTTTTGAAACAATCTATAATGTGACAAGGTCCACCAGACTTGAACAACTGCTATGGAAAGACACCATCCTTTCAGCTCATCTAAGATTCTCTTACTTGGTCATTCATATTTCTCCCTCTATCAAAATATTATCTGAGTAGTGCACATGACAGCAGCATCATGGGAAATACAAAGGCCAAAAATACGGCACGACTGAAAGATGAGCTGCCAACTACCCAGGCATTTACGCATATTATGACAAGCCTGCCCTTCCTCGTGATGATTGTTCTGTTCTTGCTTATGGTGGCTGCCGTCCCTGCCCCAGCCCCCAGGCTGGAGATGTTGAAATGAAGAAAGGCAGAAACCGAGACGTGTTAGTAATACTAGCTGACATTTGCTCAGTGAGACTTCTACGACACAAGAAGACATGGCCATATTTACTATTCCCCCTTTCACCTTAGTTTCAGATTATCTAGAAAAAAAAAAGACAGCTCTAAAAATTAACAGGTCATAATTTGTTTTTTTCTTATTTGGGCTCTCGGTAAGTAGAGAGCCCAGAGGCCTAAGGGTCACCTGCAGGTCTAGGGATTTTGAGATTTTTTTTTTTAATCAGGAATTCCTTGGCTTTAGGAGGATCGATTGGGTGCTGAGAGGTCACTCTTTGGCCAGCAGGGCTTCTAAACAGTTTCGTTCATCATTAGGATGCACGTGCCCATGGCCTCTTTAGATATAAAACTCTCCACCGATATGAAGCTCTCTGTTGGATCTCAGTGCAATGCTGCAGAGTCAGCGGAGCTAGCCGCCCCTGCTCTCACTGCAGAGAGAGTCATAGATGCTGCTACTGATCGGCCAGGGTTGCGTAGTGGGGACGTTGCACAGGTACCAGAAGCCCAATCCTGCTTTCTTCCTAAAATGAGAACAGCTTTCATAAAAAAGTTAGGGAACAGCGTGGTAGGCATCTTACTGTCTTCAGACCATTCAAGAGAGTCCGTGTAAGGAATAGATTTTTCTCTTCTGCTGAGTTTTGTTTATGAAGTGGTCCACTGGTTACAATGAAACCCGTCTCATTTGAGTCGCTGTTCAAATTTCTCTTCATTTGCTTCTCAAAACCTTTTTAAGAGCCAGGACAAAGACCGGAAGCCATCTGATGAGATCCACTCTCCTCTGTGTCACAAATGCCCGTGCTCAGGAAATTACAACTCACACAGCATAAAAAAGAGCAATGGCGGCTGAGATTGAAGGACTAAAACTCCACAGCAGAGGAGTGGGAGGAGTAACTGCCTTGGGCATATAGAAAGCAGAATGAATAGGAGTTCGTGAGAGTTGAGGTATGAAAAGAGAGAAGCCGACTTTTAAATAATGCATTCTTCATAAATTCAGTAAGCAGAAGTTTTCACAACATCTCTTTGAGGTAGGGTCTCATGTAGCCCAGGTTGGGCTCAGAGTCTATGTTGCCAAGTACGTCCTTGAACTCCTGATCCTCCTGCCCCCATCTCCTTAATTCTATACTGGAAGTGTGAGACACCGTACCCACACAAGTTAGTAGGCTATCTTTAAGCCACTTAATATTCAAGTTCAAGATAAGCATGGGACAATGAGCATGGATGTCTGAAAATATTTTAATAACATTCTTAAAAGCAGATGTTTTATGGGAGTTTTCACATCATTCAGATATTAAAGATTTTTTTCTTAAAAATAATTTCAGTTTTCTAATATGAATAATGAATTAACATTCACATTAAACTTAGTTTTGTAGATAAAGCAGTTGAATTATTACAGTTCATGTCTAGTTTATGTCATACTTGTAAACTTCTGATCAAAAGAATCTTATGTTAGCAGGGCTAAAGTAATATTTATTGTTATGTACTAATTAAATTGTCAATGCATCATGAGAAAAAAATTCCCACATTGTTAAGAAAATATTGTGGGGAAGGAGGGATTATGGGAGGGGGTGACTGGAAGGAGGGCAGTGAGTGAGATGTAAAGTGAATAATTAAAAAATATTAAAAAATATCATGCCATTATAGGCTGTTCTTTCTTTCCCATTGTGATATATTTTCTGACTTTTCATTTCCACTGAGCTCTCTAGAAAAATAGAATCAATAACATGTATGAAGTTATGCAGTAAGTGATTACAATAAATTGACTCATACAGTTGTGGGAGTCAAGAAGTTTTGAAGCCAGTGGTACCGTTGTAGAGGCTTGAGAACAAGGAGAGCTAATGGTCTATGTCTCTGTTCAATTCTGAAATGACCAAAACCAGAAGCAGAGAAAGACAGATAACTCTGCTCAAGCCTCCTCGTTCTATCTTAGCCCTCGAGGGATTAAAAGATAGCCTCTCAAAAGGTGACAGTAAATACCTTTTATTCAGTCTAGAGATTCAAGTGCCAACCTCTTCTGGAAGCACCCACAGATAATCTTTAATTAGCTGTCTGGCATACCTTAGTCCAGTCACTTTGATTCATTAAATTAACATCATTGCCTGTACAAAACCCCAAAGTCCTTTAAGATCCCTCTGGAGTGTCACTACACAATGGTGCCTCATTCTGCATCAAATTCTACTTTCTGAAAAGCAACTCAGTTGTCTCATTGACTTAGGCACATTCAGTGTAGAAATGAAAAGCAGAAGCTTCAGGCAAAATATATATATCATGATTATTATCTTAGTATTGCACCTACAGTTCTGGACTTTTATTAGCCACCTGTGTTTATTGAATACAATGTTTAGTGTGGTCATATAATTTTTTGTTTATTTCCTATTCTTCATAAAGGACTAAGCATGGGAATACAAGGCATTCGGGACAAGGCAAAATAAGGATGGTAAGAGTGAAATGTTTACTGGGGCACTGAGACTGTTCATTTTGGTTTTATCAGCCTTTCTTTCTCTATGTGTTGTGGTGGAAAGTTTCCTGGATATAGTAGTCTGGACTGGCTTCTGTGGTATTTTAGAGTCTGTAGAACATCTATCCAGGCCTTTCGGGTGCCCAGAGTCTCCATTAGAAAGTCAAGTGTTATTCTAATAGATCTGCCCTTACATGTTACTTGCTCTTTGCCTTGTAGCTTTTAATAGTTTTCCTTGTCCTGTACAGTGTTTTGACTATTATTTACCATGAAGAATTTATTTTCTGGTCCAGTCTATTTGGTCTTCTTTATGCTTTTTGTACCTTGATAGGTGCCTTCTGCTTTAGGTTAGGGAAAATTTCTTTTATGCTTTTGTTAAAAATGTTACCTGTGCCTTTGACCTGGTTTTCTTATCCTTCCTTTATACCTATTTTTCTGAGATTCTGTCTTTTTCGAAGTGTTCCAGATTTCTTGGATGTTTTGTGTCAAGATATTTTTTTAGATTAACATTTTCTTTGATCAAGATGTCCATTTCTTCTACCTTTTCTTCAGTGCCTGAGACTCTATTTTTTTTGCATTCTGTTTGTGAAGCTTGTCTCTTATGTGTCTGTATCCCCAAAGTTCTCATTTCCAGTTTTAGATGCATTTGTCTTTCTTTATTGATTCTTTCTTCCCATTCATGTCTTGAACTCTTTTCTTCTTTTCATTGTGTTTTCATAGATGTCTTTAATGGATTTGTCCATTTCCTCTTTAAAAACCTATACCATACAAATAAAGCCTCCTTTGAAGTCCTTGTCTTGTGCTTCAGCCATATTGCATTGCTCAGAGCCTACTGTGATGAGGTTGCTTGCAAACATATTGTCATGCCTGTTATTGATTGTGTCTTTACTTTGGCATCTAGGCATCTGTGGGTGGCATGATTATTATTCACCAGAGAAGACAGTTTGGATATGGGTTTAAGCCAATAGAAAGTCTTTATTAGAGGGCTGGCAAATACACTGGGAGTTTGGGATCACAAGTGTAGCCACAAGGCTTCCTTGGAGTGATCTTTTAAGCATAGAAATCCTATACTTGGTTGACACACTTCAGCTAACAAGAACAGATAACCAGAAGCCAAAGAGCAGTGTCAGTACCCTCAGAGTCTTTCCTAGAACTCCAGACTTTGATGGATTATGCTGTTTACATTTGGCAGATGTTACTGTCTATGTGTTGAGGTTTATGGTTTGTATGGTACTTCTGCCATACAGTCAGTTGTGCTAATCTGGAGGCTTGTTACAATTACAATCATAGTTGTTGATATCTCGTCTTGTTTTTGTTGGGTGGGGGCATTCCATTCCTTGGTTGTTGTTGTCTTCTTTGATTTTTAGGAGACTGTGGTGGCTGTGGGTTGCCTTGTAGGGAATACTTCTGAGATCCTACCAGGTATGGCCACTGGGGCTGGGTAGAGTGTGTTTTTAGGTATTAAGAACCAAACAATTAGGAACAGGGATGAACTAGACAGGGGAGGAGGAGTTGAAAGTTTCCAGAAGCAGGAGGAAGGCAGTGCTACCAGAATCTGCTTAGTACATTGGGAGTGGTGGCAGAGAGTCAGGAGAGGCCATGGCATGTGGTCTGCTACAGATCTAGTGATGGGATTTGGGGATTGGATTTGGAGGAGTGGAGAGAGCCTGAAGATCTGAAAATGGCTTACCTACTTCCCAGACTGGCATCATCAGCAGATTCCCAGGGAATGGTGGGAGCTGGTAGCTGAGACAAAAAGAATGGGGTCATGAGGAAGGCTGTAAGAAATTATCTGTATGATCATCAAGAGATTGGGGCAGAGAAGGAGGAGAGGCCCCAGCAGGCAGTGTTTGACAGAAATGGAGATAAGACTGGGACATTGGATTATGAGGGAAGACGGGAGAGTGAAGAGTTCAACCTTACCTTTTAAAAAAAACTTAATTAATTTATTGTTATTATTATTATTATTAATTTTATTTTATTTTTTACTTATTCACTTTTTACATCCTGCTCACTGACACCTCCCAGTTGGCCATGTCATCTCACAATTCTTTCCTCCTCCCTCTTTCCCTGCTCCTCAAGGTGGGTTGGGGAGTCCCTGGGTATCCTCCCCGCACATCCTCTCCTACTGAAGCCAGACAAGGCAGCCCAGCTAGTAGAACATATCCCACAGACAGGCAACAGCTTTTGCGATAGTTCCTGCTCCAATTGTTTAGGACCCACATGAAGACCAAGCTGCACATCTGCTACATATGTGCTGGGAGACCTAGGTCCAGGCTTGTATGTTCTTTGGTTGGCGGTTCAGACTCCGAGAGTGCCAAGGGTCCAGGTCAGTTGATCTGTTGGTTTTCCTGTGGAGCTCCTATCCCCTTCTGGGACTGCAGTCCTTCCTCCTATTCTTCAGTAAGAATCTTCATGCTCCATCTACCGGTTGGCTAATGGGTGTCTGTATCTGTCTGAGACATCTGCTGCTCTATCTTACTTTTTGAGACAAGGTCTCTTGTTGATCCCGGAGTTCACCACTTTGTCAAGACTAACTGGAAAATAAGCCCCAGGGATGGGCCTGCTTCTGCATCTCCAGATCTGGAATTATAGGACGGTGTGGCAGCACGTTCTCTTCCTTCAAACCCAAGTCCCCAAGCTTGTACCGCAAGCATTTTACTGACTTAGATATCTCTACAGCTTCTTCTTATTTTTTTTTTCTTGACAAATTAAAATCATATATTTATGGGGTGAAAATCAATGCCACGACATATGCATAGTGTGTTTCAGGACTGACTTAAGGAAATTAACATATCCATTATCTCAAAGGCCTACTGTGTATTTCCCCTCTCTCTTTGTACTTTTTTGCCAATATTTCTCTACTCACTCTATTCCAGGCTTTTGGTAACCACAATTCTCCTCTTTACTTTTAATAGTCTGATTGCTTTAGCTTCTTCATTTTGTTCAGAGTCTACAGTTTTTTTCTCTCACTGGCTTATTTCAACTTAAAATAATACCTTTCTGTTTCCTATAATTCTTGCAAATTATAGAATATTTTCTTTATTCTTAGAGCTGAATAGTATTCCAGTGTGTGTGTGTGTGTGTGTGTGTGTGTGTGTGTGTGTGTGTGTGTGTGTGTGTATTGGGTACCTAGACTAGTTCTGTAACCTATATTTGACTCAGTTCCAAATCAAAAGATATTGGTCAGACAGAGAACCTATCAATTAAGTGATGAATGAAGCTAAAGCCACAGACAAAGTGGCAATCACAAACTCCAAATGTTAGAAATTTTCTGCATGTAAGCTTAGGACATCCTGGTTGGATATATGATTTTATAAATGAAAGATGAACAATCGGGGGAGATGGTTGGGTAATGGGTCTGAAGGCAGTTTCCCCAGAGAGAGAAGAAAAGGGCTAGTTGACGATGTTTCCTCTATCTTTCTTTTTTTAAAAATTTCTTTATAAAAATTTTAAAAATTTCTTGTCAAGTATGGGTTTTTATTTTATTATTTTATTTTTTTATTAGGTATTTTCTTTATTTACATTTCAAATTTTATCCCCTTTCCTGGTTTTCCCTCCAAAACCCCACTTCCCCTATGCCCTCCCCACTCCCCCTGCTCCCCAACACACCCACTCTTGCTTCCTGGCCCTGGCATTCCCCTACACTGGGGCATAGAGCCTTCACAAGACCAAGGGCCTCTCCTCCCATTGATGACTGACTAGGACATCCTCCGCTGTACTACAGAGCAATTGTGATAAAAACTGCATGAAATTGGTACATTGACAGACAGGTAAATCAATGGAATAGAATTGAAGACCCAGAAGTGAACCCACACACCTATGATCACTTGATCTTTGACAAAGGAGCTAAAACCATCCAGTGGAAAAAAAGACAGCATTTTCAACAAATGGTGCTGGCTCAACTGGTGGTTAGCATCTAGAAGAATGCAAATCAATCCGTTCTTATCTCCTTGTACAAAGCTCAAGTCCAAGTGGATCAAGGACCTCCACATAAAACCAGATACACTGAAGCTAATAGAAGAGAAAGTGGGCACAGGGGAAAAATTCTTAAATAGAACATCAATGGCTTGTGCTGTATGATCAAGAATTAACAAATGGAACCTTATAAAATTACAAAGCTTCTGTAAGGCAAAGACACTGCCAATAAGACAAAAAGGCCACTAACAGATTGGGAAAGGATCTTTACCAATCCTACATCTGTTTCCTCTTTCAAACTCACAGCCAGGAGGTCCTTAAGGTGGTTGTCAGCCTCATCTAAATCACAGGGGTTGAGAGAACTAGTTTATGGAAATGTTTGTTTGATCTTACAAAGACTATTTGGAGTAGGCCTTACACAGCTTTACAGATGTGGAAACTGAGGCACAGGGAGTGTCAGCTGTCACTTACCCAGTCTCAGGTTGTGCTCCTGTCAGCCCTGAATCTCAGCAGTTTTCCCACAAATACATATTTTCAGTTACACTTGTTCTCTTGCACCTTCAATAGTTAAAAAAATCTTGTATTTTCTACAATCTTTTTAAAGTATCATTTTATTCTTTGAAAAAAAAATGAGGAGGCAAGGCTGACAAAAATATCTAAAATTTTCCTTTAACTTTCATATTCTCTAATATGCTTTTAAGTTTATTGTAGGACTGTCTGGGTGGGTTTAGTTTAAGCCCTCAGGCAGAGGATAAATTGGAATAATATTATACACAACTTAAAATATTATTCTGATGAACAGTTATAGTAGGCAACTGTAACCCAAGTCTGTGTTCAATGTGGAAAACATAACAGTTTAAAAAGTAACAGACCAATGGAATTTTGCTAATGCATCCAAAAAGGAAATGTGATTTCACATGCATATTGTATGCATGTTTATGAATGCCATCATAGAGTCTGGAGCCTAGGTAGGAAACTCTGAGGCAAATCAGTGAAGTGAAATATAAAAATAAAACATTGTATGACACGTCCTAAAGGGGAGCATTGCTGCTGCCTTTACTAAAACCATGTGGGAATATAAACGCGATCTGTAAGTGGTTGAGCGTTTCTGAGTTTCCCTGGCGAAATTCATATATCACAAAATGAATTCTGGCTGGCCGTAATTGACTGGGCAGCATGCTCCACATACCTCCGCGAGATGCCGGAATCGTGATCACCTCCAGTAAATTCTGCATTTACTTTGTATGAGAAATATGTAGACTCTTGTTTATGATTTTTTAAAAAGAAATTAATTGGAGCAAAGGTTTAGAATTATAAACCCAGTTAAGGATAGGACATGTGATTTAGGTAACAGATTCACAAGTGTGAGTGCGTGCATGTGAGTGTGTGTGTGTGTGTGTGTGTGTGTGATTGCTTGTTTTCACCAAAACTGCTTTTTAGTGATTTGGTTGCAAAGAGTTCATTGTATGTTTAAATATACCAAGGACAATTTGGAATAGTGTTTTTGATCGACTCTTCTCCCATCCCAATCAACTTGAATTCACAAACCTCCCAAAATGGCTTCATATTAATGTGACTTCTAATTATGGAATAAGATGTTCACAACAGTTAAATTTTTATGTCAAATTAACTTGGTAGTTGGCTAGTGACAAAAATCTTTGTTTTTATACCTTGGTAAAAATTCTAGTTTGGTGTTGAGATTTATGCCTGTAATCTCAGCACTTTGGAGGTTGAGCAACACAAGTTTAAGGCCAGCCTCGATTGCATACTAAGTTCAAGGTCAGCATGAGCTACCTGACTCCCTGTCTCATAAAAGTCCAAATCCAACCTTACACTCACCCCCCTACCAACCAGTCAACCAAATAACAAAGACAAATAAATTCCAGCTGATGAACTTGAATTTCTCCCTCTTCTTCTGTAAGCAAAGGTTACATTATTTAACTTTTTAAAAATATTTTTTATTATTATGTATTTTCCTCAATTACATTTAGAATGCTATCCCAAAAGTCCCCCATACCCTCCCCCCCCCACTTCGCCAAATGCTTGATGCTGATGACATTTTAAAACCCAATGAATGCTAACGAGAAAAATTGAGTGTGCATGTGACTTGATATGTAACAAAATCCTAAATATTATACCTAGTACATGATGTGTGTTTGCGTGTGTGATATGCATGTGTGGTGTGATGTGTATGTGTGTGTGGTGTGTGTATGTGTGTGTGATGTATGTGTGCATGTATGTGTGTGCGTGTGTGATATGCATGTGTGGTGTGATGTGTATGTATGTGTGGTGTGTATATGTGTGGTGTGTGTATGGGTGTGTGTGTGCGTGTGATGTATGTGTGCATGTATGTGTGTGCATGTGTGATATGCATGTGTGGTGTGATGTGTATGTGTGTGTGGTGTGTATATGTGTGGTGTGTGTATGGGTGTGTGTGTGTGCATGTGTGTATGTGTGTTATCAGAATAGTGAAGTTTCATTTATTTGCTGCTTACTTTGAGAACAGTGACCTAGACCTCTTGTGAAATATCCTCCTGCAATTTCTCCTCCTATAAATAACTGGCTTTGAGGCTGGTGGCTTGTAATCAGTGAATTATGATTGCTGACTGGGGCTCCATTATCAACCACAGCATTGATGGGGCATTTAGTCCTCATAGCATTCCTGTGAAGTAAGAATTATAATTACTTTCATTTACTCCCAAGCATACCAACACTCAGGGAGGTTAGACCACTTGCGAAAAAATACCGTCAAACAATGTGGGTGTAACAGACATTTATTTTGTTTTGCTATTCTCTGGACATTGTGTTGATTTTGATGAATAAACAGAAGACACACTATGTTTTTAAATCTTTCATAATTTACTGGAGAAGGGAGATGAGTTGGGCAACCACTGCAGAAAGGTTAAGAACTAGTGTACAAACGTCTACAATGATGTCTTAAAGATCTAGGACATACTCAGAGGGGTTGAGAAAAACTTTGGCAGGCAGTAAGTAACAAGGCTGAGAGGTCTTTCCTGTGTGTCCTTGCTGTGCACCTAGACTGCTCGCCCTTATGCTTTTATTTCTTTGAGGCTATAGTTTTTTTTTTTTTTTTTTTTTTTTGTAGGCAGATTATAGTTTACCAGTGGTTCACTTGTGGAACTACTGTTCTCCCTTGCACATGTGGAGACAGAATAAACTGGACATTTATTCTTAGGGCTGTTTTTTTTTAACAGGCTACTTATTTATGGTGTCAATGAAAACATACGTGAGAAAAAAACTGAATAATTTTTTAGATACATGGCATCCACAGCTGGTTGTGTTCAGGACCAGTTTGTTATTTATAAACGATTTTAGTATTTTTGACCCACTTCAAAAATATATTGCTTGTCATTTTTAAATGGTTTTAAATTTATAAGTTGAGCATTCTGTGTTCTTTCCAGCTGCATGGTATAATGACATGAAGTTTAGAGCAGCAGCGGAGACATTTGTAGATCTGCCTAGACTTTAGAGGAAAACAACTGAGCCAACTCTTGAAGCTTTGAACCCTGTGAGTAAAGCCACAGGATGCTGACTGTCCACTATCCTTCTAAGACCTCTTCCCTTGAGATCCCTTTGGCTGATATAGGTGTTCCCATGTTTGTAAAGTTAACAGACTGATTCAGAATGGAAAGGCTATCCAGGTTGGACTAACTATTAACTACTTTTCAGCTTCATTGATTAGCTGATATAGTCAGATTCTATTCAGTTCCTTTTCTAACTGGTGAACTGAAATTCAACATTGGCATTACCAACCTAGAGTTAGCACAGACTCCAGGGTGAATGGTCTCAATTCTCCACAAGACTGCTCTCAAGTGAGAGAGAGAAACTGCTGTGGTGTCCCTCCAAAGTCAAGATGTATTTCCCTCAGCAACACACTGGTATATCCATTGCAAGAAATCAACCCAAGCTTTGGCATTCTAGAGTTTTATTGGAATCTTATCACACATTCAAGATTAACAAATCATGGGCCACAGAAATATGTTTCATCTCCAGCCTCTGCCTTTCCCAGAGATTCAAAAATTGAAAAGTTCAACCTCCTCTGTGCCAGGTCTTCCTAGTGTTCATTTTCCATCCTTAGGCTAGTTATGGCCCCACCACGAACAGCTTCATTGGGATCACGCAAACACTCTCGTCATCAAGCGGATTTGGCGTGTGTCTTACCACCTTGAGGGTTTTGCTAAAGCGCAGCACTCCTAGCAATGCCTTTTTGGCTACTCTGCCTGAACAGCTCTGCTCCCTTCACCCATCAGCCTTGGTCTTTTCATTCTGCTACATTTTGTTTTAAACTATTCAGCATATGACATCTTGATTGTTTATTGCTAGTTTCTTTGGAATACACATTTATGAGAGAGGGGCATGGCTTATTTTGTCCATTATTTCAGCAGTTAGCCAAATTCAGTTGAAGAAAAGGAGAAATGAAGCAATGTATCTGCTGCTTTTTTTTTTTTTTGTTTTTTTTGTTTTTTTTTGTTTTTTTTTCCATGTTTTATTAGGTATTTAGCTCATTTACATTTCCAATGCTATACCAAAAGTCCCCCTTACCCACCCACCCCCACTCCCCTACCCACCCACTCCCCCCCTTTGGCCCTGGCGTTCCCCTGTACCGGGGCACACAAAGTCTGCGTGTCCAATGGGCCTCTCTTTCCAGTGATGGCCGACTAGGCCATCTTTTGATACATATGCAGCTAGAGTCAAGAGCTCAGGGGTACTGGTTAGTTCATAATGTTGTTCCACCTATAGGGTTGAAGATCCCTTTAGCTCCTTGGGTACTTTCTCTAGCTCCTCCATTGGGAGCCCTGTGATCCATCCATTAGCTGACTGTGAGCATCCACTTCTGTGTTTGCTAGGCCCCGGCATAGTCTCACAAGAGACAGCTACATCTGGGTCCTTTCGATAAAATCTTGCTAGTATATGCAATGGTGTCAGCGTTTGGATGCTGATTATGGGGTGGATCCCTGGATATGGCAGTCTCTACATGGTCCATCCTTTCATCTCAGCTCCAAACTTTGTTTCTGTAACTCCTTCCATGGGTGTTTTGTTCCCACTTCTAAGGAGGGGCATAGTGTCCACACTTCAGTCTTCATTTTTCTTGAGTTTCATGTGTTTAGGAAATTGTATCTTATATCGTGGGTATCCTAGGTTTTGGGCTAGTATCCACTTATCAGTGAGTACATATTGTGTGAGTTCCTTTGTGATTGTGTTACCTCACTCAGGATGATGCTCTCCAGGTCCATCCATTTGGCTAGGAATTTCATAAATTCATTCTTTTTAATAGCTGAGTAGTACTCCATTGTGTAGATGTACCACATTTTCTGTATCCATTCCTCTGTTGAGGGGCATCTGGGTTCTTTCCAGTTTCTGGCTATTATAAATAAGGCTGCTATGAACATAGTGGAGCATGTGTCCTTCTTACCAGTTGGGGCTTCTTCTGGATATATGCCCAGGAGAGGTATTGCTGGATCCTCCGGTAGTACTATGTCCAATTTTCTGAGGAACCGCCAGACTGATTTCCAGAGTGGTTGTACAAGCCTGCAATCCCACCAACAATGGAGGAGTGTTCCTCTTTCTCCACATCCTCGCCAGCATCTGCTGTCACCTGAATTTTTGATCTTAGCCATTCTCACTGGTGTGAGGTGGAATCTCAGGGTTGTTTTGATTTGCATTTCCCTGATGATTAAGGATGTTGAACATTTTTTCAGGTGCTTCTCTGCCATTCGGTATTCCTCAGGTGAGAATTCTTTGTTCAGTTCTGAGCCCCATTTTTTAAGGGGGTTATTTGATTTTCTGAGGTCCACCTTCTTGAGTTCTTTATATATGTTGGATATTAGTCCCCTATCTGATTTAGGATAGGTAAAGATCCTTTCCCAGTCTGTTGGTGGTCTTTTTGTCTTATAGACAGTGTCTTTTGCCTTGCAGAAACTTTGGAGTTTCATTAGGTCCCATTTGTCAATTCTCGATCTTACAGCACAAGCCATTGCTGTTCTGTTCAGGAATTTTTCCCCTGTGCCCATATCTTCAAGGCTTTTCCCCACTTTCTCCTCTATAAGTTTCAGTGTCTCTGGTTTTATGTGAAGTTCCTTGATCCACTTAGATTTGACCTTAGTACAAGGAGATAAGTATGGATCGATTCGCATTCTTCTACATGATAACAACCAGTTGTGCCAGCACCAATTGTTGAAAATGCTGTCTTTCTTCCACTGGATGGTTTTGGCTCCCTTGTCGAAGATCAAGTGACCATAGGTGTGTGGGTTCATTTCTGGGTCTTCAATTCTATTCCATTGGTCCACTTGTCTGTCTCTATACCAGTACCATGCAGTTTTTATCACAATTGCTCTGTAGTAAAGCTTTAGGTCAGGCATGGTGATTCCACCAGAGGTTCTTTTATCCTTGAGAAGAGTTTTTGCTATCCTCGGTTTTTTGTTATTCCAGATGAATTTGCAAATTGTTCCTTCTAATTCGTTGAAGAATTGAGTTGGAATTTTAATGGGGATTGCATTGAATCTGTAGATTGCTTTTGGCAAGATAGCCATTTTTACAATGTTGGTCCTGCCAATCCATGAGCATGGGAGATCTTTCCATCTTCTGAGATCTTCTTTAATTTCTTTCTTCAGGGACTTGAAGTTTTTATCATACAGATCTTTCACTTCCTTCGTTAGAGTCACGCCGAGATATTTTATATTATTTGTGGCTATTGAGAAGGGTGTTGTTTCCCTAATTTCTTTCTCAGCCTGTTTATTCTTTGTGTAGAGAAAGGCCATTGACTTGTTTGAGTTAATTTTATATCCAGCTACTTCACCGAAGCTGTTTATCAGGTTTAGGAGTTCTCTGTTGGAATTTTTAGGGTCACTTATATATACTATCATATCATCTGCAAAAAGTGATATTTTGACTTCCTCTTTTCCAATTTGTATCCCCTTGATCTCCTTTTGTTGTCGAATTGCTCTGGCTAATACTTCAAGTACTATGTTGAAAAGGTAGGGAGAAAGTGGGCAGCCTTGTCTAGTCCCTGATTTTAGTGGGATTGCTTCCAGCTTCTCTCCATTTACTTTGATGTTGGCTACTGGTTTGCTGTAGATTGCTTTTATCATGTTTAGGTATTGGCCTTGAATTCCTGATCTTTCCAGAACTTTTATCATGAATGGGTGTTGGATCTTGTCAAATGCTTTTTCTGCATCTAACGAGATGATCATGTGGTTTTTGTCTTTGAGTTTGTTTATATAATGGATTACATTGATGGATTTTCGTATATTAAACCATCCCTGCATCCCTGGAATAAAACCTACTTGGTCAGGATGGATGATTGCTTTAATGTGTTCTTGGATTCGGTTAGCGAGAATTTTATTAAGGATTTTTGCATCGATGTTCATAAGAGAAATTGGTCTGAAGTTCTCTATCTTTGTTGGATCTTTCTGTGGTTTAGGTATCAGAGTAATAGTGGCTTCATAAAATGAGTTGGGTAGAATACCTTCTACTTCTATCTTGTGAAAAAGTTTGTGCAGAACTGGAGTTAGATCTTCTTTGAAGGTCTGATAGAACTCTGCACTAAACCCGTCTGGTCCTGGGCTTTTTTTGGCTGGGAGACTATTAATAACTGCTTCTATTTCTTTAGGGGATATGGGACTGTTTAGAAGGTCAACTTGATCCTGATTCAACTTTGGTACCTGGTATCTGTCCAGAAATTTGTCCATTTCGTCCAGGTTTTCCAGTTTTGTTGAGTATAGCCTTTTGTAGAAGGATCTGATGGTGTTTTGGATTTCTTCAGGATCTGTTGTTATGTCTCCCTTTTCATTTCTGATTTTGTTAATTAGGATTTTGTCCCTGTGCCCTTTAGTGAGTCTAGCTAAGGGTTTATCTATCTTGTTGATTTTCTCAAAGAACCAACTCCTCGTTTGGTTAATTCTTTGAATAGTTCTTCTTGTTTCCACTTGGTTGATTTCACCCCTGAGTTTGATTATTTCCTGCCGTCTACTCCTCTTGGGTGAATTTGCTTCCTTTTTTTCTAGAGCTTTTAGATGTGTTGTCAAGCTGCTAGTATGTGCTCTCTCCCGTTTTTTCTTGAAGGCACTCATAGCTATGAGTTTCCCTCTTAGAAATGCTTTCATTGTGTCCCAAAGGTTTGGGTACGTTGTGGCTTCATTTTCATTAAACTCTAAAAAGTCTTTAATTTCTTTCTTTATTCCTTCCTTGACCAAGGTATCATTGAGAAGAGTGTTGTTCAGTTTCCATGTGAATGTTGGCTTTCTGTTATTTATTTTGTTATTGAAGATCAGCCTTAGTGCATGGTGATCTGATAGGATACATGGGACAATTTCAATATTTTTGAATCTGTTGAGGCCTGATTTGTGACCTATTATGTGGTCAATTTTGGAGAAGGTACCATGAGGTGCTGAGAAGAAGGTATATCCTTTTGTTTTAGGGAAAAATGTTCTGTAGATATCTGTCAGATCCATTTGTTTCATCACTTCTGTTAGTTTCAGTGTGTCCCTGTTTAGTTTCTGTTTCCATGATCTGTCCATTGGTGAAAGTGGTGTGTTGAAGTCTCCCGCTATTATTGTGTGAGGCG
The DNA here is from genome assembly GCF_000001635.26 of Mus musculus. Classification (NCBI taxonomy): domain Eukaryota; kingdom Metazoa; phylum Chordata; class Mammalia; order Rodentia; family Muridae; genus Mus; species Mus musculus. The sequence goes on along the minus strand of NC_000074.6, from coordinate 57,185,406 downwards.
CAATGTGTGCTTTGAGCTTTACTAAAGTTTCTTTAGTGAATGTGGCTGCTCTTGTATTTGGAGCATAGATATTCAGAATTGAGAGTTCCTCTTGGAGGATTTTACCTTTGATGAGAATGAAGTGTCCCTCCTTGTCTTTTTTGATGACTTTGGGTTGGAAGTCAATCTTATCAGATATTAGGATGGCTACTCCTGCTTGTTTCTTCATACCATTTGCTTGGAAAATTGTTTTCCAGCCTTTCATTCTGAGGTAGTGTCTATCTTTTTCTCTGAGATGAGTTTCCTGTAAGCAGCAAAATGTTGGGTCTTGTTTGTGTAGCCAGTTTGTTAGTCTATGTCTTTTTATTGGCGAGTTGAGACCATTGATGTTAAGAGATATTAAGGAAAAGTAATTGTTGCTTCCTGTTATTTTAGTTGTTAAAGGTGGCATTCTGTTCTTGTGGCTGTCTTCTTTTAGGTTTGTTGAGGGATTACCTTCTTGTTTTTTCTAGGGCGTTGTTCCCGTTCTTGTATTGGTTTTTTTCTGTTATTATCCTTTGAAGGGCTGGATTCGTGGAGAGATAATGCGTGAATTTGGTTTTGTCGTGGAATACTTTGGTTTCTCCCTCTATGATAATTGAGAGTTTGGCTGGGTATAGTAGCCTGGGCTGCAGTTTGTGTTCTCTTAGTGTCTGTATAACATCTGTCCAGGCTCTTCTGGCTTTCATAGTCTCTGGTGAAAAATCTGGTGTAATTCTGATAGGCTTGCCTTTATATGTTACTTGACCTTTTTCCCTTACTGCTTTTAGTATTCTATCTTTATTTAGTGCATTTGATGTTCTGATTATTATGTGTCGGGAGGAATTTCTTTTCTGGTCCAGTCTATTTGGAGTTCTGTAGGCTTCTTGTATGTTCATATGCATCTCATTCTTTAGATTTGGGAAGTTTTCTTCAATAATTTTGTTGAAGATGTTTGCTGGACCTTTGAGTTGAAAATCTTCATTCTCATCCACTCCTATTATCCGTACGTTTGGTCTTCTTATTGTGTCCTGGATTTCCTGGATATTTTGAGTTAGGATCTTTTTGCATTTTCCATTTTCTTTGATTGTTGTGCCGATGTTCTCTATGGAATCTTCTGCACCTGAGATTCTCTCTTCCATCTCTTGTATTCTGTTGCTGATGCTCAAATCTATGGTTCCAGATTTCTTTCCTAGGGTTTCTATCTCTAGAGTTGCCTCGCTTTGAGTTTTCTTTATTGTGTCTACTTCCCTTTTTAGGTCTAGTATGGTTTTGTTCATTTCCATCACCTGTTTGTATGTTTTTTCCTCTTTTTCTGTAAGGACTTCTACCTGTTTGATTGTGTTTTCCTGTTTTTCTTTAAGGACTTGTAACTCTTTAGCAGTGTTCTCCTGTATTTCTTTAAGTGATTTATTAAAGTCCTTCTTGATGTCCTCTACCATCATCATGAGATATGCTTTTAAATCTAGGTCTAGGTTCTCAGGTGTGTTGGGGTTCCCTGGACTGGGCGAAGTGGGTGTGCTGGGTTCTGGTGATGGTGAGTGGTCTTGGTTCCTGTTAGTAAGATTCCTCCGTTTACCTTTCGCCATCTGGTAATCTCTGGAGTTAGTAGTTATAGTTGACTCTGTTTAGAGATTGTTCTTCTGGTGATTCTGTTACCGTCTATCAGCAGACCTGGGAGACAGATTCTCTCCTCTGAGTTTCAGTGCTCAGAGCACTCTCTGCTGGCAAGCTCTCTTACAGGGAAGGTGCGCAGATATCTTGTATTTGGACCTCCTCCTGGCCGAAGAAGAAGGCCCAAAACAGGACCTTTCTCAGACACTGTGTTGCTTTGGCAGTTCCTAGGTGGTACAGACTCTCACCTAAGCAGACTAATTTCCTAAGTTCCTTGGAGTCCCGGGACCAAGATGGCGACCGCTGCTGCTGTGGCTTAGGTCGCCTCCCCAGCCGGGCGGGCACCTGTCCTCTGGTCCGGAAGGTGGCCGGCTGTCCCCGGCCCACACAGGGTGCTGCCTCAGCGCCTCTGTGCTTCTGCCTGTTCCAGAAGCTGTCAGGTTCTCTGGCGCACCCTCTCACCTGTTCAGACTAATTTCCTAAGTTCGGCGGGTCCCGGACCAAGATGGCGACCGCTGCTGCTGTGGCTTAGGCCGCCTCCCCAGCCGGGTGGGCACCTGTCCTCTGGTCCGGCAGGTGGCCGGCTGTCCCCGGCCCACGCAGGGTGCTGCCTCAGCGCCTCTGTGCTTCCGCCTGTTCCAGAAGCTGTCAGGTTCTCTGGCGCACCCTCTCACCTGTTCAGACTAATTTCCTAAGTTCGGCGGGTCCCGGACCAAGATGGCGACCGCTGCTGCTGTGGCTTAGGCCGCCTCCCCAGCCGGGTGGGCACCTGTCCTCTGGTCCGGAAGGTGGCCGGCTGTCCCCGGCCCACGCAGGGTGCTGCCTCAGCGCCTCTTCGCCTCTGTGCTTCCGCCTGTTCCAGAAGCTGTCAGGTTCTCTGGCGCACCCTCTCACCTGTTCAGACTAATTTCCTAAGTTCGGCGGGTCCCGGACCAAGATGGCGACCGCTGCTGCTGTGGCTTAGGTCGCCTCCCCAGCCGGGCGGGCACCTGTCCTCCGGTCCGGAAGGTGGCCGGCTGTCCCCGGCCCACACAGGGTGCTGCCTCAGCCCCTCTGTGCTTCTGCCTGTTCCAGAGGCTGTCAGGTTCTCTGGCGCACCCTCTCACCTGTTCAGACTAATTTCCTAAGTTCGTCGGGTCCCGGACCAAGATGGCGACCGCTGCTGCTGTGGCTTAGGCCGCCTCCCCAGCCTGTATCTGCTGCTTAACACTTTGTTTGCATGTGCATGTATTTGTGTATGTATGCATGTCCTCATGTATGTTAGTGGACATTGCATACATACATATATGCATACATGCATACATGCATACATACATACATACATACATGCATACATGTATGTGCTTATTACCTGTTGAGCATACTTCATATGTTTAGTGAGAATGTTCTGCCTTATGGTTTTAGCCCCTAAAAGAAAGCACGTTAGAAACTTGATTACAATCCCTCCTTATAGATAGTGCACAAATTAGATAGTATCTACATGTCCTCTGATTCAGAACATGAAAACCTCTGGAAGTATGGTCAGGAGGGACCCATGATCATAAATACATGTGTGTGTGTGTATGTGTGTGTATATAAATGTATATGTGCATATATATGCATGTGTGTTTACATGTGTATGCATGTGTATGTATGTGTATATATATGTACATATGTGTACACACACACACACACACACACACACACACACACACACACACAATTGCAAGTGTGTATGTTGGCCGCAGTGGTCAATGTCTTAGTGGCTACTGCCTAGAGCTTGCAGTGTGAGCTGCAGTGTATATGCCTAATGTTATTGGCAGTGGATTCTCCATGAAACAGCTTGATGTGTACCTGTGGGTCATGCCTGGCTTCATAGTTTGTAAGTTCTACTCTCTCTTCTTCCCAGGAAGTTCATCAACTATGTAAGTTACTGAAAAATTCGATTCATATTTCATTGAAATTAGCTCAGTGGAGTCTGTGGTCTGTTAGTGAGAATCCTAAACACTTAACTACTAGTAACAGTTTTAAAAACGCCTTTGGAAGTGTGAAAAAATAAATTTTTATTGTTTAAGCTGTAGCCTTATTTAATTCATATACATGTGCTCTAATTTCTGTATCTGGAGGCTGTCAATCATAAACTAGGGAGTTACGCCCAATAGTTGTATATGATGTTTAAAGAGCTTCTCCCAATATTCAATACTCCATCTCATTTTGGAATTTTGAAATATCAGTACTAAATGAAATATAAAAAACATGACATTGAGTTTTACATTAATGGGCGGTTGAAAATTGAACATTTTGATTGCAAAATTTAATTTTTATAAAATGCTTAATAATATGTAATTATATTTTGAAACATAAACCAGGTCATTTGCATATTTCCTTTTAATTTAAAAAAGTTATGGGAAAAGATAACACATGAAAAACAATGTTAAGCTACTCATTATTTTTAGTTTCTTGAGACAGAATCTTACATATAGCCAGGCTAAGCTGGAACTTACTATGCTGCCAGGGATGACCGTAAGCTTCTGATCTTTCGCTTTTACCTCCTCCCATGTGCCAGGGTCACAGGCTTATGCTACTGCTTTGCATGTATGTGGTTCTTGGTTTAAACCAAGGGCTTCATGTATAAAAGGCCAAAATTCTACTGATTGAGCGTCATCCCCAGTCAAGGAAAGTAGTGTGAGACTACAAACTGAATATCGCCTTTTGCAAGTTCTTGGGATCAAAGTGCTATGGGATTGTTGATTCTTTTGGGTTTTGGAATATCTGTATATGTCTAATGAGATATCATTGTGATGAGGCCAATCCTAAAGGTAGATTTATTTATATTTTGTATATACTTTGTATAGTGAATCCTGAAAATAAATTTATTCTCTTGTATTATGATTATAATCTCTCTCATAAAGTCATGTGTAATTTTCCTTTATGGAGTCATCAGTAGAAGTAGAACTTTCTTATTTTAAGTTATTCTAGACTTTCAGGCTAGAAAGCGCAACTTGTATTAATTAATTTTTTTTCTCTTAGAAAACAGTGTTTTTGCAGGGCAGTAGTGGCACATGCCTTTAATCCCAGCACTTGGGAGGCAGAGGTAGGCAGATTTCTGAGTTTGAGGCCAACCTGGTCTACAGAGTGAGTTCCAGGACAGCCAGAGCTACACAGAGAAACCCTGTCTAGAAAAACCAAAAACAAAACACAATACAACACAACAAAACAACCCTCAATGTTTTCTTATTTTATTTAGATGAGAAATCAGAAATGTGGTTATCTGAAGATAAAATGTGGCCTGTCATTGATACTACAGATATTCTCATCAGGATTCATGTCTGTCTGCATTTTTATGATGAGTCCCAATACTAGTTTTATGTCAGCATTCAAGTTGCAGACTACCTGGCTCCTAAGGCTGAAAATAGCTCTTGATCTTTTACGGAAAGTAAAGTTTGTTCATCGAAGCTTCAGGTCATCAAGAATGTATTCAATTTGAAATCACAATAAAAGTATAAAATTCAAAATTGAAATTAAAAAAGGAATAAAAGCTAAGAATCGGAATGAAATGTTGAGATGCATGTCTCAAATGTAAACAACTGGTTGCTGGGAAAGCGAGCAAAAGCCACAGAAAACTCACAAGCAGGGTGTTACAAACTCAGTTTTCAAATGAAAAATGAGCAAGGAAGTTATTCTCATCAACTCACAGTGGATCGGTTCGGATCAAACCTGCGATATCAAATTTTCTGTGAAAGGAAACTATCGCCATCAATTAAAGTGGCAAAAATGGAGGTTTTGGAAAATTGTTCATATGAAATTCCTGATTCAGAGGCAGCAAATGTAACTTTGGCCCACTCATTAGATGCTGAGGAGAACTGTATTCATAAAATCTGAAAGTTGGCTGCGAGAGGCAAAAGTCTTTGGAGTGCTCTTCTGTTTATTGGATGATGGTTTTGGAAAATGGCTGTCATATCCGGACACGACTGTGGTTGTTTCTAGCACGTCACCATCCGATTCAAAGCAGTGATTATGATTTTCCATGGGATAAACATGGCAGAATTTATATTTCATTTTAAGCACTATTCTTCAAAATTCTGACAGAGGCTGTTATAGTCTAATTTCAAAGATAAAGAGACTTGCTATGCTGGTATGTATTTTATAACCAGGGTTCATGGTTGGTTTTGGCAAGTGGAGATATTCATAACTGTAAACACATTCTTTTTTTTTTGCGTTTGTTATTAGATATTTTCTTTACTTACATTTCAAATGCTATCCCGAAATTTCCCTATACCCTCCTCCCGCCCTGCTCCCCTACCCACCCACTCCCACTTCTTGGCCCTGGCATTCCCCTGTATTGGGGCATGTAAAGTTTGCAAGACCAAGGTGCCTTTCTTCCCAATGATGGCCGACTAGGTCATCTTCTGCTACATATTCAGCTAGAGACACGAACTCTGGGGGTACTGGTTAGTTCATATTGTTGTTCCACCTATAGGGTTGCAGACACCTTCAGCTCCTTGGGTGCTTTCTCTAGCTCCTCCATTGGGGGCCCTGTATTCCATCTTATAGATGACTGTGTAAACACATTCTTGATTAGAATCACATGAAATGAGTCTCGATGTGGTGGTGCACTCCTATAACTTCAAGACCAAGGTAGGAGGATTGCAATCTCTAGGCCAGCCTGGGCTATGTAAGAAAACCCTGTGTCAAAGCAAATAAGCAAACAATAAAAAAATGTCATAAGTACCAAAGAATGTGTGTGTGTGTGTGTGTGTGTGTGTGTGTGTGTGTATACTGAAGAACTCAGGTAAGTAACAAATAATTAATATTTTGAAAACAAAGAGTTAAATATAGGAAAAATAAAATGCTTTATATAATATTCTGAATGATAATAAGGACTAATATTTACCAAAGACAATATGAGCTTTCAAAGTGCTAGTGTGGACAGAAAAGTCAAAAGGGAAATAGCTGTAGTATAAATTATTCCAAACTTGTTGACCAGGTAGATGGTCCTGTAATATATTTAAAAATAAGGAAAATATAGTTTCTCTCTTGAATTAAGAATTCAAATGTAAACTTTTTAAAAATAAGAAAGTGGATTTATTTAGTTTGACTGCGTTTCAAAATATTGAGAAGCTTCTCAAATAATAATCAAATTGCAGAAAATTCATTATTAATTTATATTTGAATGTGTGCTATCCATTTGGTTTGCTATCAATAGCCATAGTTAAAGATAATGACAATGTTTTTTTTTCTAAAAAAGAGATGTGTTTAGCAATAAGTTTAAAATCTTTTAATGAAAAAAAAAACCTTTTCTCTGTTGCAAGAAAGTATGGGTGAGATATATTGTCAGGGTGATATCTCATTAAAACAGAAGAGAATCATAAGAAATGGAAACATTTCCTTAGTTATTGTGCAGGTGATGTACAGAGGTTCTCAGCCTTCCTAATGCTGCAATCCTTCAATATAGTTCCTCATGCTGTGATTCCCAACTGCAACATTATTTTCAAAGCTACTTCATAACTGTAATTTTGCTACTGCTATGATCATCATGCAAATATCTGATAAGTGACCCCTGTAAAACTTTTGAAGGGCTCCCAGGGGGTGGCAACCCACAGGTTGATATGTGCTACATTGTTTATAGAAGTTGCTTTCTAGATGCTTTACGAACTTGTAAAATCAAAGAGATTTATGCCTACAATTAAATACTTTCTTGATATTTTGTGGATAATTTATCATGAGCATCTCCATTTTATTGTTTGGACATAATGTGTTAATTTCACATTTTGACCCTCCTGTTTTGTTTTCCAATCTAAATGTTTTAAGTTGTTGCTGTCAGTTGCTATTGTCTCAGCAAGATGTTTCTCCGAATTAGACAGAAAAAAATATCTATTGAAGAATTTCCTGATTTGTCTGCCATTACTGTATAAAAATCTGAATAGTAACAGAAATAGTCAATTTATAGACATTTTGTGTGATTTTAAATGTGCTTACATTTAAAAATTAGTCATGCTAGATTTTTTTTCTGTATTCTATCACCCACACATTGCTGGGCCATAAAGAGAACTTCAGTTTATGCACAATAAAAGTTACACTGTTTTCTTTGATAGTTTGTCAGACTTTAATCTTGCACAAAGCATAGCTTTCAATTTGGAAGGCAGATCAATAGAGAACGTTATTTTTGAATTTAACAGTGTGTTAAGCTTATGTAAAACTTAAGGGTTTAGATATGGATGCCTTCATTGTGTTCAGCCAAAACATTGTACTAGATATTACTAGTACTATCTAGAAATACTAGTAATCTAGAATTATTAGTAATTCACATTACTAGTATTACCTAGTAACACTAGTAATTTGTGTTATTAGTAATTAGTAATCTAGTAATTTTAGTATCTAGGATATTAGTAATCCCTAGGTTGAGATAAAACATGGGAGGACATGAGTCCTAGGGCTTCTTCATAGCCTTCCCTTTTCTAATAGTAAGGGTCAAATAGGTAAGAGGTGTAGGAGGCAGGAAGGTTACTGTCCCTCCAACTACTCAATAGTTTCTTCCTGATTTCTTGCCTTCAGCTTTCTTTTTTTTTTTTTTTTTTTTTTTCACCTCTCTCGGAAGCTCTGTTCTTTTTTTTTTTTTTTCTTTTTTTTTTCCATTTTTTATTAGGTATTTAACTCATTTACATTTCCAATGCTATACCAAAAGTCCCCCATATCCACCCACCCCCACTCCCCTGCCCACCCACTCCCCCTTTTTGGCCCTGGTATTCCCCTGTACTGGGGCATATAAAGTTTGCAAGTCCAATGGGCCTCTCTTTCCAGTGATGGCCGACTAGGCCATCTTTTGATATATATGCAGCTAGAGTCAAGAGCTCCGGGGTACTGGTTAGCTCATAATGTTGTTCCACCTATAGGGTTGCAGATCCCTTTAGCTCCTTGGCTACTTTCTCTAGCTCCTCCATTGGGAGCCCTATGATCCATCCATTAGCTGACTGTGAGCATCCACTTCTGTGTTTGCTGGGCCCCGGCATAGTCTCACAAGAGACAGCTACATCTGCGTCCTTTCAATAAAATCTTGCTAGTGTATGCAATGGTGTCAGCGTTTGGATGCTGATTATGGGGTGGATCCCTGGCTATGGCAGTCTCTACATGGTCCATCCTTTCATCTCAGCTCCAAACTCCGTCTCTGTAACTCCTTCCATGGGTGTTTTGTTCCCAAATCTAAGGAGGGGCATAGTGTCCACACTTCAGTCTTCATTCTCCTTGAGTTTCATGTGTTTAGCAAATTATATCTTATATCTTGGGTATCCTAGGTTTGGGGCTAATATCCACTTATCAGTGAATACATATTGTGTGAGTTTCTTTGTGAATGTGTTACCTCACTCAGGATGATGCCCTCCAGGTCCATCCATTTGGCTAGGAATTTCATAAATTCATTCTTTTTAATAGCTGAGTAGTACTCCATTGTGTAGATGTACCACATTTTCTGTATCCATTCCTCTGTTGAGGGGCATCTAGGTTCTTTCCAGCTTCTGGCTATTATAAATAAGGCTGCTATGAACATAGTGGAGCATGTGTCCTTCTTACCTGTTGGGGCATCTTCTGGATATATGCCCAGGAGAGGTATTGCTGGATCCTCCGGTAGTACTATGTCCAGTTTTCTGAGGAACCGCCAGACTGATTTCCAGAGTGGTTGTACAAGCCTGCACTCCCACCAACAATGGAGGAGTGTTCCTCTTTCTCCACATCCTCGCCAGCATCTGCTGTCACCTGAATTTTTGATCTTAGCCATTCTGACTGGTGTGAGGTGGAATCTCAGGGTTGTTTTGATTTGCATTTCCCTGATGATTAAGGATGTTGAACATTTTTTCAAGTGCTTCTCTGCCATTCGGTATTCCTCAGGTGAGAATTCTTTGTTCAGTTCTGAGCCCCATTTTTTAATGGGGTTATTTGATTTTCTGAAGTCCACCTTCTTGAGTTCTTTATATATGTTGGATATTAGTCCCCTATCTGATTTAGGATAGGTAAAGATCCTTTCCCAATCTGTTGGTGGTCTTTTTGTCTTATTGACGGTGTCTTTTGCCTTGCAGAAACTTTGGAGTTTCATTAGGTCCCATTTGTCGATTCTCGATCTTACAGCACAAGCCATTGCTGTTCTGTTCAGGAATTTTTCCCCTGTGCCCATATCTTCAAGGCTTTTCCCCACTTTCTCCTCTATAAGTTTCAGTGTCTCTGGTTTTATGTGAAGTTCCTTGATCCACTTAGATTTGACCTTAGTACAAGGAGATAAGTATGGATCGATTCGCATTCTTCTACACGATAACAACCAGTTGTGCCAGCACCAATTGTTGAAAATGCTGTCTTTCTTCCACTGGATGGTTTTAGCTCCCTTGTCGAAGATCAAGTGACCATAGGTGTGTGGGTTCATTTCTGGATCTTCAATTCTATTCCATTGGTCTACTTGTCTGTCTCTATACCAGTACCATGCAGTTTTTATCACAATTGCTCTGTAGTAAAGCTTTAGGTCTGGCATGGTGATTCCGCCAGAAGTTCTTTTATCCTTGAGAAGACTTTTTGCTATCCTAGGTTTTTTGTTATTCCAGACAAATTTGCAAATTGCTCCTTCCAATTCGTTGAAGAATTGAGTTGGAATTTTGATGGGGATTGCATTGAATCTGTAGATTGCTTTTGGCAAGATAGCCATTTTTACAATGTTGATCCTGCCAATCCATGAGCATGGGAGATCTTTCCATCTTCTGAGATCTTCCTTAATTTCTTTCTTCAGAGATTTGAAGTTTTTATCATACAGATCTTTCACTTCCTTAGTTAGAGTCATGCCAAGATATTTTATATTATTTGTGACTATTGAGAAGGGTGTTGTTTCCCTAATTTCTTTCTCAGCCTGTTTATTCTTTGTATAGAGAAAGGCCATTGACTTGTTTGAGTTTATTTTATATCCAGCTACTTCACCGAAGCTGTTTATCAGGTTTAGGAGTTCTCTGGTAGAATTTTTAGGGTCACTTATATATACTATCATATCATCTGCAAAAAGTGATATTTTGACTTCCTCTTTTCCAATTTGTATCCCCTTGATCTCCTTTTGTTGTCGAATTGCTCTGGCTAATACTTCAAGTACTATGTTGAAAAGGTAGGGAGAAAGTGGGCAGCCTTGTCTAGTCCCTGATTTTAGTGGGATTGCTTCCAGCTTCTCTCCATTTACTTTGATGTTGGCTACTGGTTTGCTGTAGATTGCTTTTATCATGTTTAGGTATGGGCCTTGAATTCCTGATCTTTCCAAAACTTTTATCATGAATGGGTGTTGGATCTTGTCAAATGCTTTTTCTGCATCTAACGAGATGATCATGTGGTTTTTGTCTTTGAGTTTGTTTATATAATGGATTACATTGATGGATTTTCGTATATTAAACCATCCCTGCATCCCTGGAATAAAACCTACTTGGTCAGGATGGATGATTGCTTTAATGTGTTCTTGGATTCGGTTAGCGAGAATTTTATTGAGGATTTTTGCATCGATATTCATAAGAGAAATTGGTCTGAAGTTCTCTATCTTTGTTGGATCTTTCTGTGGTTTAGGTATCAGAGTAATAGTGGCTTCATAAAATGAGTTGGGTAGAGTACCTTCTACTTCTATTTTGTGAAATAGTTTGTGCAGAATTGGAATTAGATCTTCTTTGAAGGTCTGATAGAACTCTGCACTAAACCCATCTGGTCCTGGGCTTTTTTTGGTTGGGAGACTATTAATAACTGCTTCTATTTCTTTAGGTGATATGGGACTGTTTAGATGGTCAACTTGATCCTGATTCAACTTTGGTACCTGGTATCTGTCCAGAAATTTGTCCATTTCGTCCAGGTTTTCCAGTTTTGTTGAGTATAGCCTTTTGTAGAAGGATCTGATGGTGTTTTGGATTTCTTCAGGATCTGTTGTTATGTCTCCCTTTTCATTTCTGATTTTGTTAATTAGGATTTTGTCCCTGTGCCCTTTAGTGAGTCTAGCTAAGGGTTTATCTATCTTGTTGATTTTCTCAAAGAACCAACTCCTCGTTTGGTTAATTCTTTGAATAGTTCTTCTTGTTTCCACTTGGTTGATTTCACCCCTGAGTTTGATTATTTCCTGCCGTCTACTCCTCTTGGGTGAATTTGCTTCCTTTTTTTCTAGGGCTTTTAGATGTGTTGTCAAGCTGCTAGTATGTGCTGTCTCCCGTTTCTTCTTGGAGGCACTCAGCGCTATGAGTTTCCCTCTTAGAAATGCTTTCATTGTGTCCCATAGGTTTGGGTACGTTGTGGCTTCATTTTCATTAAACTCTAAAAAGTCTTTAATTTCTTTCTTTATTCCTTCCTTGACCAAGGTATCATTGAGAAGAGTGTTATTCAGTTTCCACGTGAATGTTGGCTTTCCATTATTTATGTTGTTATTGAAGATCAGTCTTAGGCCATGGTGGTCTGATAGGATACATGGGACAATTTCTATATTTTTGTATCTATTGAGGCCTGTTTTGTGACCAATTATATGGTCAATTTTGGAGAAGGTCCCGTGAGGTGCTGAGAAGAAGGTATATCCTTTTATTTTAGGATAAAATGTTCTGTAGATATCTGTCAGGTCCATTTGTTTCATAACTTCTGTTAGTTTCACTGTGTCCCTGTTTAGTTTCTGTTTCCACGATCTGTCCTTTGAAGAAAGTGGTGTGTTGAAGTCTCCCACTATTATTGTGTGAGGTGCAATGTATGCTTTGAGCTTTACTAAAGTGTCTCTAATGAATGTGGCTGCCCTTGCATTTGGTGCGTAGATATTCAGAATTGAGAGTTCCTCTTGGAGGATTTTACCTTTGATGAGTATGAAGTGTCCCTCCTTGTCTTTTTTGATAACTTTGGGTTGGAAGTCGATTTTATCCGATATTAAAATGGCTACTCCAGCTTGTTTCTTCAGTCCATTTGCTTGGAAAATTGTTTTCCAGCCTTTCACTCTGAGGTAGTGTCTGTCTTTTTCCCTGAGATGGGTTTCCTGTAAGCAGCAGAATGTTGGGTCCTGTTTGTGTAGCCAGTCTGTTAGTCTATGTCTTTTTATTGGGGAATTGAGTCCATTGATATTAAGAGATATTAAGGAAAAGTAATTGTTGCTCCCTTTTATTTTTGTTGTTAGAGTTGGCATTCTGTTCTTGTGGCTGTCTTCTTTTTGGTTTGTTGAATGATTACTTTCTTGGTTGTTCTAGGGCGTGATTTCCGTCCTTGTATTGCTTCTTTTCTGTTATTATCCTTTGAAGGGCTGGATTCGTGGAAAGATATTGTGTGAACTTGGTTTTGTCGTGGAATACTTTGGTTTCTCCATCTATGGTAATTGAGAGTTTGGCCGGGTATAGTAGCCTGGGCTGGCATTTGTGTTCTCTTAGTGTCTGTATAACATCTGTCCAGGCTCTTCTGGCTTTCATAGTCTCTGGTGAAAAGTCTGGTGTAATTCTGATAGGCCTTCCCTTATATGTTACTTGACCTTTCTCCCTTACTGCTTTTAATATTCTATCTTTATTTAGTGCATTTGTTGTTCTGATTATTATGTGTCGGGAGGAATTTCTTTTCTGGTCCAGTCTATTTGGAGTTCTGTATGCTTCTTGTATGATCATGGGCATCTCTTTTTTTATGTTTGGGAAGTTTTCTTCTATTTTTTTGTTGAAGACATTAGCTGGCCCTTTAAGTTGAAAATCTTCATTCTCATCAATTCCTATTATCCGTAGGTTTGGTCTTCTCATTGTGTCCTGGATTACCTGGATGTTTTGAGTTAGGATCCTTTTGCATTTTGTATTTTCTTTGACTGTTGTGTCGATGTTCTCTATGGAATCTTCTGCACCTGAGATTCTCTCTTCCATTTCTTGTATTCTGTTGCTGATGCTCGCATCTATGGTTCCAGATCTCTTTCCTAGGGTTTCTATCTCCAGCGTTGCCTCGCTTTGGGTTTTCTTTATTGTGTCTACTTCCCCTTTTAGTTCTAGTATGGTTTTGTTCATTTCCATCACCTGTTTGGCTGTGTTTTCCTGCTTTTCTTTAAGAGCCTGTAACTCTTTAGCAGTGCTCTCCTGTAAATCTTTAAGTGACTTATGAAAGTCCTTCTTGATGTCCTCTATCATCATCATGAGAAATGTTTTTAAATCTGGGTCTAGATTTTCGGTTGTGTTGGGGTGCCCAGGACTAGGTGGGGTGGGAGTGCTGCGTTCTGATGATGGTGAGTGGTCTTGATTTCTGTTAGTAGGATTCTTACGTTTGCCTTTCGCCATCTGGTAATCTCTGAAGCTAGCTGTTTTAGTTGTCACTGTTAAGAGCTTGTTCTTCAGGTGACTCTGTTAGCCTCTATGAGCAGACCTGGAGGGTAGCACTCTCCTTAGTTTCAGTGGGCAGAGTATTCTCTGCAGGCAAGCTCTCTTCTTGCAAGGCAGGTACCCAGATATCTGGTGTTCGAACCAGACTCCTGGCAGAAGTTGTGTTCCACTCACTAGAGGTCTTAGGATCACGTGTGGAATCCTGTGTGGGCCCTTGCGGGTGTCAGGCGACTCAGCTGGCAAGGTAGCCGGGGCTCGAGTGGAGTGGAAGGGGTTTGTGCCCCAGATCAAGCCCGGGTAGCCTGCTTCCCTATGTACCGCAGTCTCAAGTTCCGCGCGATTGGTTTGGGGCAGGCACTGTGGTCCACTCACCAGAGGTCTTAGGGTCCCGTGGGGAGTCCCGTGTGGACCCTTGCGGGTGTTGGGCAAGACTCTGCTGGCAAGGTAGCCCGGGGCTCGAGTCTCGAGTCGAGCGGAAGGGACTTGTGCCCCAGATCAGGCCCGGGTAGCCTGCTTCCCTATGTACCGCAGTCTCAAGTTCCGCGCGATTGGATTGGGGCAGGCACTGTGATCCACTCACCAGAGGTCTTAGGGTCCCGTGGGGAGTCCCGTGTGGACCCTTGCGGGTGTTGGGCAAGACTCTGCTGGCAAGGTAGCCCGGGGCTCGAGTCTCGAGTTGAGCGGAAGGGCGCCTTCAGCTTTCTTGAGTGGAGAAAATGTTTTGCTTTGGGATGAACCCTCACAAATCAGCTTCTTCTCCTGTTCAAAAATCCAAAGAAATATGCTTTTGTCTTTTTCCCAACTTGCTTCCCGGGAGAAGAAATGTCATGCCATCTAGAAGAATTATTAATTTGCCACAGTCTAGACCTATTAAACAGAACAATTGATTGCAATTTTAAGTTGCCTGTTACTGCCAATGTGGGAAGCTGGATTATTTTTTTAATGTATATTTGTGTGAACTTGTAATTTTTGATACAAATAGTAAGTGGTATTCCATGGGAACATTCTCAGGCTGTGTCCAGTGTTGTAAAAAATAAAGTCAAACTACATGTAACTGGCAATCATTGGCATAGTGAAGGAGGCAGGCACCAACCACATTGTTCCATAAAGAGACAAGTTATATTTTACTTCTGTCAACATTGTCTAATCAGCAGGACCTGCTTTAAGCAAGACAGGATCTTTATTCATAAGCTTATTGTTGTAACCTGATCTGTATTAATTCACATTTTTCTTAGCCTACCATTACTTTTTGAACTCATCCAGGCAGTCTTTAAAGGCTGAGAGTTGTTGAAAACTGAACAAATTCCTATGCCCCCTAATTTTTGTTGCTTACAAGTAATCGAATAGACACGTCCTTATCACTCATTTGGTACCTGGCCAATTTGTTTCCCTTTAGTCAGCCCAATGAATGCCATAAATGTCAGCTTGGCTGGGCCTTTTGAAATAAATCACACACGGAGAAGAAGATACTCTGTGCACAACTTGCTAAAGATATTTAGAATGTGCTTCTCCCAAGATTAAAGTGGAAAATCCAAAGTAACTGATCTATCCCAGCAATAGCGTTCAGTGAGGCTTTGTTATATAGACCATTTCCTTGTATATGACACTCATTAAAACAGAAAGGGCCTTATGGAAAGGCTCATAAGGTGACGTTTTCCTCCATATAATATTTTCTATGTGTAATGTTCAAAAGTGACGTGCCCTGGAAAGCATTACAAAGGATTTCTCTTGTAGATCTGTGCTCATTTAAAATTTATTTTGGATTGTTCTTTGGCCAATGTTTCACAATTTACGTTTGTGCATGAAGGTCCCCAAGCACGTATTTTTTATCCTGATCACACTTTTGTCATGTGTGACCAGTTTTGTCCAGTGCTTTGCATCTAATTTGCGGTTTTCTGCAACTAATAGGATAGTCAGGATCTGATTAAGAGAAACTTGTTTGTAAATGAAAGTGGCCCTCTTTAACTCAGAGAATAACTTTACCCACTGGAAGTATTTTGGTACTGTGTCCTGTAAGCAAAGCTTCCAGTTGGAAAAAAAAGACATCTGATTTACAGTGCTATGGCATAGTTTATCAATATTGGTCATTCTGGTGAATGGCTCCTTTGTGCGACCCCCAGAGCTCCCAGGGCCTAAACCACCAACCAAGGAGTATACATGGAGAGACCCATGGCTCCAGTTGCATATGTAGCAGAGGATGGCCTTGTTGGGTGTCAATGGGAGGAGAGGCCCTTGGTCCTGTGAAGGGTAGATTCCCCAGTGTAGGGGAATTTGAGTGTAGGGAGGAGGGAGTGGGTGGGTGAGTGGGGGAACATCCCCATAGAAGAAAGGGGAAGGGAGATGATATAAGGGATTCCTAGGGGAGAAATCTAGAAAGGGAATAATATTTGAAAGGTAAATTAAAAAAATCCAATAAAGAAAAAAGAAAAAAAATTCTTGCATCTAAGTCCAACATTTTCCTCTAACAGTTTCAGACTTTCAGTTTTTAAATTAAAGTCTTATTGAAAGAGAAGAGAATTTTGGAGTGAGTCTTGTTCAAATGCAGTAGAAACTCTATGCATAAGGATAGCAGTGTCCTCATTTGTCTGGGCTTGCATTAGATGATGATGAAGATTAACATCATTGAAGGGTCAAGTTACTTTGAAAACGGACAACAGGGACAGCTATCAAAAGATAAAAAAAAAAAAAACTTATGGAGCCACCATAAGTTTTAGAGCAGTGGTTCTCAACCTGTGGGTCATGACCCTTCTGAGGGTCACATGTCACATTATGATTCATAACAGTAGCAAATTTACAGTTATGAACAAGCAACAAAATAATTTTATGGTTGGGCAGGTCACTACAAACATAGTGTTTTTATTAATAATAAAACATAGTGGTTTATTAATGGGGTTCACCATTAGGAAGGTTGAGAACCCTTGCTTTTGAGGGTGGGCATATGTGTGACATTTACTTTGAAACTTACAGGAAGATAATAGAACGTTGAGAAGATGCATAGAGGAAACAACACTTGCAAAAGCCCAGAGGCCAGAAAGATTATGTTATATTTGACAGAGAAAATCAACTCGAGTCCAAGGCTGAAAAGGGAGAAGAGAAAGCATGATGCCAGAGTCTGCCACCCTTCCCCAGCATGTTTCAGATTAAGGGGATTATTTTTAAAGTTAACTAAGGTGAACCATAATAAAAGACACATCTGCTCAGCAAATTATCATCCTGGTTTTAGGTTGAGCCATATGCCCGTGCACTCAGAGTTGGTTGTTTTCATGCCCTTGCCAGGAGTTAGACCCAGATTTGCTCAAGGCAAGTCCAGTTTTTAATGTGTCCTTTAAGTGATAGTGGTGCCAGCAGGATTTAGTTTCAGCTGCAAGTTCATACAGATGGGTCTAAGTTTGGGTTTGGAATTCAGAAAGGGGAGTGGACCATGGCTCTGTGCTGTTATAATGGACTTGGGTTCTGTCTGGGCAGCAAGGGTAAGTTTCATCCGGGGCTTCTGTACTGACTGACCCAAGTGCTTCGATACAGCCTATGCTCCTGGAGCTAGTATGTCTCTGAGGTCTACCAAGTGGGAGGGGGAACTATGACCCCGAGATTCTAGGCTGCCTTAGTTTCTCTGACTGGATAGCTGTAAGAGAAATGTGGAACACACAGATGTATGCTTCGTAGACAGTTGCAATCTTTATTTCCAACACAGAAAAAGGGGAAATTAGCACTATTCTTGGAGAGTCCTCAAGGTGGCAGCCATGCTGGTAGTACTTAGAGGATCCATTGTGTGAGTTCTCAGGTATTAGAGATGCTAGCAGAAAAACACCCCCAAGACTCCCAGAATGGCACACCATAGACTGTTCACCAAAGAAAAGCCAATGTATCTCATTTAGGGCGACCTTAGTGTCTTTATTTAAGGAAGAGCTTAAAGGAGTTCAATTGACAGGACAGCAGCTGATCCACAAGTTTTCTAATATCAACAAACAGGGATAACAAACTCTGCAGAGATTGTTAACAGGTAGGTACTGCTATAGCTGCTATGCCTCTGAATTGCTCACGGAGGCATGGCAATATTGGAAACTCTACAGAAGTCATGAAGAAAACCGTTAACAGAGCAAGGTTTGCTTACACAAGCAGCTAGCAGGTATTATATAATTATTTCTTTGAATGTTGAGTTTTATTTCATAGACCATGTTACCAAAAAACACAGCTAGTTCACTGGAAGGATACCTTGCATGCAGCATTTTCCTCTGTGTGACAGTTCAAAGAGATGAGGGTGAGAGAGACATCATACTTTGAGCCATCTAGTTCAGCTCTTGGGAGTCCGGTGAGTGTGACAATTCTGTAGTTTAACGAAAGTAAAGGAAAGAGAACTCCTGTGACATCTGATGCTGTACAGCTGATGTCACTGGTGTTGTCACAGAATATGTTACACACAGTTTTAATCATAGGGTTGGCTCTGTTAGAGGAGTCAAGCCTGTGGTCTGATAAGTTCCTTCTAAAGATGTCTACAACTGTCTAGCAGGGTCAAAATTTGATCATTAAATAATCATTCCTCTGAATATTGCATTTTACTTCATAGAACACCTTTTAAAAATGTAGCTATCTCATTGGAAGGCTACTTTTAAGTGCCTTGAAAGAATTACAAATGTATGCCACTGTGGCCTGAAAAAGTACCTGGAGTTTAGAAAGTGCAGAGGAATAGGAAAGGGAGGAGCCTAAGGGGAAAGAAGTGTTTCCCTGAGAAAGTTTGCTTCTAAAAGTTCCTGAACTAGTGTGTAGCAGCAAAAGACACACACACACACACACACACACACACACACACACACACACACACACACATATGTGTATATATATATATATATATATATATATATATTTATATTTATAAATCTCTGATCATCAACGCATTCACATTTTGTAGGATGAGTTCTCTTTTTTGTGTGTTGCTTGTGCACACAGTTTGTGTGTATATCTACAAAGACTTATTTGTGTGTAGGTATGCGTGCACATATATGACTATGGAGAACAGAAGTTGGTGTTGGGTGTCTTCTTCAGTCATTTCTTATTTTTGTTGAAAGGATCTCTCACTGAACCTGAAGCTCGTTCTCATCAATTAGGCTAGGCTGCTGGTCAATGAACTATAAATATTCGCCAATCTTCTCCTGTCTACCCCCATGCCTGGAATTTCTCATATGTAACTTTGACCACTTTTTTAAAAATATAGATTCAAGGGATCTGAACTCTGATCCTCAAGAATTTACTGACTGAGCTATATCCCCAGTCTTCTGGGTTACTTAATTGTAGTAGTTTTTAAAATGCTGATTATTTAGATATTCGAAGAAAAGCTAGTTATTCAGAAACACTGGCAACAATGAACAATTGTCTCATCCATTTGAAAATATTTTAATATTTAATTTGGATGGATATTTTGTCTATATGTATGTCTGTGCATCATGTGTCCTGGTCCTCATGGAGGGCAGAAAAAGGCACATGATCCTTTAGAACTGGAGTTATAGAGTTGTGAGATGCCATGCTGGGGTTGGTAGTTAAACCCAGGTCCTCTGGAAGATCTATTAGTCAGCTGGCCATCTCTCTAGCCTGAAAATATTTTTGTTTTCATAATGTTGAATGGAGCTTTAGAAACTGAATAAGGCATTAAAGTAGAATAGTGAATATCATGAAGCAGGAAGGAACTGTGGGTGACAGAGGAGAGAATAAAGAAAAAATGTGTACATGTATGAAAATGTCATACTGAAACCCATCACTTTATATTCTAACTAAAACTAATTTTAAATGTCTGGATGACACTGTTGGATTACCATGGAGGAAATGGTGTAGCTATATAGCATTTAGAATTGGTTACCTGCCTTTGAAAAATATCAACTGTCCCTGTAGATTATGGTTCTTTGATCCTGTTCTCATGGTGAGGGTTTCAAGTGTCTGAGAAGGATGCTGCACATATGAGCCTGTGCTCATAGGGAAGACTGCTGATGCCTGAGAGGATGCCTTCATTTGCATTAGCATTCAACAAAACATTGAGTGTATTGTCTTCTTTTCCTAGTTGCATCTTATGCTTTGGCTGCCAAGTTACAATTAAGGAAAAACACTCTGGAACCCACAGTATAGATAAATAAAAGATAAATCAGACAAGATATGTTAGGAGTTTAGATTATGGGATAATGAATTAAAATGTTCAAAAACTTATAAAAGAATCATGGTGTAGTTAAAATAGCATATAATAAAAATGTAAAGCTCAGAATATGTTCACTTTTTTTTTTTTGCAATAAATCTTTGTATTGTTATTTTGCTATTCTTCATTAGCAAGTAGGGGAAGTAGGGGGGTTGTGGTGTGGCTTGCAAGTTCCTTTTCTACAAAATAGTATGGGCCAATGACAGCTTTTGTATCTTCTTCAGGACCGTGGAGAAGTTGCACAAAGACTGCATGGGAGGCTTCTCTCCCAACACTAGTTCTATCATCATTCTGTTCCCCATTTCACAAATATCGGGTGGAGAAAGAACTATGTACCATCTTCGCTTAACTGTGGGGAGACAGTGTGGTTAACAAAGGGAGCTTGGACTGTTTCATAATTATGTGCAACTCTGAAATCTTACTGCAGTACAGTTGGGTAGATTTTTTTTTTGTCACTGTGAGTTTGCCTATGTGTTTATCCAGGAATGTAATTCCCCCAAATGCCAAAGAATTAATAATTTTCTGGAAGAGGCATTTTCTCTCTTCTTTACCAAATGATAGAAGAGTTAAAAAGAGATTGCTTGATTTGTGGACATTTCAAAAGCTCGTAACATATTTAGAATCAAAGAGTATGTAGTCTAGAATATAAACCTTTGCCAGCGTCTTACCCATCATGGCTCTGCGCCTTCAACAAACAGGTGCACTTTATTTAGATTTGGCTTGAAACTTACAATAGTGTCCTAGTTCCATGGTAAAGCATGAAATGACATGATATGGGTATTTGTGTGCTATTCTGGATATATTATACAGTATGTGAGTATGTATATATAGGTGAAAGAAGACTCATTTCACCTTCTTTAGGTAGTTATAAGAAAAAAATAATTAAAAGTAAGCCCAAACGTTGGGAATGCACATGCATCTTTGGAGTACTCCTCATGCAGATAGAGTGGCCAATGCTACATGGATTTCCAGCTACCAATAGGCACAAGTATTTACTCTCTTTTTGCTATATTAAGATTATCACTAGCTATTGCTTGTGTTCTTACTCAACTCTAGTCCCTATCACTGATGAATACTTGGTCATTCTCATCTTCTTGGGGTTATATGATGTACACTTCATGAGCAGCATCATGGTCCTTGTTTGAATGACTATTGGCTGTGAAAGATATATTTAGGTGGCAGAGAAACTCTTTGGCTAAGATACCAACATGGAGTAGGTCTAGGAAGTACAGACAGACTCAGCCTGCCAGTTGTTTCTGGGAACAAGTTGGAAAAATATTTTCAACCATGGATGGATCAGCTTAATGCTAATGATGGTGTTTTGGGGAATAGTGGGGGTCTGAACACTCTGGGCCCTGTCCTATGCGTTGATGACCACTAGTGGGCATGCTCTGGACCAGGACTTCTCAAACTTTTATGGGCACCAGAATCATCTACAAGGCTTGTTGAAACACACATTGCCCCAACAACCATTATCCCAACAACAGTTCCTATGCAGTGGTCTTGGGTGATGAATGATAATAAGGACATTTGAGAAAGATTCAGGTGGTTTGGACTCTAATGGTGGTGAACTGTACTTCTGTACTTCACAGAACATCTTTCTAGTGTAACTCAATGAGATATTTCATGTTAACTTAGGTATTCTTTGTTTTAAATCCTACATGCCTGTGTCTTCAAGAAAACCTCATAGACTACAGAAGAGTCTAACTCATCATGGATTTAAGATGTGCAATTTTGAAAATAGGATAGCAACCCATGTAAAATACTCCTTAAGTAATTTCTCAAAAGTACAATTGTGGATTTCATATAATGTAGCCATGATGTGTGCATGAACCTATTGTTAGTGCTGAGCAAATTTATTGGAAGATGGCATCAACAACTCAAGTTGTCTTTATTTACTATTTATGACTACTGTAATTTTATGGAGTAATTATATATTTTTGTGGTAGAGTCATGAACTCAAATGTCTAATTGGTCCATGAACCAACTGCAAATGAGGAGAATGGTTTGGTGGTAAGTGTGGTAAGTGTGGTGAGCTGGTGGCCTGTGCCTATTTAAGAACACAGTCTTCCAGCGATCCAGCAGATGGGTGCCAGGGAAGAATGTGGGCTGCCTTGCCATGGTTTTCTTTCAAGAGGATCCAGAAATACAGAGTTTTATATGAACTTCTCCATCTTCCTTAATGTCAGCTCTCAGAAGGACCAAAAGCACACTTGGAAGCCAAGTCTAAATTTGCTTTTACCATCAAACTACATCCCACAACTTGAGCCTTCGAGATTTTGGAAACTGTGCTTTTGTGAATGTCAAGGGTTTGGTGTTCAGTATTATGAGAGCTTCGAGTAGTTTAAATACGTAGCTGCCCTTTAACAGCAGTTTTTATTTTAATGAGGGAAAAGAAGTGTACTATGAAGTCTCATTCTTGGGGCAGGAGATGGACTAGGATGTTCTTCACAGAATAACTCACATGTACCTTTTCCAGTATTCATTCACTGCCACGACTACAAAGCCCCAGGCCCAGTTGAGATTGTGTGTGTGCGTGTGTGTGTGTGTGTCTGTGTGTGTGTGTTTGTGTGTGTGTGTTTGTGTGTGTGTGTGTGTGTGTGCATGCACATGCTGAGCCTTATCATTGCTCACATTCTCTTACTAGCCTGAAAATCTGAAAATCATTCTGGAAAACAAACTTCAAGCTATTGAAAGCAGATAGAAATTTCAAAAAACAAAACTATTTCTAACAGATATTTGTATTTGAGGGCCAAATTTGCTGCGTAATCACATGGTTTAGGTGTTTTTGGTCACCTCTCAATTATTTAGAAGCAGGCTGTTGGATTTTCATATTAGTTTTCCTGTCCTTTGCATCCTCTCTACTTTATGGCTTGAACTACTGCCATGGTCAGTCTGGCAGATAGAGTGATGGGCTGAGGTCGTACTAGCAATTATTTTAGTGGCAGGTTGAAGGCTTTTGGAGCCCAGGACTCAATCTGAAGTTCGGGTTTTGGCATATTTTATTTTACATTTTCCTGCCAGTGCTGCTTTCATTTAAATAGCTAAGGATGGCTGAGATCTGTGCTTCTTCTTTTTCCAGATTTTAGTATTTTGGTCCTGAGAAAGATAATGTCCAATTTTTCAAGAACAACAGGAAAAGAAATCAAGGGGGAATAATGGTAAATATTGCGCAGCAGTAAAATCGAGGGCCAGTACATACTAGTGCCATTTATATGTATGTATGCATATAATATATATATATATATATGTGTGTGTGTGTGTGTGTGTGTGTGTGTGTGTGTGTGTGTGTGTGTATGTATGTTTGAATCTAGTAGTTGTTCAGTTCCACAAAGCTGGGTGTCTCAGTTGGTCTTCTGTTAATCCCAAAGATGTAGGCTCCAATGCCAGACAAGAAATAGATGTGCTAGCAAGGTGAAAGCAAATAATGAACCTTCCTTCTTCCATTGTTCTTATACAGGCTTCCAGCACAAAGTATAGACCAGATTAAAGGTGTGCCTCAAGATCTGGATCATGGGTGTGCCTTCCATTTCTGGACTGTAGTTCATTCCAGATATAGTCAAGTTGACAACCAACAATAGCCATCCCAGTGACCTCAATAAATTAAATCACAAGTCTATGCTTTAGTGTTCCCAGACAGCAAATAAGTAACACAGGCAGAAACCAGTCATATTTTCTCTAATCTGTTTTCTGTGGAGACCCACCACTGCTGCCAAGTTACCCCAGAGGACTTGAGTCGGAGTGTGATATCCCCACTTTACAAAGAAATTCTACCTTGACACACTCAAAGCTTCATGTTACCAAATAGTGTGAAACTTCCATTCTTTTAAACATTTTTCTTTTTTATTAATTATGTTTATTTGATGAATTCATACAAGTAAACAAGGTATTTTGATTATTCTTTCCTGTACACTGTCTCTTATCTCTGTGAATCCCTGACCTAAACTTTGCCAATCTGTTCCTTTTAGAATCACGTCTTTTGGTTTTGTTCTGTGATCCATCCAGTTGAACCAGGGTCATCTGTGTGACGACTGGATTTGAACCATCCATAGGAGAATTGTGGAGTCATCAGTGGATATAGAACTTAAAAGATAACAATTTCTTATTCCTGAATCCACCAGTAACAAATGGTTCAGCAGTGAGTTCCTTCTTCACTCAAGGCCAATTATTGATGGATACATTCTTATGTGTACCCAGTACGGGAATTCACAGCTACTTTGAGTTCATGATTATAAGTCTGTATTTTCTCCCTGTTCTTACTTACATTCTTTTTGCTCTCTCTTCAACACTGCTCCCTGAGCCTTAGGGAGGATTACATTTGGTTTTGAGCGCCCATCCAGCATTAAGTCTCAGCATCTTATGTAGCCATGAATCTCCGCATTAATCTCTGCTCACCAGAAAAAGAGACTTCTATGGTTAAGGTTCGCCTGTAAGTATGAAAATAAATATTGAGAAGCCATCTTGATGCTATGTCAAGTTAGCAAATAACTTCATATATTCACTTCGTACCTGAGGGCCTATAATATTCCGCACAGTGAGCCTATATAGCTTTCTGAATAGAAAGCCCCAAGTCTTAATAATCTTTTAAGAAAAACAACCTATGTTATGGGGAGAATATTTTTTAGTTTCTCAAAATCCCATGTTAGAACCCAAACCTCAGTGTGATCACATTAAGGAGCAGGGCTTTCATTACTACCCACATTAAAAGTACTGTGAATGTGATATCTCCTTTTGCGTTGTTGCGTAGGAGTATCCCAGATATCCTACAGACATTGTAGGCTATTGCCATGCTCCTGGTTTACCACCAGAACCCGATGGAAAAAGCCTACCGCTGAAGGAACCATACACTTTTCATAGGACACAGAGAAATCAAGCAGGCACCTACTGGGAAGCTTTCTTTCTGTTGGATATCTTTCATAGTACTGGAAGGTACTCTTGGGGGAGAAAAGTCATTAGCCACTGTGAACTCTGCAAGCTATTAACAATAACTGCTGTGTCAAGACAAGCCTATGGGTACAATAATGACATAAATGTTATGAAGGCAACCAAGTGCACTCTGACTGGATTTAAAATTGACTATCTAGAAAGAAATGCATGCTTGGTACTTTAAGTCCAGCCAAGAACCCGTGGTTGTAGAACTCTCAGTTCCCTCTCTGTCCCTGAGGGTTGACTAACTACTGTTGCTTTGCTGAATGGAAAAGGAATCAAAATGTCCTTTAAACTTGTATCATTACTATTCCCTTTAGTGAGTCAGCTTAGCCAGATCTCAGACTCCTCACTCTATCCATGTAGATCAGTGCAGCTGTCAGACTTCACCAGAGATGCTTCTTTGTGCAGTGGATGGCAGCTGATGTAGAAGCTCTCAACTGTTCAAAGTGTAGAGAGTAAGCATCCATGGAATGGCTCAGTCATTAATGACATTAAGGATATTTATATTACTCTCTCTTTATCCAGTGCCTAGGGAACATCATGAAAGGATAGGAGAAAGATTTTAAGAGCTAGAGATCTAGGAAGAATGGAATAAAGGTAACCACATCTTCTGGATATAACAGGACCAATGTACCCAAGAACTCACAACAGCCACGTTTATCTGCACAAGATCAAACTGGCTAACATTTCAGCACAGGGGAGAAGAGGAATCCCTGAGCCTCTGCCCCTAGCTGAGGAGCTTTTGATAGTTGATAGCTGCTGGGAGAGGGAAAGTCAGTGTTCTTTAAGTGTATAGGCCCTGATATGTCAACCATATACCACCCGAGGATCACCCTATGCCCATAAGTACATGGGCAGCAAAAATTGGGCTAAGTAGGTCATTAAAACAAATAAACAAGAAGACATGAAGTTGGGGGTACACAGATCTGTGAGGGGTGAAGTGGGGAGTAGATGGGTGAATATGATAATATACACTATATATGTGTATGTATGTATGAAATTCTCAAAGAATTAATAAAAATATATCTTATTTAACAAAAGGGTCTTTTGGGAAGATGCTGACACCAGTAGGGTAGAGGCCTTGTAATTGGGATTTTTGAAAGGCATCAGGGAGCTTGCTTGTTCTTTCTACTGAGTTGTTCATGGAGAAGGTTTCAGCTAGGAAGAACGGATGCTCACCAGTTATTGGATCTGCAAGTGCCTCCCAATCATCTCAGATGCCAGAGAAGTAAGAAGCGGATTTATGTGGTGTAAAAAAATACCAAGTCTTTGAGGGAATAGCCAACCAATAACCAGCCCAACTTGAGACTCATCCCATGGACAAGAACCAGTCCCTGACAGTATTAATGTTAGTCTGTTAGGCATGAAGACAGGAATCTAGCATGGCTGTCTCTGAGAGGCTTCACTCAGCAGCTGGCTCAGGCACAGTCAAACAATGGATGTAGCTTGGGACTCTTTTTTTTTTTTGAATTTTTTTTATTAGGTATTTTCCTCATTTACATTTTCAATGCTATCCCAAAGGTCCCCCATACCCACCCCCCAATCCCCTACCCACCCACTCCCCCTTTTTGGCCCTGGTGTTCCCCTGTACTGGGGCATATAAAGTTTGCAAGTCCAATGGGCCTCTCTTTGCAGTGATGGCCGACTAGGCCATCTTTTGATACATATGCAGCTAAAGACAAGAGCTCCCGGGTACTGGTTAGTTCATATTGTTGTTCCTCCTATAGGGTTGCAGTTCCCTATAGCTCCTTGGGTAATTTCACTAGCTCCTCCATTAGGGGCCGTGTGACCCA
Organism: Mus musculus; assembly: GCF_000001635.26. NCBI lineage: Eukaryota > Metazoa > Chordata > Mammalia > Rodentia > Muridae > Mus > Mus musculus. The sequence goes on along the minus strand of NC_000074.6, from coordinate 57,158,617 downwards.
TCCAATAGCTGACTGTGATCATCCACTTCTGTGTTTGCTAGGCCCCGGCATAGTCTCACAAGAGAGAGCTATAACTGAGTCCTTTCAGCGAAATCTTGCTAGTGTATGCAATGGTGTCAGCATTTGGAAGCTGATTATGGGATGGATCCCTGCATATGGCAGTCACTAGATGGTCCATCCTTTTGTCACAGCTCCAAATTTTGTCTCTGTAACTCCTTCTATGGGTGTTTTGTTCCCATTTCTAAGAAAGGGTAAAGTGTCCACACTTTGGTCTTTGTTCTTCTTGAATTTCATGTGTTTGGCAAGTTGTATCTTATATCTTGGGTATCCTAAGTTTCTGGGCTATTATCCACTTATCAGTGAGTACATATTGTACGAGTTCCTTTGTGATTGGGTTACTTCACTCAGGATGATACCCTCCAGGTCCATCCATTTGCCTAGGAATTTCATAAATTCATTTTTTAATAGCTGAGTAGTATTCCATTGTGTAAATGTACCACATTTTCTGTATCCATTCCTCTGTTGAGGGGCATCTTATGGAAGAGTAGGGGGAAGGATTGTGGGCCCAGAAGGGGATAGAAACTCCACAGGAAGACTAACAGATTAAATGAATCTTGACCCTTGGGGGCTCTCAGAGACTGAACCACCAATGAGAGAGCATACACAGATTGGACCTAGGCTTACCTGCACATATGTAGCATATTTTCAGCCTGGTCTTTATGTGGGTACCTGGAGCAGAGGATATCCCAAAAGCTGTTGCCTGTTCATGGGATATGTTATTCTAGCTGGGCTGCCCTGTCTGGCCTCAGTGGGAGAGAATGCACCTAGCCTTTCGGAATCTTGATGTGCCAGAGCAGGGGGATACTTAGGGGACCCCACCCTCTAAGGGACGGGGATGGGGGAAGGACTGTGGAAGGGGTGGCCAGGAGGGAGTTGTAAAGTGAAAAAAATTAAAATATTAAAAAGCAAAAACAAAGCCAAACAAACAAATAAACAAACATCCCCTCCCCCAAGTCTTGGATGTTTTGTTATAGTTATCAGACAGGGAATGTTAAGGTTCTATTAAATCATCATAGAGCTGCTATGCTCTTATCCTCACTGTTATAATGACATATCCTTTCCCAGAATTCTCCCCTACCCCTACTGTCTGCTAACTCTCCAGTCTCTATCCAGCTGACAAACTTTGATACATATGATGAGATCTGCAAATATTCCATTAGTTCTTTGAGACTAGGAATTATGGTTAGTCTGCCCTCACCTACGTCCTAACACAATAAAAAAATGTTCTTTGAGACATTAAAATGGACTTTTATAGTTTTACCAATGGACATACTGGCATAAATACCATTCTTTATATCAAGGCAGGCAAGGATTATAAATGTATTTTCATCTACTGTTTGGGTGTGAGTCTCTGCATCTCTTTTCATTGGCTGTTGGGTGATGCCTCTCAGAGGGTTTTTCCTGTCTCCAAGCATACTGGAATATCATCAATAGTGTCAAGGATTGGTTTTTGCCCAAGGGATGTGTCTCAATTTGGAGACATCATTAGTTGACCATTCCCTCAGACTCTGCTCTAACTTTGTCCCTACACATCTTATAGGCAGGACACATTTTGGGTAAAAGGCTATTTGGGTAGATTTCTCTCCTTATCCATCCACTGGGAAGGGATGGTGGATAGTGGATGCTTGCCTACAGAAGTGGCCACTTCAAAATCTATATTCCCCACTGCTAGGAGTTTCAGCTAGGGTTGCTTAGACCTTCTGGAGCCTCTCCCCATCCCAGGTCTCTAGAAGGTCCTAGAGACTGCCCCCCCAGCCAATCTCCCTTCTCTCTTGCCAGCTTTTCCTACATATGATCCCCCAGCCCCCACCCCTCCCCATCCCTCTTCCACCCAGTTCCTTTCTTCCATAGACCTCCAATATCTATTTTGTTTCACTTCTGCAAAAGATTCAACTATCTTTCCTTTTGCTCTTATGTTATTTGGTTTCTTTGGGTCTGTGAACAGTAGATGAAGCTTGGGGAGTCTTATGGAAGAGTTTGGAGAAAGGCTGTGGGACCGGAAGAGGACAAGGACTCCAAAGGAAGACCAACAGAGTCTACAAAACCTGGACACTTGGGGGTTCCCAAAGACCGAATCACCAACCAAAGAGAAAGTACAGGCTGGACCTAGTGCACCTGCACCTATGTAGCAGATGAGCAGTTTGATCTTCATGTGGGTCCCCCAAACAACTGGCACCAGGGCTATCTCTGAGCCTATTGCCTATCTGTGGATCTGTGGATCCTCATACTCCTAAATGGACAGCTTTGTCTGGTCTTAGTGTCCGAGGATGTACCTAGCAATCTTATGTGCAGGGCGGAGGTGTAGGGATTTGGGTGTGTGTGTGTGTGTGTGAGGTATGGGGTGTGGTGTGGTGTGGGAAGGAAGGGAGTGGGAGGTTGACACCAAGAAGGGAGCTTCCCCTTTCTAAGGACTTATGTGAGGGGGTACTGGAAGGAGAGGAAGGGCTGATAGTGGGTTTTAAATGAATGAGTGAATGAATGAATGAATGAATGAATGAATAAATTTAATAAAAATAAGTGTATTTTCTCGAACGCATACATCTAATTTCCTGAATTCCATTACTATGCTCCATTGGTTCTTATTAAGGCAAGGGCAACTAGTTGTAGAGGATTCAGGCTTCCTGCATTCCACAGAGTTGCATCTGAGTCTTTGGAATTTACTTGGTGCCAAGACAAGGAGGTGGCTTTGTAGTCATGGTCACAGGTTTCAGGTTGTTGCTGATACTCCCATTCCTACTCATGTGACACCTCTCTGCTTTCTGTAACCTCAGAGTGTCTACATTTCCTCTTTGCCAAGCTGGATCTTTTTTTTCTCCCTAAAAGTTTGACTTCAAAATTTAAAAGTACTCCTAAATTTAACTGAAATTTCTTCAACGAAGATTTTCTCTACATTATATTCCAAGTTCTTTTTATTCTCTTGGGACTTATACCTTTTATAGAGAAGAGGTGCAGAGGCTATTCTGCTTCTGTTAGCAGGCAAATACTCCCTGCTCCTTGTTGTTAGCACATAGTGCCTATGAAACTTTATTGAAAGCTAGATGGTGAGAACAAGGAGAGAGGAAAAGAAAAATATTCCCAGAGGGGGCAGGGGGGAACATGATCTGTAAAAACTATGATGTTCTTGGAGGCTTGTGTTCTAACATAATTATATGAATAAATTCTTTATTCTATAAAAATGTACTCATTCACAATACGGGACTACTTAAAATATTTTCAGATGAAACTGTATGAATTATAAACTAAAACCGATGTATGTAGAAAGATGCTTCATGTTGCATTCCATATCCAGAAGCTCTGTGTCCTCCCATGTTTCAAAAGTAGATGTCACATAGCCATACAAAACTCTAGTCTCATCTTTCTGACATGGTTGTCAGTTATATGTGCTTGGAGGAAAGCAGTGACACATAGTACCACATTAATGAAAGGCAGACTACTTTTGTAAAGACAAAATAATTTATTTTCCTTTCATCATTATTATTTTTGTTCATTTTCTCCCAAATAACATTTTTATTGATTATTTGGAAATTTCACACCATGTACCCTGATCCCACTTACTTCTCACTCCTCCTAAGTCTGCCCCCTCCCACCCTTGTGACCTTTCCTCATGCCCAAAATAAAGAAGAAAAAAACAAAAGTCCAATTTGTGTTGCCCATATATGGTCAACCTACTACCACTCAGCCCCTTAAAGAAAACTGAGCCCTACCCTACATAAACCTCTACCTCAGCCAGAGCTACCTGTCAGCATTGTCATCACAATTTTTAAGAGTTCTCTTTGTTGATCACTTGGCTGTTACTTGGGGTGGGTAGGGTAGGGTGAGAGTCAGGATTGTCATGCTCACCTTCTATGTCCCTCTTTCTCAACTGTGAGTCTACAGTCATCAGTGCCACTGCAAAAGTATCTCTTAACAGTTAGCAGGAGAACAGATCATGGACTTCCATATGGTTTCTGGTGACAGTATGGACACTGGACATGTGGTCTGTGCTACTACATGAAGCCTTGTAGTAGTTCATGGACCACACTATGGTTTTGAGACACACATGGCCTCCAGCATCAACCCATGCCAAGAACCTCAGCAGGGTCTCCAGTGGCAGTACAGATCATGAACATGAACACAATCCTTTGCCACATCATGGACACCATCATAGTTCTCTGCAGCAGCACAGGCCAAGGACATCAATATGGCCTTCAGGCCAACACATTCCAAGGATATCAATATGGTCCCAGTGGCAGCCCAGACCATGGACATCAACATTGCCTTTGATGCCTACACTAGCCACTCATATCAACATGCTCAGCATGGCCCATGGACATCAATATGATTTCATGCAGCAGCACAGACCACAGACATCCACATAGCCCTTGATGGTAACACGAGCCACAAATATCAATATAGTTCCTGGCTGCCAGTAGGACCATAGACCCATATATGATCATCATTGTCTGCACAAACCATGGACAACAATCTGATAGCACAGACCACAGACACCTGCATGGTCCATGAACTTCAACAAGGCTTCAACAACGCATAGACAATGGACATCTGCATGGTCCCCAGTGGTTAACACAAGCTTCTCACACCTGTCATTGCTCTTGAGCCTCTTGTTCTGCCCCATTTCACCACACATAAATCTCTCCATTCCTCAACCTCATTAGCCTCTTGGGATTAAGAAAGACTCCCTTCCCTATGATCTTTTATTTTTCTCTCTTCTTAATGAAACAAACATTTTTTTGGCTGTAAATGGTGTATCTTCTATTCTGATTACTTCTTTCTTCTTCTTCTTCTTCTTCTTCTTCTTCTTCTTCTTCTTCTTCTTCTTCTTCTTCTTCTTCTTCTTCTTCTTCTTCTTCTTCTTCTGCCATTGTGACACTGAAAACTACACCTTTAGTAGGAAGTTAAACCTTTCCTGAATTTTAGTACAGAATTGAAATGTAGATATATTTCTAATGTTCTCAAATAAATCACAGGGAAGGGGAAATATGACTGAAGAAAGTTAGGAACTCTTGAAATAATTAATCACCTTGGCTGGTTGTACTTATCTTAATGTTAGGTTATTTTCTACAAACAGGAATCAGATTAGACCTAAAAATAGTCTAAAGGTTTTTGTTTTCCATCAAGTTTTGCGAAGACAGAGAGGAATCCCTGAGACTTCTTAGGCTAGTAGGAGGATGTAAACTCAGTGAAGTGGGGCTTATACAATAAACAGACATCATCTTGGAGTCATGTATGGGTTAGAAAACTGCAAGTGTGTAAGTCTTGGGGGAGGGAAGACACAAAAAGCATAGAGTGATAACTATTACTATCCATATACATGGTTTGCTTAAGGGTATGACATTTGTTTAGTAAGTAGATACTTCTTTCAAAAGGCAAACCAAGATCACTTCTTAAGATTTAAATGTTAAGATAGATCACACCTTCTCACACTGAGTTCACAGAGATATAATGTAGAAGTCAGGTATTTTTGGAGGGCTGCAATGAGAAGTGAAAGGCTTGTGGAGAGGGATTTGATGACATTTTAGTCAGGACTGAGTGTTCTAAAGTGTTTCACTATCTGGACATAGCTCAATTGTGGGTTTCTGTGTTTGTTCCCATCTACTGCAGGAAGAAGATTCCCTGATGATGGCTGAGCTAAACACTAACCTGTGAGTATAGGAGAATATTGTTAGGAGGTCATTTTGTTGCTCTGTTTCTTAGTGGAAGAGTAGTATATGGTTTTACTCTATGTCCATGGTCTATCTTGTCTCAGGTTCTTGACCACCCCAACAGTGTCAGGCATGGATTCAATCCCATGGTGTAGCCCTTAAATCCAACCAGATAGTAGTTGGTTACTCCCATAACTTTTGTACTATTACTGCATCATCATATCATGAAGGTAGGTCACCTTTATAGACTGTAAGGTTTGTAGCTGGGTTAGGGTTTACCCTTCTCTGGTATCATACAGAATACCTTCCAGGACTATGAATACTAGTAAGTAAAAGTGAAGGCTCTAGTTAGATACCAGGTTGACTCCTCCATGTTCAATGAGATATGTAAGAGTTGTCTTGGGAACAGAGACTTACCAGTTTGTGGAGAACAACCAATAGCTTTGGCAATAACCTGAGTTGTTCTTTTTTTTTTTTTTTTTTTTTTTTTTGTGGTGGTGGTGGTGGTGGTGGTGGTGGTGGTGACTTCCACAAGCCCCTTTGGACAACAATTCAATTACATGTAGCCCCTTTCTGGCACAGAAGGTTACTTTGTTGGCAAGAGATGTCTAGTTGGGGCTCTGTCTCTCTGTTATTTGGTGATTCCATTTAAGCTTTTAGTTTTGAAATAAGTACATATTTTAAGAAGTTTCTTCTGAAGTACTTACTACTACATATGGTTCCTCAAATGGATTTTAGTGTTAACTGACCTTCTCTGTATTCCCTCCTTTGTATCATTCTTTTTTCCCTCTTCTCTATTTAATCCCTCCATTTCAGTCTCCTCCTTGTATCTCCATACCTATATATAGAAGACATTTTAAGGGGTGGGAGAGGAGAGCAATGGAATAAATGTGACAAAGAAGCAAAAGAAGGTGTTGTCTGAAGGAAGGATGGAAATCAACCAGAAAGGATCAGAGAACAGGAGACAGCAGCAGAAAAGGCAAGAGAATTATAAGAGGTAGACTAGTTGTGGTGACTTCTCTACAGAGGTTTCTGTTTAGCAGTGACCCACATAAAGTTGATGAAGGGTCATCATGTCAAGTGGTTGGACAAAGATATTCTAGGATAGACAAATGTCTCAGTAAAACCCAGAGAAAGAGATGAACATTAAAAATTTGAAATTTTGAGGGATGACCAAATGACCTTTGCATCTGGCATGGGATAGAAAGTTTCAGGAGATGTACTTGGAGAAGAACCAAATTCTTGAAGCATTTTAATAGTTCATGTGTATATTATTCAGAGGGTTAGGAAATGCTAGGAAGATTGAGTAAAGAACAGTGACATGACTTTATTTATTCCTGAAAAAGGTCACCTTGTTGATAGCCATGGAATAAAATTTAAGGAGGAAAGAAAAATTCTAGAAACTGAAAAATTAGTACACTCCAGCCAGGAGCTGATGGTAGATTCAGCTAGATACTTGTAAAAGTGGAAGTGGTAAGGAGTGGTCTTATCTGTGAAATGGTTTCAAGTTAGAACCAGAAAGGATCTGTTGGTGAATGGAAGATAGGTTTGAGGAAAATCCATACCCGTTAATCTTATATCTATAATTGGAAATTTCTGTACAATTAGGAGGGTATAACATTCTTGTGCACATTGTTTCTCTTATGTGTTTTATAATGAAATTTATTCTTGTTTTTAGTACTAATGATACTTATGGTTTAGAACTTAGTAACTTTTATTTTTATTATAGTTATTATGGTTATTAACCATAACTATCTATGATGCATCACCTTGAACTATTTTTAAAAAGGAACTAGAATATGGAAATAACTGCTGGGTCAGTAGATGTGAAGTAGTTGACTTTGAGCGCTTAGGATATATAAATATTAAATAGTATAGGATTGACTAATGATATTTTAGCAAAACTCAGAACTTAAGATAAATGTATGTATTTGTAAATGTTTAAAAATTTAAATTGCTAAGATTTTTACAAAGTTTACAAAAGGCATAAATGGGGAAGGATGTAAGTATGGTTATTTAAAAAATATTCTCTTACACATTACATTCTGCCAGCAGTTTCTCTTCCCTTTACTCCCCATAGCATCCTCTACCTCCCTCTCCCTCAGATCCACTCCTAAATCGTTTACCTTCAGTGAAGAGCAGGCTTTAAGTATAGTTTTAAAGAAAGATATATTTGTCTTTAGGATAACTCTGTGTGTGCTTATTATAGCTTGGCATATCATGCATGTTAGTGGTGCACACATACATGAACACACACACACACACACACACACACACACACACACACACCAAGTACATGGTTTGAATACTTAGATGTCAGCTTTCAAACTATTATGGGATGTGTAGAAACTTTTAGGAGGTTGGGATCTTGCTGGTGAAAGTGGACCACTAGGCAAGGACCTTGGAAAATCATGTGTACCAATGTTTCTGCACTCTCTGCTTTTTTGTCTCCATGTGGACAGCCTGTGCAGTAAGCTCCCATTGCTTCAGATAAAGATGCTCACACCATTATATCTTCTCCTCCTGCTGGACTGAAATCTCCATGAAACTGTGAGCCCAAATTGGCTCTTTCTCCTTTAAATTGTTTCTGAAAGGAACACAGCGATGAAATAATCTACAGTTAATAGTTTCCCCTTTGTTGTGTGGTTTCAAATCTGACTGAGCATTATAATCTCATCCTATAAATTATCAACTTTAATAAGAACATTTCTGTGGTAGAGAGAGCCTTTGATTTCTTGGTAGGAGTTTAAATGGAGTAAAGTTCCTTTCCTTTAATTTGTGGATAGAAACTATGTGAGGTAGCCACATGAGAAACTTTGTAGATTTCATTTTAGATAATGATGAAACCTTTCAGATAGACTTGACTTCTAAGATCAGCAAGGTTCAGACTTCTAAGACCTATCTATCTGTCCATCTGTCTATCTATCTATCTATCTATCTATCTATCTATCTATCTATCTATCTATCTATCATCTGTCTGTTTAAAATACACAATGGGCTAAGGTTTTGGGATGTTTATGACATATATGTAAAAGAAATCTGAGCATACATTACAAGAAGCAAATTTATGGCATACACTAACCATACAGTGACTCAGAAGAAAACAATGTTCAGCATGGCAAAGTAATTGAAACAACCGTATATGCAACTGAAGCAGAAAGAAAACAATTTCCCCCAAATCGCCTCTCACACATTCGTTTCCCCTGAATAACCCAGATAATTACCATAATACTTCATTTCATTTTGTCTACAAGGACCTGGTTTTTACACTGTCTATGTGCAGAGCATAACCTGTTCCCCTTATGGAATTTCCCAAAGAATTTAGAAAGGAAGTAATTCACCTAACAGTTGAAGGCTAAAGCAAAGACCTTTACTCTTGTCAGATAGCCCATGCCAGAGAAATTTAAATACATTGGATTGGTGGTGGCTTTAGTCCCCCACCCCCAACTTAGTGCCACATGGTTTTCATTCAGTTCACTAGAAATAATATGAAAAAAGCATTATTTTTAATTAGGTAAAAGATAAAATATCTGTCCAAGATTGTAAGTTAGAGTTTACATATTTTTATCTGTAGAAAAATTCCATTGTCAGATCGCTTTTGATATTTTATCAAATATGAAAAAAAGTTTTCAAACATCCCATCAATGTAATTTCAGAATGTTTAATGCTCAGGAATATTGGAGAGTTAGAAACACTTTCAAGAGAGTATGCCTGTTTGTAGCCTGAGCCCTTTGAGGTAGGCTTGATCTATCTATTTTATCTAACAGGAGTAAGGTTGAGTCATCAGGAAAAGCATGAGTATGCCTTGGCTGTTGTCAGAGTGTAATACTTTAATTACCCCATCTGTGCTCTGATTGTTTACAGTCCCCTCTTGAGACTGCAGTATGCTGAATTGTACTTAAAACACATAAATTACCCTTCAAGGGTAGCAGGGAGCTTGAAGTGTGGTGAGGGACTTTCAAATGGAAAGGGGTAAGTGAGACAGACTGAGCCCTCTCAAATGGAGGCATTGCAGTTTGTTTAAAACATAACACAGCCTAGACTAAAGAATGAACCTTCTATGATAATTTAGCTAAAGGAAAAAGTACAGGCACTGTTGAAAATAAACACTTTCATAATTACCAAAGACCCTTAATGCCTTAAATGCCAAAGCTAGGGCTATTTTGAGGAGGTAACTTGGGGGCAACAGTGATTTGTAATCTTATCCCTGTCCCCAGAAACAAACAAATAAACCGAGAAACCCAAACAAACCAAAAGTAATACTTGAGTTCCCAATCATATTGGCTAATTAGAGTGTCTTAGGTGGCTCCAACGTGGAGAAAAGTAAAATTTGTGAGGTTAATAACAGGTAAATTTGCCCTAGCATGCCCTTTGAGTGTCTGAATTCCAAGTATTTCAAATGTTCACCCCTATTCCCCTACAATATTATTTAAATCACAAAACTGTGTATTTAGCGATTTTTATTACAGATTATAATTCTACTCTAAAACTTGCAATACACTGAGTGTAGTCATGCACCGTGTTTGTTTGGAAAAAAACTATTCCAGGACTAAAGAAAAGCTGCCTGGCGAATCCCACAGTGTCTTGATCTGTTTGGCCACACAAGAGGGTACTGCCTTCTCCAGAAAATGTCTCTGTAGCTACTGTTTTCTATTTATGTTGCTTCGCAGACACTGCTGGCTTTATTTCACTTGGAAACTTATTTATTTTGGTTTTCCCTGCCAAGAGTTCATTCCCTGTTTTTAGACTTTATCATTTTTATTATAATGAATTGTGGGAAGTAGCGTCTGACACTCCACAATATCCCGATCATCATGCTTTTATGGTCATTTGGATTAATGCCCAAACTTCTTATAAGTATTTGAAAATGAAGCTAATATTTTAGAGATCCTTTTGTGAACATGATACAGATATTTCCTTACGTATGTTATACTGGCACAATAGTTTAATTAACATCTACACAGTCAGGCATCTACATTTCGGAAACTGCAACTACTTTCTCAAATTTCCACCAGTCATTAGTTTGAAAGGGTCAGCGACTCCCTTATACCCAAGGCAGAGTTGCAGTTCTAATGAATCTTGGCTCACAGTTAGCTGTGACTGACAAAAGAATAAATTCATAGTTGGCAGATAGTTTTGTATTTTGTGGCGATAAGCAGAAGAATATTTAGAGTGAAACACGAATATAATTGGGAAAGAGATAGAGGTTGTGGAAAACAAAATGGAACTTTGAGAACTGAAAAACATACACTCTGAAATAAACACTGCAAAAGTCAGGCTCATTAGCTTGTTGGAGAAAGAGAATAAAAGATCAGTGATTATGAAGATAGAGTAACAGAAATGATGTAAAAAAAAAAGTTAGAAAGAAGAAGTCAACCAGCAAAATGGAGTAAAGGTTCTAGGACCGGTGAGTTAGGTCAAGTGTTTGGAATACAGTAAACCGAGGAGCTGTGCTTAAACCTCATCTAAAGGTGCTGAAGATTATGCATCCATAAACTCTGGGTAACACAGATTGAATCATGCTGAGGAACATGGTGATCAGGTGATAAAAACATGGAAAGGAGAAATCATAAAAGCAGGCAAAGGATGGGAGAGACTCATGACACAGAAGTGAATAAAGATAAAGATCACTGCTGACTTCTTATCATCAATGGTGCAAGCTACATAGCAAAGAAAAAAGCCACCTTAATGCAACAACCACTAACCCTGCAAAGCCTTTCAACTCAAGCCTCCTCAGTGAAGATAATCATTAAAACCAGGAAGAATAAGGACACAAGTAAAAAAAAAAGTCACAATGATTGTTCTTACCAGAAACATATTAAAACAATTTCTTCATTTCCAAGACAAAATATATGAGATGAAAATTTAGATCAATTTAAAGCATTAAAGAACATTGGATGATTTAAACATGGAGGCAAACACAAGTGCCACCTTTTCTTGCTAAAACTTATTTTTAGTTATGATAACTGAAACACTTAGAATAATGAATTGTAGAGTTTAAAAAACATTAAAATGAGGAAAATGATAACATAATAGGCAGAAATATAGGATTATTTGAAGGTAGATTGATTAGTTGACATGTGTTTTGAAAATAAAAACTAATTATAAAAAGATACCTAAGTTAACAAAGTAGTCTAAAAGAGAATATTAAGAGGTCATCAACCAGAGAAAAAGAGAGAAAGAAAAAAAAAACCCTCAAAAAAGGCAAGAAAGTTGTTGGTAGAGCACATATTTAGAGTGCATATGGTCTTTGGTTTAATCTCTAACACCCAGACAAACAAACAAACAATGGTTAGGAATGGTGGTCTAAGCTTCAATCCTAGCACATGAGGAACTGAGGCCTTAGTTTAGGGTAACCTAGAATATGTGCACACTCCTAATGACAGAACTTTGAGATATATTTAAGAAAAGCTGGCTGTTCATAAGAAAAAAGAAGTGAAATAGAACCAGGGTAGATGTTCAAGGTGGATATTGAAAAAATGGTACACAGTGAAACTTTAGACATAAAGAAAAATGAAAACATGAAATTGAATGGATTTGGAAATTGTTATGTTGAGTGAGATAATCAAGATTCAAAAGGATACATATTACATATTTCCTCTCATATGTTGACCCTAGACTTAAAATTTAACAAATGCATATATTTGTAGGTATGGCTTTGTGTATAGGTCATGAAGCTGGAGAAAGAGATTGTGAGGGAGTAAAAAGAGGTCTCATGAGGGGGAGGGAACAAAGGATGATATATGTGACATGAAGGCAGAGTTGACTACTTGGGGACAAAGAAAGATACACATAGTGGAGGATGAAAGGATGATGGGGGGAGGAGAGCAGTCAGACGTAAATTGTAGATGAAAGTATCATAATGAAATGCATTACTTTACATGATAATTAAAAAGTAAAAAGGAAGGAAGGGACAGATAGATGGAGAGAGGGCAGCGTGCTAGTGCACATTCCCTCATGGAAACATGTTTTAAGTTTTGAGGCCACAAACAAGAAAAATAGAATATAAAAGATAAATGGATATTGAAAGAATAATATAAAGTTTGTACTGTGTTAAGTAAAATATATTAATAAAATTAATTTTACTGAAAAGACATATTTAATAGAAATCAGCAGAACTGAAAGAAGGAAAAGAAAATGGAGACAATAACAGTTGTAAATGTCTGTAGAGTAGATAAGCAATCAGTAGAAAACCAGTAAGGATTAAGGCCTAGATTTTCTATTTTTTCAACTGTAACCAACAATGTCAGAATCCAATGTCTTTTCAAGGGTGCTGCTGTGTCCCAAAAGTCCCACAAAAATTGCAAAGACAAGTCATACATACTACATGATCATAATAAGAGTTGATTCAAAATCAGATTTAGAAAGAGAGTCTGGAAAACATCTGAATACTTGGGAATAAAACATTTCTAACTAATCCACATGTCAAAGATGAAACTTCAACGAAAATCAGAGAATTCTTTGAGTTGAATGCCAACGAAGGACTGCATGTTGAATTTGTAAGGTACATCAAATGTGCATCATGAACGCATTAATTAAATATTCTCCGCCAAGAAACTAAATAAAGAGAAGCTTAAACTTTAGAATCCTTGCTCTTCAGTGACTATTGCAAAATTTATGTATCAATTATGAACTCCAGAACTCTGTGATTGAATGTGGTCAGCTCATCTACATTTAGATACTACACACGTGCCTGGAAGCCAAACCTTCCCAAAGGAAGCAAATGGACAGATCTTCACCCTCCTTTTTTCCTTTCATCTTCACCTTTCCCTCCCCAACTCTGTCTTCCTCATCTGAATTTAAATGAATGATATTGTGCCACCCTGTTGGCTTGTTTCACCATTTAAAATCTCTCAGATCCATCGGTTTCTCTGTGTTCTGCTTGTCTCTGTCTTTAGAGCATGCCACCATGAGTCACTGTTCTGGCTCCTTAGTTCCTCCGCGCTCTGCAATCTGTCCCTTCAGGTTTGGAGCTGTTTCATCTCAGGTCTCCTGTGATCTATTCACTTTATGTTTCCACCCATGATGGAGTTCTTCCTGTGTCTCAGTGGCTTGCCTTTCCTGTCTTACATCACAGATGCTGTTTATGTTCTGGAATTCTTTCTGAACTTTCCCCCCTTTGAATCGTGGTGCTTCTCACCCCTCACATTTTATTGGATCATCCTATTCTCTCTATTGAACTAGTTTAGTTTTTATTCCTATGGGAACTTTCACAATCCTCTTTCTACTGCCTCTTTGTGGCTCCTCCAATAACTTAATGTCCTTTCTAAGATATTGCATTTTATCATTAATTTGATATTTTGTTTTTTGAATATTGCCCAGGTCGAAATGATCCTTCAGTCTCGGTCTTCCAAGTAGCCAAAGTCATACACCACCTTGCTTGCTGTACCTTTATTTTTCTGTAATTTCTTAATTGTATATATCTCTTAATAGATCGTAAGTATGTGATGCCTTATTTTGTCAACTGATGGTAGTATAGACATTCTTATGTTAAGAATTTTAATGAAATTCTCTAAAATATACATTTCTATTATTTTAATAATGTGTAAGTGCATATGTGTGCTTGAATGCTTGCTTGAGTGTGTGTGTATGTGTGTGTGCACATGAGTTCAGGTGCTTTCAGGGCTAGGATTACCAGACTCTGCGAGCTGGAGTCACAGATAGTTTTAAGCCATCTGATGTAAATGCCGGGAATCAAATCAGGGTCCCTGCAAGAGTATTTAGTACTCTTAACTGCTAAGCCTTCTCTTCTGTCTGATGAAATTCTTAGTTATCTTTGAAAATGTAGAAAGATAAATATTGGTATACATTTAATAAACGTGTTTATGTTTTACCTGTAATCACACATTATAGTATATCACCATATGATCTATGCTTTGATATGTTTTTCCTATTCTATGCAAAGAGATGTAATTATTTATTTGGCCAATAAATGTTGGTGCTGTGCTGAAGAGATGATGGAAAAAAATAAATGTTAGACCTTTCAACTTCATGTGTGTGTGTTTGTTCAGAGGTTCAGAGTATAGTCATAGATTTTTGCTTGAGGACTCATGTAATAAAGACTTTAGAATCATAAGTAGATGTAGAACTGGTAAACTTATGGCTGTCTTAAGTAATTTTACCTGCCTTTTATCTATGCACGATTGAATTGTAATTGCCCATTCTCTTTTCCCCATTTACTATGAACATTCATATGATTAGTACTTAAAATTATAGTACTCCATCACCAGATACCAGGCACCATATCCTTATTAGGCTAATAACAGATTCATTAGAAATTAGAAGGGGTCAATGTGCCCTTTCGGCAAGGCTCTCAAATACTGTACTATATTCTGGTGGAAAAACAAAATCATTAAAACAACATTATGTGCAAATAGCCATTAAACCATGTTATAAACATTTGGTTCATTTAATCATGCCTGGCTTTGATGCATTTGCTCATCAAGATATGATGATAAGGCTGGCAAAGGATTTCGGAATGTATCTTTTAAAACCTAGAGTTTCATGCTTAGAATTTTAGATTTCTTTATAGTATAATAGGAGGAAAAGCAGGAATAAAGTAAATACAGTCAAGAATATAGCTTAGTAATGTTATTGTATCATTCTTAACCACAAATATAACAAATGTGCATCTTTATATTAATTACAAAGTACTTAGAGATGTTCTAAGCATAGCCAAACTCTTCTATGAACCCTCATTCCTAAGTCATGAAGATGAAAAAAGCATCAGTCATAGGAGAGAAGAATTGGATCCAGACAGTGATATTTTACAGGAGTTTAATTACTCATAAATATAGTAATATAACAAGAGACTAGTAAAAACTAATGAAAGCCTTATTTTATTTTAATAAACACAAAAATTTAATCTGCTGTTGGCACAGTTTTTTTTTTTTTTCTTTCTGATTTGAGTCAATGGTCAGTCTACTGATTCCATTCCTTCTTTCCTTCATTCATTTTTTAAAAAAATTTTATTAGGTATTTTCCTCATTTACATTTCCAATGCTATCCCAAAAGTCCCCCATACCCTTCCCCGCCCCCACTCCCCTACCCACCCACTCCTACTTCTTGGCCCTGGCGTTCCCCTGTACTGAGGCATATAAAGTTTGCACAACCAATGGGCCTCTCTTTCCACTGATGGCCGGCTAGGCCATCTTCTGATACACATGCAGCTAGAGTCAAGAGCTCCGGAGTACTGGATAGTTCATAATGTTGTTCCACCTATAGGGTTGCAGATCCCTTTAGTTCCTTGGGTACTTTCTCTAGCTTTTCCATTGGGGGCCCTGTGATCCATCCACTAGCTGACTGAGAGCATCTACTTATGTGTTTGCTAGGCCCCGGCATAGTCTCACCTTCCTTCATTCATAAAACTTAATTTTCACTTAATCTATCAGTCAAGAGCTGTGATACTCAACTTCATAGATAAATAACACACTGTTTATGCAATTATGAGGCCAGACTGGCAGAAGGAAACAGTGGATAGTGTGTGGATCTGTGTGCATCTGTGTGCATCTGTATGCATCTTTCTCTGACAGAACTTTACGCTATGCTCCCTGGCCTCAGTGGGAGGGAAACCTTTATCCTAGAACTTCTGGAGTATCATGGACATGAAGGGGAGTGCCAACGTGGCTCTGGTTGGCGTGAGCATTTATCTTTACAAGAGCCCCTGGACTATAAGTCTGGCTTTGGGTTATCATTTTATCTTTCAGGCAAGAACTCTAATAGCGTTAAATTCCTATTCACCTTTCACTTAATGTACACACACACACACACACACACACACACACACACACACACACACATCCCAAAGCTGTCACATAGCATCATTGCTGTGCAATGTTCAATAGTTATCCTAATGACTGTAACACACACATACAGCACGGCTGAAGACTTGAAGTTACCCAGTTGCTTTCTGTGGCCTTATCTAGGGGCACGTCTGTAGTTGGTAAAACTCATACACTGATAGGATAGTGTTCCTTTTACCCTTGTACTTTTCAATTTTTTTTTATTCCTTAAAGTTTTTTTTTCCTATTTCCCCCCTAGGGGATAGAAATATGGTTTTCCCCTCTTATTTTATAAGCAAACCACTTCAATAGAACATGGGGTGGCCATATGGTCATATGTGAACCTTACAATTAATTCAGCAAAGAGAATGGCCCGTAGCTTTAATGTACCCTGCTAGGTGGTGCTTTGATGATGAATGAGGAGATGATTGCAAAGAAAATGACAGAAGCATTTATAAAAAGGTATGTTTTCTTTATTCATTTAGTGATATTCTAATCATTGGTTGTCATCTGTTTAATGTGACATCCAGGGCATTTGTAGGAGGTGCTTAATCCACGTTCTGTATAATTTTATAGCAAAAATATGGTGTTACTATTGAAGGATCTTACAGTCTAGCAACTGTTGAATGTATGCTTTTATTAGCCTTATCTGAAACTCCCAGGTCTACAGTTTCAGCTGGCTGGCTTCACAATGGTGTTTCAGAAGCTATACTTTCGTCAAAATGTTTGTAATAGTGCGGAGTGGCTCAAATATGGGGGAAAAATTCCAGTATCTCCTCCAACAGAAAAGCAATCTTAAGTTAACTAAATGCACTAGACTCTCTTAAATGGTAATTAGCAATCCCAGGAAATAGTTCATTGCAGTTTACATTTTATTTGAATAGATTTGACTTTACACACTTCTCCCAAAGCTGGATGGTTTCTTCCATTTGCGGAATCTAAGCTTCAGCCAGAGTCGTTACTCTGCACATGCACGTAGAACACATGGCATGTAGTTCGGATACTTGTCCTTTGTAATTCCTTGATACCACGCGTAACTAGAGAGAAAGGAAAAGCATAATGCTGATTTTCGCACTTCGCTTACATTGTGCTGAAAGTTAACTGCTGAGCTTTAGCTCCAGGAAGTGAAATTCACCTCTTTCTTTCAGTCCCCAGTAAGTTAGATAAACAGTGCTGTAAATGAATGTTTTCCAAAAGAAAGTAAAGTAGATCATATTTTTGTCTCTTCTTTAGCTCTTTTCATTACAGTTACAAATGAAATAATTAAATATTTAGTGCATGAACTGAAACTTGTGGGTAGACACCTAAATCAGAATATAAGTCAAATGTATAAGATAGAGTGGACATGAATTGTAGAACTATCCACAGTATAAATATGCTCTTACTTCTGGAGGGAGATATAAATACACAGAAGTGTTTTTCAAGCTGAGACGTCTCCACTGACTGATTCACCCAACAACACTGAAATTACTGAGTATATTTTAAAAACCACTAAAATGTACAATAATGTCACTACTTATTTGTATACCTGAAGCCTAAGTATTACCTATATTCACCAGTAGAATTGCACGATCATGAAGTCATGAAATGTTTTTCTTTTTCCTTTCAGAACCTCTTATGTTCACATTAGTAATTGTGATTCAAAGAGAACTCACAGAGATAACAGGAACACACAGGAAAATGACCACTCTTCCAGAGCTGGTGTAAAAGTATCTTTTATTTGCCAGACATAATTGTCAGTTTCAACAGAATAAGCCTTTTCTAGCTCTTTCTGAACTCTGTCTTATTGGTTCAATTCACCTGCTCTGGCCAAATGCCTCTCCAAACTGATTGATTCAAACTGGTTTCACCCAGCTTCTTGACTAAATTGTTTCTCTTGACCTCAAACTAAGTGTGGCGATTTGTTCTAATTTTCTGGCTTCTTTTCAGTCTCTGGTTTGTTCTGGCTTCATCTGCAACCTGTCTCTGTAAAACTGTCCTGGGAAAACTGCCCCCTTTCTTCCTCTCTCTCTGCACTGCTCTCTTAATTCATCTTACTCTTCTGTCTGGAATTTGCTAGGGCAAATTTGCCTGCTATTAACCTCACAAATTTTACTTTTCTCCAAGTTGGCATAGTTTATCTGTTACTTATTCTGTAAAATTTTTCTTTGATTCATCACTTTGCCCCTCAATTATCTTTCATTTTTTCAAACATGACTGCTTCCTTCTACAACCTACCTTGCCTCCATTGTTTGCAATAAAAGGTCTGTACTAAGGTGCTGTCTGTATTCCAAGCAGATCATAATGTAATCCAGGCATTTCTGCATCCCAGCAGGATCATAGAGACCTAGAAGGTCTTTGGGTGTGATCCTTTCCCAAAGGAGATACGTTGCTGGATTCAAATTCCCCTGCAAGCTTGTCCCCACGAATCTTTTTATTTTGAAATATAAAGACATGTTATAACTCTTACACTATGTGGAATACATGACACTAATCAAGAATTTATCAAAAGGTCTATACTGTTATATTTAGCCTGGCATTCAGTGTTTCAGGAACCATCCAATGTTGGGTGGTCTTAGAGGATATCAAAGTGATCTACTTACACCAAAGGGAGAGGAGTTAAGAACTGTCATAAGGAAGAATTAAAATATGCAGTGAGAGTTATTCTAATCATTCTGTAAAAGTCTGTTTTATACTAGCTACTTTATTTTACTTTGAACTTGTAGTCAGACTTAAAGGAAAAATAGTAAATGATTTTCACCATAGTTACTAGGATGAGAATGTAATGGTAAGAAGTTTTTCAATATGCTATTTCAATAGAGATTTGGGGGATACCCAAGCTTAGTCTCTGCTCCAGTGGCTTAGCATAAAACCCTTAATCCTTTAAATGGTCATGCAATTTCATTTATAAAATAATGATTACTACTTGCCTTCGGGGCTCTTGTAAAGACTAATAGAATGAAAAATTGGAAAGTCTATTTTGTTTAATATATCATTTGAGGAGCACAGCCATAAATTCTTTAAGAAAACGGTAGCTAATTTTTCCAGTGGGGTGTGTGTGTGTGTGTGTGTGTGTGTGTGTGTGTGTTTAGGTGCATCTATAGGCAGAGGCATATGTGTGTGGATGTCAGGGGACAACCCTGGCTTTTGTTCTGTGGGAGTATCCCACCTTGTTTTTTGGAGACAGGATCGCTTATTGGTTTAGAGCTTGTCATTTAGTTAGACCTGCTGGCCAGTGATCTCCAGGAATCAATCCTTTATGTAGGTTCTAGGCAATAGATTCATGTCCTCATGTTTGCATTGCATGAACATTACTTACTGAACTATCTCCCTTGCCAATCAGTTGCTAAGTTGCCATGTGTCTGATGAGCCATGTCCTTACTTCCTTCATAACTAGCCCATTTTGGTTTTTACCCTTTGTATCTCAGAATATCATCAAGATTATTATATAACTTTTAAATATATTTGTTTGTTTATGTCTATGTGTGTTTTACAGGTGTATATGTCTTTGTATTATGTTCATGCCTAGTGCCCATAGTGACCAGAAGAGGGTGTTGAATCTGCTGGAACTTGAGTTACAAATGATTGTGAGCCCTTATGTGGTTGCTGGGACTCAAACCTGAGTCTCCTAGAAGTCAGATCAGGGTTCTTAACCACTGAGCCATTCCTCTAGCCCACAAATTTTATTCCTGACACCCCTGATCAACTTTATTTTCGATATTTGAATTTCCTAAAAGAAAGCTTTATTTGTTTTATGTCTTTATACTTCAAAATACATTGGGGTTTCTGTAAATATGAATTCGCTATTTTGTATCTTTATATCATCAGAGTCCTGCTCAACATTTGCCCAGGAGGCAAAGGGACAGATGTATAAAACTCTGGTATGAATTACGCAGTCTGTCTCCAGAAGCTTCTGCAATTGGATATTAATAATACATTATGCCACTCCAAACTTTCAGGACTTCAATACATAAACAATTGAGAATCAACAGGATAGGTTTGCTTCTGTTACTTAATCCTGGATTAAGAGACAAGGCTTAGATATGGGGCAACTGCCTGTTTCAGCATTCTTTGTGCTTCTAGAAAACCCAGTTTTGTTTTTTGACCTTTTTTTTAAAACTCATGATATTGCATATGATTTGCAATGATGCAAATCATTGGTACACACCCTCTCAGTTTCTAATTTTTAATTCATGTTTGGTACTTAACTATCAGAGGTATTCATTACTTGAATTCTTTTCATATTAAATAGTTGGCAAATAACTTTCTTGTAGAAGTGTTCTGACTTCAATTTGTCTATTTCACAATTTTACAGATTTTCTTAAATTCTAATTTTTTTGTTATTTCTTTTTTTAAAATTAGGTATTTTCTTCATTTACATTTCAAGTCCCCCATACCCTCCCCCTCCACTCCCCTACCCACCCACTCCAACTTCTTGGCCTTGGCATTCCCCTGTACTGAGGCATATAAAGTTTGCAAGACCAATGGGCCTCTCTTTCCACTGATGGCCAACTAAGTCATCTTTTGATACATATGCAGCTAGAGACACGAGCTCCGGGGTACTGGTTAGTTCATATTGTTGTTCCACCTATAGGGTTGCAGATCCCTTTAGCTCCTTGGGTACTTTCTCTAACTCCTCCATTGGGGGCCCTGCGATCCATCCAATAGCTGACTGTGAGCATCCACTTCTGTGTTTGCTAGGCCCCGGCATAGTCTCACAAGAGACAGTTATATCAGGGTCCTTTCAGCAAAATCTTGCTAGTGTATGCAATGGTGTCAGTGTTTGGAGGCTGATTATAAGCTAAATTCTCACATATACTTCCCTTTGTTTGATGGGACTTTATTTTGTAAAGTTGACATGTTTGCATATTCTTCAAACATTTTAAATACTTCTATAGCTACATTTAATAATAACAATCTCTATTATTTATCGAAAATGTGGACCAGGTGCTGCTCTATTAGTCTTAACCACTTTGTAGTAATTGCATACCATATTAGGAAACTCATACCCAAAGAGGTTAAATCATTTGCTTGTTACTGGCCTAGTATGGTTGTGAACTTTGATGAAGCTCTATGATTTACCTCTAAGGCATGTATTATCAAACTAGACCATAATCACTGTAAACAGAATTATAAAACCCTTTTAAAATTTGGTAGTAGATTGTCCTTCTATTTTACATTTGTCCTTCTATCTTACATTGGGTTTACTTTTAGATTTTCTTCAGAGACTTGAAGTTCTTGTCATACAGATCTTTCACTTGCTTAGTTAGTCACACCAAGGTATTTTATATTGTTTGTGAAAGGTGTTGTTTCCCTAATTTCTTTTTCAGCCTTTTTATCCTTTGAGTAGAGGAAGGCCACTGATTTGTTTGAATTAATTTTATATCCGGCTACTTTGCTCAAGTTTAGGAGTTCTCTGGTGGAGTTTTTGGGATCACTTAAAAATACTATCATATCATCTGTAAATAGTGATATTTTGACTTCTTCCTTTCCAATTTGTATCCATTTGACCTCCTTTTGCTGTCTAATTGCTCTGGCTAGGACTTCAAGTACTAAATTGGATAAGTAGGGAGAGAGTGGGCAGCATTGTCTAGTCTCTAATTTTAGTGGGATTGCTTCAAGTTTCTCTCTATTTAGTTTGATGTTGGCTACTGGTTTGCTGTATATTGTTTTTACTATGTTTATGTATGGGTCTTTTTTTTTCCATTTTTTATTAGGTATTTAACTCATTTACATTTCCAATGCTATACCAAAAGTCCCCCATATCCACCCACCCCCACTCCCCTGCCCACCCACTCCCCCTTTTTGGCCCTGGTATTCCCCTGTACTGGGGCATATAAAGTTTGCAAGTCCAATGGGCCTCTCTTTCCAGTGATGGCCGACTAGGCCATCTTTTGATATATATGCAGCTAGAGTCAAGAGCTCCGGGGTACTGGTTAGCTCATAATGTTGTTCCACCTATAGGGTTGCAGATCCCTTTAGCTCCTTGGTTATGTATGGGTCTTGAATTGATCTTTCCAAGACTTTTATCATGAAGGAGTGTTGGATTTTGTCAAATGCTTTTCTATTATTGTGTTTCATGAAAACTTCTGTTGGGATTTGTTTTAGCTCTGCATCATCATAACAAAAAATACTGTAATATAATTAGCTAATAAATAAAAAGTTTCATTTTGTTCTTGGATCTGGAGTTTCTGGTTTAAGAATAATGACTCAATCATTTTGGAACCCTGGGGACCACAATATATCTGTTACAGAACAGACCAATCCCACTGTAGAACAGGAAACAAACAAGAAAAACTGACTAGGGTCCACTGATCTAATGATCCTCCATAAATCCTCACTTCCTGATAGTCTAAAACATTTTGCAATCCTTTAATACACAGTCCTTTGGTGGAACATCCCATATATAAATGATAGCAGATTCTAGTGAGCCTTGCTTTGAAAATTTAGATTATTTAAAAAAAATCAGTATTACTCACAGAGTATATTTAGTCTTTTCTAAATTCACATGTTCAAATTTACCTATATTTTTGAGGTAGATTTCAGGAGGTGATCATGTTAAAGCAAAGTCGTTTATATACCTTTTAAATTCACCCAAATGACTTTTCTTTAATATGATTTTCTTCTGAAATCTCTACATACACATATATTCACATATGCATAGATATATGTATATATATATGTATAGATAAACATACATATATTCATATGTACATATATACACATATACATATATGTATCCATATATACATATATACATATATGTGTATACATACACACACATATATATATATATTTATATATATATCAAACACACACACACACACACACACACACACACACGTAGTAGTTGGAACCACAAAGTCTATCGTTAAAAAAATCCATAATAGAAAACCCAGATGGAAACTTCAGAAAAAAATATTAAAAATCAAACATACACATTTTATTATACATTGAATATGCTTATTGAATAATCTAGTATTTACTCTTTAGGGAATTTACAGTGACTAAAGTGAATTAGAAATAAGATTAACTATGATTTTTTCAGCTTTTTTGATTCAGTTGTTACTGGTGGAAGTATTTTTAGAATTCATTTGAGCATAATAAAGTTCTGCTGTTATTGGACCATCAGACGCAATTGGCACAGCAGGACATTTCAACAGTTGCTTAGAGTTAACAGTCACTGTAGGACCTTTGTGATCAGCTAAGGTTATTTTTAAACCTAACTCTAGATAACCCAGAGAAGCTTTTCTCTGTATTACACAGTCATCTTGGTGGCAGTGCCATGGTGGTGGCGGCGCGTTGGCTCCTGGCACTACCCTCTGCTGTATTTGCTATGGACAACATTTATCACTAAGACACTGAAAACAGAGTCAAAGGAGGAGGCGTGCTACTTTAATTAGGAAGTTCACACCTCATTTATTTAGGAATTCTCTGTTGCATGGGATATTTTTCTTGTTTTTTTGAGGAAAACATTTAGCATTAATGGAGTTTTGATATAATTAATCACTTCTATTCTGTAGTATCCCTCTATCAAGCAAATTCCTTGTGTTTCAGTTTCTTGGATACTACTAGAAGAACTCTGTATCCATTGAAGTCAACGACAAAACAGAAACACGCTAAATAATGTGATTAAAGTTGTTAAAAGCCAAAATAAACACTTATAATTATCTCAAGGAAAAACGGTGTTAGGCAAGCGTGGTCTCTATAAAGGGGGACTCAGTGTGCGTCTTTTAGACCCTGCTGCACAATAGATCATAGTTTAAAGTCTGTTAACAGACCCCTGATGGCTGGGCTAGGTAGCTTGTGGTTTTCTTCTGAGCCTATTGGCACAAGATGAATTTATGTGTGAGGTGCAAATTGGAAGTTGCCTTCTCTTGGTGCCCTTGGCAGAACAGAAATCATACTGTAGGGCTAACAGCAGGAAGTACATTGCTTTGAAATTACCCAGCAGGGTGTCTACTTGCTGCTCTCGCTGCCTGTGAGACAAGGGTCTTATACTGTCTGGCCATGATTAAAATCAAAGTGTAGGCTGCTTTGTTGGGTGCCAGTAAACTTAGGTGAAAACCAGAAACAATCTGGAGTTTTAATTATTTTAAAATGCAATGTTGGCAAGAAAGAAAGATGAAAGCATTTTTGACTAATCTGTCCCAATTATTCCATATTAATGAATGTGCAAAAAAAAGGCAGAGAGAGAGAGAGAGAGAGAGAGAGAGAGAGAGAGAGAGAGAGAGAGAGAGTTTTAAACAAGAGGCTTTGCAACATACCTTATGCCATAAAATATATCTATGTGAGGACACCATTCAAAAATTCTCAGAGAATTTATATATGAAGTAAGTGTGGGATAGAATTTCTTGGCTAATTACCGAATTAAAGTAGCCCATTTTAAGTAGAATATTTCATGCCCTAATCAAAACATGGTTAATTTGTGCAGGCTGGACAGAGTTAGAGATGCTGGAATTCTCAGCTTCTGGATGCTTTCTCTTCAACGTTGCTTTCTATGAGGGGTCTTACAACCCAAGTCACAGGCTTAGACATTGCCACTTCTAATAACCTTCTGTGCTGATGTGTAAGATTATTGGAAAATATGCAACTAAACCACCCATAAATGCTGAGGATTCATACATAAGTAACAAGATTTATTGAATATCTTCTATGCAGTAGGGAAGGACTGGGTAGGTGCAGGGAAGCAGACATAAGGGAAGACATAAAATTAAATAATCATTTACATGTTAGCCTGGAAACTAAAAAAATAGCCAATTATGAGATGTCCAGTGTGTCATACAATAATCTTAGTTATTACCTAACTTAGCAGCTGATATTTATCATACAGAGGTGTGGGCATTCTATGTTTTCTCTTTTTATCATAATTGGCTCGAACTTATTTTTTAAAGTCCCAACAGGAGGAAAAATAATCTACCACTCTGATCAGTGTGTAACATACAATGTGTATCACTTTGTAACATTAGCAATGTCTTTTAAAATGGGATATGTAGGGATGTACTTTCCAATGAAAACTTACTGGTGTACAGTTTCTTTCAATAACTCAATTTACCCAGCCATAAACATGTGCGTAGTTCCTCTAGAAACCTTGGTAAATCCCGTATTTCAAATGCCAATGATGGACATTGCTCTTGAGTTATCAGGTCTATTCAGGCAATGGGGAAATCACATGTGTATCTTCTTTCACTTGAAATTCAGGATAATATTAAACAGAATAATATTAGAGAGCTGTTACAAATATCTTTTCTGAACCTAGCAGCTATGACTTTGCTTTGTTTCTTGTTCCTGTATCTTTGTTGTGTTTATATTCCTTTATCTTAGTTTGTTTTATTTAATAGACATGCAAATGGAGGATTCAAACTGCCCCTGGTTTTAAGAAGTTAATATGAAACTCGGCTGCTTAGCATTTAAATTCGTTTATGAAAATTAAACCCCATGGGTGGAAATATATTCTTCTCAATATGAGCTATTATTTGAAGATTTTTTTTCCTCTCAGGCTTTCATTCTAATCAGGCTTTAATATTGTTCTCAAACTAACCATTAATTTAATAAGCATAGTAATTTTATTCGGGAAAAATTTCCGTGACATTTGCTGAAGCAAATGTACACATTCGGTACTCTATCCCAGCAGCCCCAGGAACTGCTGTGCTGAAGTCCCTCCCTCTAAACTTTACAAGCATCAGTTCATGCTCTTCCTGGGTCGCTGTGACACCCTAATGCTCTACCCCTTCTACAGGTGTCATGGTGATGCTCCCAAGTTGCTCGCCTTGTTTTGTAAACAAAGTTAATATCAACTTTTAATTGACGAATAGATGCTGATGGCCGAGGCATTACGCTTATAAAATATTTTATGATCATTAAAAGAATGCTTGGCAAATATACCAGAGTACATCTGTATGTTTTTGATGTGACTACTACAAAGCACTTTGATTTTACAGTTAAAATTGGAATGCCAATTGGAATAGGATAAGAGAGCATGCATGTCATTTTTGTTTTTTATTTTAATTAGTATTTAATGCATTTATTATCAAATTTCAGTATTTGCTCCAGTGGTTGTTTTTCTTTTTGTTTTTTTTTTTTTAAACAACTTGCCCATGATTTAAAAAAACAAAACTCACAAACCCCAATTACTATTTGCATTTACAGGTAGAAACTGAAATTCAATTAGTGTCAAAGTGAGGGTCAGTATGGAATTTTTCAATATTATTTCCAGATTAAGGAAGGTTTAAAAATTTCACATTCTCTTTATCTTTTTCTGATCTTTACATGTCTATATATGAAAGAGGGTAATAAACTTTAACCATGGAGGCTGTAAAATGGATTTCAGAAAGAAAATAATTAGCAACATATGGCGTATTTTCACACATATCATTGAATCTTCCTTCCAGTTTCTTAGGGTAAGTAAAGTGGTTTTGAGTCCGTGTCTCTTTTGTTTTGCCACTGTGCATTCTTTTCTTGAGACTTCATTCACTACCATGTATTAAATTATAATCTCTCTCCATGCTTGTAATATACCTATGCCCCTTATGTCTCTGACAACCTCTGAAAAATCTATCTTTGTATGTTGTACATGGATATAAAACGCCATGGAAGCTTATCAGTTTTTCCTGTCACATTTTGTCTTCCAATATGCCTTCATCTTAATCAATGTCCTATCATCTATATGTTTTCTCAAGCCAGAGACCTGGGAGTTATCTCAGACTCCTCTTTCTGTTTATCTCCCCCACCTAATCAATCATGATAATTACATTGCCCCACTGCCTATGAGTCTCTCCCTGTTTCATTCAGACCTTATCATTTCTCACCTGGGTCATTATTATTGGTTTTATTGATTTTTCTTTTTGTCTTTTTAATTTGGTTGTATTGAGTATATATAGTGATAGGATTCAAAAAGACATCTTCATATAAGTATATCACGAATGTTGGCCACATTCAAGTCTCTCCTCTTTTCCCACTTTTTCCTCTTTCTATTTATTTTTTCCTGAAGTCTCCATTCTATTTTATGTTTATAAGAGTATATGTATCTAAATAAATCCTAGGATCTACAAATAGGCAAACCACATATAATGTGTGTATATATATATATATATATATATATATATATATATATATATATATACACACACACACACACACACATACACACACAATGTATTACATAAAAATAAACTGAATTATATTCTTTGTAGGAGAAGGAATACAACTGGAAGCTGTGTTATTTGGCTCACTGTGCTTTTTACTTGATTTTTTCCCTGCTAGATCTTGCAAAACTTAGGATCTTAGAAGGTGGCTTTATGAATAACTCTTCACTGATTTTATGATGAAGTACAAACTTTTTTTCAATTTTTTATTGATTCTTTGAGAAGTTTACATCATATACCCCAGTGTTACTCATTTCTCCATCCTTTCTGTCCCTTCATATTTTCTGTCTATCCTTGCCACCCTCCAAATGGAGAAAAGAATCTCCTTGTGGAAGCTGTGGTATGTCACAGTGTACACTTTTGGCCATTTTGCAAGCTTTACTTGCAAATGTTCAGTGCAGTGAGTCATTGGTCTGGTTTGAGCCCTCTGACTTCTACTACACTATCAATATTGGATCCTTATGGGTAGTTCTTTAAGATATCCTGTTGTTGCCTTTTGCCATGTATATCCTGCAGCTTTGGATCTGGCCTTTTGACATGCTCCAACAGTTCATAGATAGGGTAGCTATTAGTGTGGGTAAACTCAAAATCCTGCATTTGGTCCTGGGTAATAACTGAGATGATCAGACCACCAGCTCTCCCACACCTATACCACCAGTGTGAGCTCTCCAGCACTGTCCCGGCTAGCTCACTCAATGCTACAGCTGGAGTGGAGTAGGGCTAGTCCTTGCTCTTTCTGGACCTCGGGGCAGCTCAGCCAAACCTATGCCACCAGAGCCAGCTCTACTGCACTGCCTTGGAGTGTTGCAGGACCCACTCTCCTGAGCCCAGAGCCACCTCTCCCACCTTCCATAGTGGGAGGGGCAATGAGGAGGGCATTTCTCCACTGCCATGCCACCCCAGAGTAGACAAGTGGCAGGGCCGGCTCTCCCATGCTCACACCCTTGGAGTGGCTCATTTGAGCCCCTGCCACCAGGGTAGGATCTGCTCTACTGTGTTGCCCAGGAGAGGTGCAGGGGCTGCTCTCGCAAGGAGGCATGAACTTTTACACTAATAATCTGATGCCATTTTGAAAATAATACTCTTTATAACTTTCCAGTTTTCTATTCTACCCTCAGTTTTACCATCTAAGCATGCTATGTATTTGATTCTACTTTTGTGTCAGTACTAAAAGTAGCTGCTGATTTGAAAAATATGAATATACTTTGTTGTATTATTGGAATTAAGGGAAAAATCTTGGGACCAGTGCCTAGATGCTGATATGGCGTGTGGAAAATCCTGCATCTATTACTGTTAAGCTTTAAAACATTAAGAATTGATAGATATTTTAATATGATAGTATTTATAATTATCAGGTAAAGATGAACATCTTAAAAGATTAGAGACATTTCTAAAGACGTAAAAACTGAGAAAGGAAATGGGATATCTCAACTACTATTTAAGTGTAACTCGAAGCATTAGCCAGTGTCATTTAGACAGGGGTACTTGGAGGCATAAGAATTGGAAATGACCCTGTTGAGGATAGTTTTCGCTATCCTAGGTTTTTTATTATTCTAGATGAATTTGCAAATTGCCCTTTTTATCTCAGTGAAGAATTGAGTTGGAATTTTGATGGGGATTGCATTGAATCTGTAGATTGCTTTCGGCAGGATAGCCATTTTTACTATATTAATCTTGCCAATCTTGAGCATGGGAGATCTTTCCATCTTCTGAGATCTTCTTCAATTTCTTTCTTCAGAGACTTGAAGTTCTTATCATACAGATCTTTCACTTCCTTAGAGTCACACCAAGGTATTTTATATTATTTGTGACTATTGTGAAGGGTGTAGTTTCCCTAATTTCTTTCTCAGTCTG
This sequence comes from Mus musculus, assembly GCF_000001635.26. Lineage (NCBI taxonomy): Eukaryota > Metazoa > Chordata > Mammalia > Rodentia > Muridae > Mus > Mus musculus. The sequence goes on along the minus strand of NC_000074.6, from coordinate 57,129,157 downwards.
TTTATCCTTTGTGTAGAGAAAGGCCATTGGTTTGTTTGAGTTAATTTTATATCCAGCTACTTCACTGAAGCTGTTTATCAGATAGGAGTTCTCTGTGGAACTTTTGGGGTCACTTATATGTACTATCATATCATTTGCAAGTAGTGATATTTTGACTTCTTCCTCTCCAATTTGTATCCCCTTAATGTTATTTTGTTGTCGAATTGCTCTGGCTAGAACTTCAAGTACTATGGGCAGTGGGGGTGGGGGTATAGGGAACTTTGGGGATAGCATTTGAAATTTGAAATGTATCTAAAGAAAATATCTAATAAAAAAAAGAATTGGAAATAAAGGGGATGTCCTATATCTTGAAGCCACCTGCCAATCTTCAGAAAACTACTACAGGTATTGGGTGGGAGGAACAGGACTGAAGTCCTGAAGGCCAGCAGAAAGAATGGAAACTGGCAACCTTGGGAAGTAAGAGGTGGGGGTGGGGGCTCTAGAATGTACAAGAGACCTGGGAAGTGAAAGACTCTCAGGACTCAAAGGGAGGGACCTTAGGTGAAATGCCCTAGAGTGGGGCAAAGGAACTCATAGAGTCCACCCCCAGTAGAAAGACAGGGCATCAAGTGAAGGATGGGGTTGCCATCCCACAGTCAAAAACTCTGACACAGAATTATTCCTGTCTGAAAGAACTGCAGGGACAAAAATGAAGAAGAGCCTGAGGAAAAGGAGGTCCAGCGACAGGCCCAAATTGGGATCCAGCTCAAGGGGAGGCCCCAAGGACTGGCACTATTACTGAGGCTATGGTGTGCTCACCAAAAGGGGCCTATCATGACTGCCCTGTCCTCTGAAAGACCCAACAAGCAGCTGAAAGAGTCAGATGCAGATATTTGTACCCAACCAATGGACAGAAGCTGCTGGCCCCTGTGGTTGAATTAGGGAAAGGCTGGAAAAAGCTGAGGAGGAGGGCGATCCTGTAGGAAGACGAGCAGTCTCAACTAACCTGGACCCCCAAGATCTCTCAGACAATGAGCCACTAACCAGGCACCACACACTAGCTGATATGAGGCCCCCAACACATATAAAACAGAGGACTGCTGGGTCTGGGTTCAGTCAGAGAAGATGCACCTAACCCTCAGGAGACTGAAGGCCCCCGGGAGTTTAGAGGTCTAGTGGGGTGGGGTAGGGGAAGGGAGACATCTTCTTTGAGATGTGGGGAGGAGGTATGGGATGTGGAATGGGTGGACCAGGAGGGGAATGGAGTCTGGACTGTAGTAAAGATTAAAGAATTAAAAAAGAAAAAAGAAAAAGAAAAAGAAAAAGAAAATTTAAAGCACCAAGATCTAAAATGAATAAAATGCAATAATCTCCAGTGAAAGTCAAAAGCCAACTAGAAAATGTAACAGTGAAGCAGGCATCATTTGAAAACAAAGAAAAGAGGATTAAAAAATATCTTTAATTAATTCCTCCACTCAGAGTTCTAGGAATCCCTCAGAAGAGGAGGCAGAAAGAGTCTAAGAGCTAGGGAGATGTAAGATACCAGGAGAATAAGGCCTTCTAAATCAACAAAGTTATACACATATAAATGCACAGAGACTAAAGCAGTAGAAATATGGCCTTTTAAATACATGAAATTTAAACCTAAGGAATAAACATAAAATGACATTCATTAATCATATTACTGTGAAACAGATATCAAAAATAGCCCAAAGATCTATGTAACTACTTGGACTTTTCTATGTCCATCTTCCCCCAGTTCCTGAATAATGACATGGAGGCTTAAATTTCTTTACAATGCTTATGGCCCTATTACAGGCTTGCTCCCAAGTAGCTCATAACTCAAATGCCTCATTTATACTATTCTATGTCTGCCATGTGCCTGATTGGTTCCCTCTCCTCAGTTTCATATGTCCGACTTCCTCTGAGTCTAGGTGGTGAATCCTCCTGCGTCTGACTCTTTTCCAGAGTTCCTCTCTGCCTGGAAGTCTTGCCTTCCTATTTGCCTTTGCCATAGGCTTTTCATTGACAGATGATGCATTTACACGATGCATAAGAGATTTTCCCTACAGTTCTTAATGGATGCAGTAAGTTTCAGAAGCAGTAAGGAAAGAACTGTGAGTCTTGCAGAGATTGCTATGCTCAAACACAAACAATGCTTCTGAAAATTGACAAAAAAACACTTTCTGGAATATGAGCAAAAGAAACAGTTCAAAGAAGTCTTAACCCAAATGAAATGGTGTTTAACATAGCTCATAGAATGGAAAATGTAAGTTTAAATTACAGGAAAATTCTATTTTTCACCTATCTAGTTGGCTAGGGTCTGAAAACCATACCCATTTTTAGAGTTTTTGGTGACATAAATGTACAAAATAATGTAAGCCCTGGTGAAGAATGCAACAGTATTAAACAAAGTAGTCCACACATACTTTTCAGTCCTGCAACACTGCTTCTCAGAAATTGTTCCAAAATGCAAATTGACATATGGTTAAGACTACTTCCTCATGGCATTACTTACAATACTAAAGGATGAAATAGCTTACATATCAGTGGGAACCAGTTCAATGGAGTGGAATACATTCCCACATGGAGCACAGGGCCTTTTTGCTCAAGAAAGCATCCCAAATTATTTCCATTATATTATTTCCATTTTATTAAATGAGAATATTTATGAAGGCTATTTGCCAATGCAAATTCCCCAACTGTTTTTTCTTTTTTCTCCTTTCTTCTTTTTACATTTATTAATTTTATAAATATATAAAATGTATTGTGATTATATTCATCCCCTACTACCCTTTGTTAACTTGGTGCATTCCTGATGATCTCCTCTTGTTTTAAACCAGTTTCTTTTCTACTTTCCTATTCTCTCTCTCTCTCTCTCCCTCTCTCTCTCTCCCTCTCTCTGTGTGCATGTGTGAGTGTGTACATGTGCACACATAATCACATGTGTACACATGCAAGTAAGTATGTGGGCATGGGTGTATGCCTAGGTGTAACACAGGTAATGACAGCTGTAGAACATTTATGCTTGCAATGTCAAAAAATATCCAGAAGATAATGATCATAATTCTTCCTATTCTCTGATTCTTTCTGCTTCCTCTTCTGTGATGCTCTATGGGCCTTGGATGGCCTGATGGTTAACGTAGGGACTAATAACTGGTCAAAGTGGTGAGAAGAAATGACTGTTGAGTTCTCATCAGTAAATAGGACATCTATAACAGTCCAAACATTTTTCTAAAACACAGGAATGAATATGTCATAAATTAGAATGTAAAAAAGTAAAATTTCTAAAAAATGTTCGTCTTTAATAACAAATTAATATGTTTGGTAATAACATCAACATTCTTTGAACATGGTGACTTAGGTAAATATGGTCTCTCTTGGTTTTAGCAACAGTACTAAAAGGTATATTTTGTCTGAAGTCTGAACATGCTTTTAGATTCTAATAACAATGTTTGGGAAAACAGTAAAGAATCACAAGATGATAAACAGGATATTTTGCTGAGATAACAGGAGGAAGACAGGATGCAGACCAAAGCATATTTTCTTCCCTTTCTTATACCCGAGGTCTCTCTAGCACTTCAATTTGTCAAGTGTTAGAAACAGCTGGTGGCAAGGTGGAAACCTAGAGGAAGGCAGGGCTTGGGAATTAGGTACAAGAGCCAGGCAACTGACACTGTTAGGGAGTTTCCATGTGACCAGGAGAATTTATGAGATTTTAGGATTTGTAAGCTTACAAGAATGTTGGATTACCAACGAGGCCTACAGTATCAGTCAGAATGATTTCAAATGAACTAGTGCAGGTGAATGGTTTCAGAATTATAAAGTGCTATGGAAATACAAAATGCTATTGTTGGTGGTCATCATGAAGTCATAATTTCCCTAGGGACTATAATGGATATATTGGATAAAAGAAAAACATCGATCCTAAAATAGTCACAAAATGAATCATGTGATGATGTTTACTGATTTAGAAAAATAGGAACAATGCTTTGCTATGATTGTCTTTATAATTGAGTCAGCTTTTAGTTTGGAAACTAGGGGAATTACAGGTTGAAAAATTCTAATTTTTTTTCCATAATAACTTACAGCTTTGCAAAGCTTGAGTTAATTTTTCTACCTGCACATTATATATTGACTATGTAAGGGCTCTGAATTATTGCACTGTATAATTATATGATTGATTATATTAATGTGAGTCTCTGCAGTATAATAATTTTTATATTCATTCATTAATCAAGTATAACTATAACTAATGCACTTATTGTTTCATCTTAAACTCATTTTTCATGGTATCAATTTAGAGATAAGAATGGAATTATGTTGATAAGTTTATAAACTGTTGGCTAGAGGCCAATCAGATTGCTTCTTGCTCCTCAATTATCCTATAATAATGTTACTTATAGTGAACATATTGACTTGAAACAAAGGTTTTGGAGATTTGTTTCATGGTAAAAGGGCTGTAAAATTTTATTTTAACTCCTTTATATAGATGCAAAATGGGCATTTGAAAACTACTTAATGAGCTTCATTAGCAAATGATATAAGTGCTTATGCTTGTAAATGGAGGAGGGTGCTGAGAACTAAAGGATTCTGATGGTTTATGAAAGATATAGAGCCTAGATACATTTAGGAAAAAGTAAGTGGTAAATAGTAAACTGGAATAGCAATGTAGGAGTTTTAGAAATGGCTACAGTACTTATTTGAGGAATGGCACGTAGAAACATTTATTTATTTGGGAAAACCAAGGTACCAGGGCAGCATGTGACAGAGATGTTCTCCCTCCCTCCCTCCCTCCCTCCCTCCCTCCCTCCCTCCCTCCCTCTATCCCTCCTTTCCTTCCTTCTTTCCTTCCCTCCTTCCTTTCTTTCTTTTCCTCCTCCTCCTCCTCCTCCTCCTCCTCCTCCTCCTCCTCCTCCTCCTCCTCCTCCTCCTCCTCCTCCTCCTCCCCCCCTCTCTCGTTCTGCCTCTCCTGGAACTCATTATGAAAAGTAGACAGACCTTGAACTCATAGTGATCTACCCTTCCTCCTGAGTTCTGGGATTAAAGGTAGGCATCATCACCATCAGAATTTGCCTTCAGTAAATGTAAGCTGTCAAAAGAGGCAGAAACAATTTAATATGACACACTAAATTTAATAACAGAGAAAGGGGAGCACTTCCTTGAACACATTGGCACAGGAGACAAATTCCTGAAACACCAATTGCTCAGGAATTAAGACAAACAATAAATGGGACATCATAAAACTGAAAAACATTCGCAAGGCTAAGGCTACCATCAATAGGACAAAATGGCAGCCTAAAGAGTGGGGAAAGATCTTCACCTACCTTGCATCTGATAGAGGACTAATATGCAAAATATATAAAGAACTCAAGAAATTAGACACCAAGAAATTAAATAACACAGCTAAAAATGGGACATAGAGCTAAAGACAGAATTCTCAACAGGGGAATCTCAAATGGCCCAGAATCACTTAAAGACATGTTCATCCTTGGTCATCCTTGGATGACTCTAGCTGAGACTTCTGAAGGGCTGACCAGTTCAACTACCACCCAGGTCCATTAACAATGCTGCAAATTGGCCCACAGCTAATTCTATATCATCTGCAAATGGTTGGGATGCATGAAAGAGCCAGTCCCTCTGTTCCAAAGCTGCAGGATCTCCATGACTCAGAGCAACAACAGGATAACCAGGAGAAGTCTTAGTGAGGATCCAATATTTGAGGGTGTCATGGAAGCCAAAGATTGTGAAGCAAACCAATGGCTCATTGCAATGAACATTTGCAAGTGAAGATGTATACTGTGGGACACAGTGTGACATATAGTACATCTTCCACGATGAGATATAGTCTATGCTTTGTTTATGTTGTTGTGTATGTTTTATTGGGGGGGAGAGTTACAAAGGTGAAGGACAGACAGAAGGGACAGTAAGATGAACAAGCCTGGGGTACATGATATGACACAAAGAATCAACAAAAAATTTAAAAAATCTGGACTTAAAAATTACATTTGGATTCAGATTTAGTATATTCTTAGTATGGAGCAAATAACTTCATACTTCTTAAAAATTTAAATATTTTAACTTCTGAGATTTTACCTGTGAGCACTATAATTACATTATTTATAGTCTCCCTTTCTACAAATTTATCCCTTGTTTCCTTCCTCCTTTCTTACTGTGGCAGCAGTGGCTGGTGATGTCTCTGGTCCTTGCATGCTATGCCTGAAAAACGTGTTGATGCCTGTGATTCCTACTGCCTCCAGAGGCCATGTATTGTTTGTGGTTCGTGCTGCCACATGAGACCAGTTGGTGTTCTTGGTCTATTTTACTGCTGGAAGACAAATGGATGTCTGTGTCTCAAGGCTGCTACCTGACACCATGTTGATGTCTGTGGCCCATGCTTTTGCCTGAGACTATATTGATGCCTTCGAACTGCATTGCCTCCTGAATCCATGATGACGGCCATGTTGCCAGTGGAAGCCATCTTGATATCTATCACCAGTGCTGCAACTGAGGGCCATGAAGGTATCCATGGTCTGGGCTGTGGCCAAGGACTGTGTTGATGTCCATGGGCCTAGACTGCCACAAGAGACCATGCTGAGGTCTGTGGTCCATACTACAGGACCATAGGTGCTGCCACCAGAAACCATGTGGAATTCCATGATCCATGCTGCCATTGACTGCAAAGGGCAAAGAAGCTTCTTTTGAAGTGGGATCGATGACTACAGACTCCCAGTTGAGAATGAGAGACACAGAAAGCTTCTGTATCATCCCAGTATCCCAAAGAAACAGTCTAGAGAGGAAGCCATTGGAGTCAACTCTCACAAATTGTGATGCAGATGCTGAAGTGTAGTTCTTCACAGTTGAGGCCTTCCGGTAGGTGTGGAGTGTGGGGAAGGACTCAATTTTCTTTAAGGGGATAGCCACAGGGAGTTTGACCATGCTCCAGTGAGTATAGGGGAATTTAAATTGGAGTTGGCATATTTGGGTAAAATTGGACCAAATATTATACAAAACATAGCAAGTGAGTTACAAACTGTAGTAGATTGGAAGAATAAAATATAGAAAATGAGAAGAGCTGAAGGTGACGCTAGAGGCATTGCAAACACTTTTATTCTCTCAAAGGGGGAAAGTGCAGGTAATGTAGCATTTTCCATAATAGGAAATAGAGATTTAAGAGCATGAGTATAAAGACGGTGATGCAGAACACTAAATATGTATCTTTTTGTCATCTGTGCTAGCTCAGTGCTCAGGTGGACTGAGCTCTGTAAGTTACTGAGCAGAGCAATTTTCCTTACACAAAAATCAATGTAAGAAATATTAAATTCACCCAGCTCCTGGTTATGGGCAAAGCTGAGGTGAATTTAATTCAAGTCACACTTCTAGAAACGTTTATGTGACTTTTAATAATGGATTCATTTTCTTGAGCCTTAATTTACCTGAATGTAGGTGAGTTAAATTTTGCTGACATGAATGAGATTCCCAGCACACATGTGGGAAGTGAACAGATCAATTAATAAACACAACTTGCATGTAGTTAAGTTCTAACTGAAAGTGAACTTCTAATTTGTTCCGTAGAAGATTGTCTGGTTAAAACACTTTGCTGTTCGTGAAGCTGTTTCACGTGTATGCATTAAGGACTGGCAGTTACTGGATGCCGTGGGAGGAGCCTACCACGTTCCTTAGACAAAACATTTTTTTGCTTCATTGACCAGTGTGTCAATATAGGCTCATGGTGCTTATTGGGGACATGGCTCAGTGGCTGAGTGTTTGCTGCGCAAGCACATGACCTGAATTTATATCCCTAGCATCCATGTGAAAAACAGGCATGATGGCTTAGGTCTGTAACTCAGTGCTAGTGAGATGAAGACAGCTCACAGGAGCATGTTTGACCAGGCATTGGAGCCAATATCCAGGTTCAGTAAGAGAATCCTGTCTCAAAAAATAAGGTGGAGAGTGTTGGAGACAGACACTTGACATTGAACTATGGCATATACTTTCTGTTCCTACAGGTGTTCATAGACACACACACACACACACACACACACACACACACACACACACAGATACAGACACACATACACTGACTGTTATAAGTTAAAAGTGACAATTTCAGTTACCATGTTTGAAAAAAATGATTCTAGCTCCTTGAGAGTAGATTAAAAAACACTTTCATCTACGATCAGATTAAACACATGTGATTTCTTCTATGATTTGGTCTAAGATTGGGAGAGATGCTTGCTAGGCTAGAGTCCTAGAGGCATTCAAAAGGGCCAAGCATTTCTCTTTAGTTGCTAGATTAAAGCAGCAGCTCAGCAGGTCTTGCTTGTCAGTATGGGTCAACTAGATGGTATTCAGAGGTTTTAGGATGGTGGGATGTTACTAATGATATATTAAATACAGGTTTCAGTACCCACTTTTTTATGAACTGCTTATGTACTGACTTGATATCAGATATGGGAACAAGGGAGCTAAAACGTTGTAAGAGCCAAGACTTCAGTGGACCCAAGATACGAACACAGCGAGTTTTGTAATTTACTTGAGATGTGTAATAAGAAACGGATTTTGTTGTGGCTTGAATAGGAAGTTCCCCACATAAAGACATGTGTGTTGGAGGTTTGTCCCAGCAAATGGATCCAGTTATTAAGACTGATCATGAAGACTCTGAACGAATGAGTGGATTTATTACATGATTGAGTCATTATCTGGTGACATTTTTGGGAGGTGGTGGGAGCTTTTGCATGTGGAGCTTAGTGGAAGACTACTGGGTGTGTCCATGCTGTTGTATCTTTGTGAAAATCCAACTCTCTTCTCTTTTCTTGACCCCTAGTTGCTGTAAATTGATGAACATCCTCTAATACGTTTCCTACTATTATGCTAAGCCTCAGGCACAAAATAAATGGAGCCAGCCAACCACAAACAGAAATATCTGAAATCTCGAGCTGAAATAAACCTTTCTCCCTTTTAGTTGCTTTAATTGCAAGTATTTTATCACAGCAATGACAAGTGAACACACTTCATCTCTAAGAAGCTTTTAGAAGGAAGGCAAGTTAAATTGATAAATTATCAATGGTAAGTGATGTTGGAAGCAATGTTTTTTTTCATCAATTTCTTTGAGATGTTGGCAACACACTCGTTTTAAAAAATAATCCTGTACAGATTAAACAGATTATATGTGTACATCAGATTTGATGTGTTAGTCTCCATTTTTCAACTCCTGTAGAGTATCAGCTAGTTTCTTTAATTTTTAACATGGTCCTGTATATGAAAGTGGCCACACAAAAGAGCAGAGGGCTATAAAACAGTGGAAAAGAAGAGGTCAGGGGCTAGAGATAAATTTCCCTTAATTCATAATTGCTGTAGGCTACACTCAAAGTGAAACAAGAAAACTGTGTGTTCTAAAAGTCAGAGAAATGATTTGAAGAGTGTTGGTTATTTCCAACAACAGAGGCAGCAGTCACCTGCAGCAGGTGCACTGAGTCCAAACAGAATCGTCTCTCTTCTGTTGTGATCATTATCATATAATTAATTCTATAGTCCTGCCTTTCAGGGAAGGGCTTTTTTGCAGATGCTCTTCATAAACACAAAGGGTTTTATTTTTTAAAAGTATACAAAGTACTACTTATTTACTATACACAATACATATTTTTAAGGAGAAGACACGCGCGCGCGTGTGCGCACACACACACACACACACACAATCATAAAATCCCCATGGGAAAAGGAAAAAAAGTTTAAAACAACATACAATGTACAAATACCCCTTCAGATCATTTAAGATGTCTATATTAAGTTCACATTGTAGAAAATGCATATGAATTTAGAGGATAGTGACGAGACACTTGTATTTAGAAATTGGTGATACAGCATCCTGGGGAGATGCTCAGTGATTAAAGTCTTTGCTGTTTAAGCATGAGAATAGGAGTTCACATTCCCAGAAAACCAGGCAAAGGCCAATTGGACATGGTAATTTGCATGTACTTCTGCCTCAAAAGACACAGAGAGAGAATCCCCCAAAGACAGCTAGGTAGCAAGATTAGCCAGATCAGTGAGTTCTGGGTTTAACTGAGAGATCCTGTCTAACCAAATAAGGTTGAAGAGCAATCACTCATGATTGCCAACCTCAATCTCAGGCCTCCACATTCAAATATCCACACACAGACTTTCTTTTTCTTTTCTTTTTTAAAAAAAATTTTTATTAGATATTTTCTTCATTTACATTTCAAATGCTATCCCGAAAGTCCCTTATACCCTCCCCCCACCCTGCTCACCTACCCACCCACTCCTACTTCTTGGCCCTGGCATTCCCCTGTACTGGGGCATATAAAGTTTGCAAGACCAAGGGCCCTCTCTTTCCAATGATGGCTGACTAGGCCATCTTCTGCTACATATGCAGCTAGAGACATGAGCTCTGGAGGTACTGGTTAGTTCATATTGTTGTTCCACCTATAGGGGTGCAGACCCCTTCAGCTCCTTGGGTACTTTCTCTAGATCCTCTATTGGGGAACCTGTGTTCCATCCTATAGATGACTGTGAGCATCCACTTCTGTATTTGGCAGGCACTGGCATAGCCTCACTAGAGACAGCTCTATCAGGGTCCTTTCAGCAAAATCTTGCTGGCATATGCAATAGTGTCTGGGTTTGGCGGCTGATTATGGGATGAACCCCAGGTTGGGCAGTCTCCAGATGGTCTATCCTTTTTTCTTAGCTCCAAACTTTGTCTCTGAAACTCCTTCCATGGGTATTTTGTTCCCTATTCTAAGGAGGAATGAAGTATCCACGTGTTGGTCTTCCTTCTTCTTGATTTTCTTGTGTTTTGCAAATTGTATCTTGGGTATTATAAATTTCTGGGCTAATATCCACTTATTAGTGAGCACATATTTAATGACTTCTTTTGTGATTGGGTTACCTCACTCAGGATGATATCCTCCAGATGCATCCATTTGTCCAAGAATTTCATAAATTCATTGTTTTTTTTTTTATATGCCCCAGTACAGGGGAACGCCAGGGCCAAAAAGGGGGAGTGGGTGGGTAGGGGAGTGGGGGTGGGTGGGTATGGGGGACTTTTGGTATAGCATTGGAAATGTAAATGAGCTAAATACCTAATAAAAAATGGAAAAAAAAAAGAAAAAAAAAAAGAAAGAAAGAAAAAAAATTCATTGTTTTTAATAGCTGAGTAGTACTCCATTGTGTAAATGTACCACATTTTCTGTATCCATTCCTCTGTTGAGGGACATCTGGGTTCTTTCCAGCTTCTGGCTATTATAAATAAGGCTGTTATGAACATAGTGGAGTATGTGTCCTTATTACCAGTTGGAACATCTTCTGGGTATATGCCCAGGAGAGGTATTGCTGGATCTTCTGGTAGTCCTATGTCCAATTTTCTGAGGAACTGCTAGATGGATTTCCAGAGTGGTTGTACAAGCTTGCAATCCCATCAGCAATGGAGGAGTGTTCCTCTTTCTCCACATCCTCGCCAGCATCTGCTGTCACCTGAATTTTTGATCTTAGCCATTCTGACTGGTGTGAGTTGGAATCTCAAGGTTGTTTTGATTTGCATTTCCCTGATGATTAAGGATGTTGAACATTCTTTCAAGTCCTTCTCAGTCCTTCTGTATTCCTCAGTTGAGAATTCTTTGTTTAGCTCTGTACCCCATTTTTAATGGGGTTATTTGAATTTCTGGAGTTCAGCTTCTTGAGCTCTTTGTATATATTGGATATTAGTCCCCTATCAAATTTAGGATTGGTAAAAATCCTTTCCCAATCTGTTGGTGGCCTTTTTGTCTTATTGACAGTATCTTTTGCCTTACAGAAGCTTTGCAATTTTATGATGTCCCATTTGTCAATTCTTGATCTTACAGCACAAGCCATTGCTGTTCTGTTTAGGAATTTTTCCCCTGTGCCCATATCTTCGAGGCTTTTCCCCACTTTCTCTTCTATAAATTTCAGTGTCTCTGGTTTTATGTGGAGTTCTTAGATCCACTTAGACTTGAGCTTTGTAAAAGGAGATAAAAATGGATCAATTTGCATTCTTCTACATAATAACCACCAGTTGTGCCAGTACCATTTGTTTAAAATGCTGTCTTTTTTCCTCTGGCTGGTTTTAGCTCCCTTGTCAAAGATCAAGTTGGTTATAGGTGTGTTCACACACACACTTTCACACCACACACACAGAGACACACACACACATACATATATACACACACATACAGACACATAAATACATGAACACACACTCAAATACATGTACACACCATAAACACATGCACACACACAGACTTGCACACACCACATATACATACTACACACATATTTGTAAACACACATTTATATACACACATTTGCACTCGTACATTTGCATACATAAATTCAAACACACACACATGCATAGATACTTGTGCACACATTTTCATACACATATTTGCACACATTTGCACACAGGTGGAAAAGAAAAGAAATTGGTGGTTTTACAACATGATCAACATGATTAATCAACATGCACTAGGATTTGACACTAAATAGTAAACTTTTTTGCCACTCCAAACTCAGAGGATGAACCAAGTGCTATTCTTTAATGTAAATATGTCCTGTACAGATCCACATGTATTCAAGAGGGAAAATCAAAAGGAGAATGAATAAAGTCTGGAGATATAGACCAACAATCGCCTATCATGAGCAATGTCCTGGGTTTAATGCCAAGCACTACAAAAACAAAAAGACAAAAAGGAGGGAAGATACATTGAATTCCAGCTTCTGATGCACCCTAGGATGATCCAGAAAACAAGGTTGCTTGAGACTGAGTAGTTAATGGGACTATTTCTTAGTGTGTATGAGCCAGTTTCTCCTTAATTTTGGTCAATTTTTCTGATATCTTCAGCCTTTGTTTTTTTCCCCCATGGCCCAATTCTAATATATGCTTAGTGGATTAACAGTGCTGATATTGTGAGACAAAATTAGCCAGACTCTAAAACATATGAAATTAGATTGTTTTTATTGATAAATTAAAATCCTGTTTATATACAGATATTTGAGAAAAGTAACTTAACACTGGTGTTTAGAAATAATAGATTAAGAATTTTAACAAAGAATGGTTTGTGTACTGGAATATTCAGACCTCACTCAGATCATAATAGTAATAGAAGTATCTTAATGTCTAGGGAAGGTTCTACTATTTCCTCAAAATGTGTCCTTTGTTACACTTCCACACACTGGGTAAAATAAGAAAATAATAGGATCCATCCTTCTCATAGTTCTGTTAAAGGTTTTTGAGGAAATAGAAAAAAGAACACAAATTGTTTAGGATAAAATTAATTTCTTTTTGCCTGGTATAATTGTGGTCTCGGGGGCTTACTGTTGAGCAAGCTTACAGTTCGTGTTCTAAACTCTGGCTGGCTAGTTCAGTTCAGCTGTTCTGGCTTAAACTCTTCTCCAAACTGACTGATTCAAGCTGGCTTCTCTTGGCTTATCGCTGAATTGTTCTGTTTAGCCTCAAACTAACTCTGGGAATTTGTTCTAATCTTTTGACCCCTTATTCCCTGGCTTCACCTATCTCTGCAGACCTGCACTGAACTGCATGGACGCACAAATTCATCTCCACTGCATTGCACTGCACTCAGTACACTGACTCCCAACTGACTCAGCTCCCTCCTCTCTACTGCTTGTAAATAGCTTCTCTTTCCTGTGCTAGTTTCCTGAGAGTTGGATGTATTCTATCTCTGACTCATTCTGACAAACTCTTCTCCGATTCATCTCTTTGTCTGTTCCTCAAACATGGCTGCTTCCTTCTCCAAACTAATTTTACCTTAAGGGTGTATGTCTGTATTCTAGGCAAATCATATTGAAATCCAGGATGTATCTGCATTCTAGCTAGTTCACATAGATCTAGCAGGTCTTTGCATGTGATTCCTTGACAGAGCAGCCATGTTGCTGGATTAAAATTCCTGTACAGTTTAAGTGAGCCTAAATATAGAATCGGTGTAGGCTCTAGGGTTTGGCAAGATCAGGAGCCTAAGATAATTTAAAATACATGTAGATGAGACTCATGAGTTATGTATAGAAGTTGTAATAGAGTGCAGCTGTTAAGTGTTGATGAGTGGGACATTCGTAGGGTGGAGAGAGCAAGTAGTAGAACTTTGTTGAATCAGTCCATCCACCTCTTCCCAGGGGAGAAGGATTTTAGGAGTTTAATAAAATTATATTTAAGCAGTGAAGACTTAGGAGCACTATCTTCTGTTTAGGGCTTGCAAGGTGAGAGAAAAAAAATCAAGGATAGGGAGAGGAAATCCCTCAGAATGGATACCCAAAAAGAGAGAGTTGGAGGCTGAGAGAGAACAGACTTAATAAGAATTTTAGTTGTATCTCAGAGGTGGGAAGGTTTTGCAGTCATCATCAAAATTATTCTCATTATACAAACATAAATAATACTTCCACGCTTAATTCTGAAAGAGTAGTGTAAGCCTGCAGTATTCCTGACAGTCTGGTATTCTTGTATTTGGAACCTGGAATTAGAACTGAGCTGGGGAATCTAGCTATACCTTCTAACCCACAAAGATCTTATAATTCATGGCTGTTTGGAGGTAGCTCCTGTTTTACTGGGTTCCCAATCCTCAGCAGACTTGGGGCTTCTCAAGTTTTCTATGCAAACCTCTGATGTGCTGCATGGAGAATCCTAGTCAATTAGGACCCGCCATCTCTTCACTTCAGACTTCACTGTAGAGCAACCGTCTCTGTTTATGTCTAGGTCCTATGACTTTTGCTGACTTCAGATTTTGGTTTAGGCCAATTGCCTCTGAAAACACTACTAGAAGGGACACAGTCAGGAAGATGAACAATCTTTCTGAAGTGCTTCTGGGTTGGGGATTTTTCAGTGTTAAAAGTGGGAAAGTCCCAGGCAAACCTAGACAAGTTAGTCATGTTAGGAAAGGGAGAAAGAGGAAATGCAGGATTCCAAATGCAGTGTGGAATATTTATACAAAAACCAGCCCCTTTACACAGAAAAGATTAACCTACTCTTAGCATATTTCCTATGACCTTAAAAGAAACCCCGGCTCTTTGTTTGCCTTGAGAAGTATGTGTCTTAAAACCCTGTAATAAATCCTTTTGTGCTTAAACTAGCTTGAGCAGACTTTCTTGCCGTCAACTGAACTCTACCTGACTCAGAACCACATGTTCTATTTACACTGAGGAGATTTCTCTAATGAGCTAAAAATCATTTTAAGAGAACTTGCATCTGGGAGTTCTGTGGACTGTTTCTCTTTAGGTCAGCCATTTTCTTCCTTTCTTTTGATAGCAATAGCCAGCCTGATTTTCTGTTGGGGCAGCAACATATCCCCAGTCTTAGTCTGGGGAGGGATGCTTTTATACACAGGTCCAAATGATAAATCATTTGTCCTTTCAAGCCGGTGTGATGGTTCAGACACTTGCTCATGACCTAACAGGGCTAATGAGGTTTACTCTTTGGAAATTTCACTTCAGCTACTAAGAAGGAATGTTTGTTTTTTGCTCTAGAACTATGAAAGGGATAATTTAAATTTATGTGCTAGTGGGCACAAAATAGTTTGAGAAGAAGTCAGTTTGGGGTCTGGTCATGTCAGAAGTGGCTTTGTAGTTATACATAGCAGTATTACTTGCTGTTTGCTTAAGTGAAACTCAAGTTGTATTTCCGTTGTTACAGAATTAAAGTGTATGGAGGGGTTTAATGTCATAAAATGGAACTCAAGCCACATATGGTGGTACACTGCAGTAAGCCCAGCACTTAGGAGACTGAAGCAAAAGGATTATGAGTTCAAGACCAGCCTGAATTATAGAGCAAGACTCTAAGAAGTAAATTTAGAAATGCAAAAACTTAGGGTCTAATTATCATAAAATGGTTCACTTAATTAAATCTGTCTCTTAATATACGATGCAGTTTTCAGTAATTGATTGGCATATGCATATTTAGAACACCTATAGTATTTAAATGAGAAGTTTTTTAGCTGCTTCTTCTAGCTTGGCACTATCATTTACTGTGTTGATGCTTCAGGAAAGTTGCTTAACCCTGTGTGTCATATTTCTCATTTGGTAACTGCAGATAATAATGGTAATTAATTACCTCATGTAGTTTCTGTGTACAGAGTGTCCAAATAGCTATGATAGCCATCTTATATTTTAAAGCAACGAAGTCTTGTTAATAGTCTCTTGTATCTCACTCTGAATTATCTTAATGTAATAGGGTTTAGAAAGTTTAAGAACTTTTAGCATCACAAGTATGTAAACAAATATATAAAACACTTGAATATGAAAAATATTTTAAGTAGTTACATTAATATAGGGGTGAGGCTAAGCAGTTCTAATGCTCAATAAACACTTATGAATTGTCTAGGTCATGTTAATTTTTGTTCATTTTAGCTTTTTGTATTGCTTCTCAAAAAGGCAACATTTACAACCATCAGCTATAGATTAATAATTTAGTGTATATATATTAAATCATTATTATATATATATATGCATAAATATACACACACATATATATACACACAAATAGAAGTATGTTGTGGAGTATGTTTTAAAGAACATCTTTGTTAGAGTAAATACTGTAATTGATAATAAATAACCCCAGTAACAGCATGGTTCTCCACTGCCTTTTCTCTCAAAAAGGAAACAAAAGATTAGAATTGAGTCATATATCCAGTGTGAAATATAGGGTATTTCAATTAAGATTCAAGTTGACTTTTTAAAGTGTTGTTCAAGTCAAATGCTACCCAATGTCAATTGCTTCCAGCTGCTGAGTGAGTTTGTAGAGTTATAGGGCATTGTAACAACACTGTCTGCAACACTTCTTAATTTTGGTTTTAGAACCCAGAAGATAAATCACAAACTGAATCATGGTCTATGAAATAAATAAACAGCAAATGAAAAATAAAAGTAAATGAATAACCTTTTCTCTCCTTTGCCAAGATGCATTCAGAAAACTGCTAAAATGTGCATGCAAATTTCTCAGGCAATACACCAGTTCATTTCAATGTCAACTTTACATTTTACTGTTGCTTTGAGTAGAGTTTGCACTATTTAGTACAAATGTTGAATTATTTTTATTTTTAATCCATAGATTTTTTGAAATGCTTTTGAAACCCATGAAACTCCAGTATGGTACAATTAGGACTAATGTCATTTTAATACAGTCTCACCCAGTCGCATCCACAATACGTGAGGAGGAAAACAGAAGCCCCTTTCAGCCAAGCACAGCTTACACTGCCTGACTTTCTCTTGTGTCTAAAAGAAAACTAAATGGAATTTTTGAAACAAGTGTTCACCTATAAAAATTTGTTCCAGAATCCACTGGTCTCAGGTTGAATTGAAAAAAAAAAAAAAAAAAAAGCCTCGTTGCTGGCCAAGGGTTTACTCAGCATTTTTCATTTCTGTTTGTAATTCCTGTCATCTTTGTTTCTTATGCTTTGGCTAAAAAGGGCGACTTGTATTTATTGGAACTGGGTTTCAATAAACATTATGCATTATGGTGAACCAGAGAGTGATTTATTGATAATTTGTCACTTATATTTATGAAATTGCAGACCCCAGAGCTCCAGAGCTGGTAAATCATATTCTACAGCCCCAATGTGTTGGAGGCTACCCACTCTGCTCCATTACTGCGGAAAGCAACCCCTTCATGCTGGTTCCCTGTGCAACTCAGGCCCCAGTAATCACACAGTTGCTAATACAAAACAAGAATAAAGAACAACTGTTGTTGATTTAGTTTTTTTCCCCCAATATGTTTTTAATTTAATTCTCAAGTTGCAGAAATAATAAACTGATAAAATATAATTAGAAGTGAGATTACAACGTAATGAGGCCAGGGAACGGGCAAGAATGTAAAGGGAACAGTGGATTGTGTGGAATTCCTTTTGCAAAAGTTTGTTTATTATGATACAGCTGTCTAGAGTTTTCACACAGTTTCCAGATGCAGGCAGCTGTTGGTCCTTTGCTATTAAAGAAACAACGGTTCAGAGTTCATGTTGGCCCACTTGTTCTATATTAGAGATGTTTAAGATGACACTTGACTGAGTGGTGGCCTCCAGTCACAGGCAAGGTTGTCAAGATGGACATTGTATTCCTTTGCCTCTTGCCTTTCACTTATCTCTGCTGCCAACCACTCTAGCAGCAAGCTGCCCCACTGCTCCTAACACGTTTATCTCCTGTGGTGATGTCAGCAGAACTCAGCAAACCTAATATTCATGCTCAAGCAGGTTTGCTGGTGCTCTTTGCTTATAAGAATAGGCTCCATATCAGCCTGGCAGCTGCTTCCTCTAGATATGGAGACAGGACTTTGTGTTTCAAGTTCCTCCCGACAGGACTTGGACGTTGAACAAAGCACCTGCCTACTGTACTTCCATCCTCTCTTCTTTTCCAGAAGACCATATCTCAGTGTGTTCCTTTCCTGCAGAAGTGACACATCTTTTTCCATTTAGCCAACTCATTCAGATATAAAATGTTTATACCAGCAAAATAATGCACCTTTTTCTTTTTATATAAAAAAATATGGGAAAAGTCAGCTTTAGAAACAGAGACAAAAGAATATTATTTAGAGAGAAGGCTTGGGGTCTTAGGTTTAAGAAGTTAAGCAGTTGGAAAATGTATACATGTTCCATGTAGACTTTTGTAAGCCATTCAGACTGTGAATGTAAAATCACCAAGTCTATTAATCAAGATTATTAGAAGCTTATTCAATCAAAGGTATCACATTATACTGATATACTAAATTTATCCCCAGTGGAAGGGCACTTGTCTCATATACACAAGAACCAAAATTCAAACTCTAGTTAAATACCTAACAATGCCCCACCCCCACCTCTAACAATGTAGAACTTTCTCACAACATAAATTTAATATAGTTTCTATATTTCTTTCTTTATTTAGGAGTGACACACATCAAAATTGTTCCTAAGTATGTCTTGCTTTTATTTTTATGCATGACATCATAGCAATTTTAGTGGCCTTTCTTGATTAACAGTTTTGCTATACATAATTTTATGTAACTTTTCAATTTTGAATAGTGGAGTTCCATTCCACTATTGGAAATTAAAAAAAAATCATTAGAATCACAATGCTAAATAGTTTGGCTGATCCACAATTACAAGGCAGAAAGACAGCTAACTGGAAATGATGTGGGCTTTTGTAATCTCTAAGTCCACCCCTAGGGACACACCTCTTCTCACAAGGCCACACCTTCTAAACCTTCCCAAGCAGTTTCACCAACTAGGAACTCAATATTGAAGCATGTGAGTCTTATGGGGACCATTCTCATCCAAACCACCAAAGGGCATAAGATTTGCTTAGGGCACAGCTTAACAAATACTAAGACCCATAGCCAGACATTATGCAAAGAGTAGAGACCTTGGAACCCTCAGTCCTAAAAGGGATACCTCCACTGAATGTCTTCCCTCAGGTATCAGGGAACTCTGAGGAAGAGGATGCAGAAAAAAGTGTAAGAGCCAGAGGGGATGGAGGGCACTAAGGAATAAGAGCTCTCTTAAGCAACAGAATCCATGCACATATGATCTGGAACTGAGACTGTGGCAACATGAACAGGACCTGCATGGGTCTGCATCAGATGAGGTCCTAGAGATGAAAGGAGAAGAGGAAAAATGCTCCCATTCCTAAGCCAGAAGCAATATTCAATAATAAACGCTGGCAAATGAAAATTAGTTTTCTCCAAGGGAGTTCACTGGGAATACAAACTATTGGTAATGGTAGTCTACCTGCCTAGCAATAGATGGCCATCAGAAAATGAACTCATGGCATCACTGGAGGGTTCTTGTTTCAAAATGTGCTCCTGTTAAAAACTCTTATATTTATTCTTACAAACACACACACATAACACATATAAAATACACATATATAGCACATATTAAACACACACACACACACACACACACACACACACACACACACACACACACACACACACATTTACCATACACGTATTTTGCAAATATATTATGACTTCTAGTTTTTATGGAATTTCTGAGTGTATGAATGAGTGTATCTCTGAGTCTATATCTGTTTCATGTGCCTTCCCTTGGGCCTTTGCTTGGTCCAGTTCTGACCTGTTAATTTCTGTTTTATTATATTATAGTATTGTTCCTTAGAAGCATGTTTGTTTTAAATGAAAGGTGGAAAAGGAGTGGATCTAATAGGAGCGGAAGTGGGGAGGAACTGGGGACTGAAATCGGGTTGTATTATGCAAGAATAAAATCTATTTTCAATAAAAGGTAAAAGTATAGAAAAATAATGAAAGTTTTATTGTTTTTCTAATTTAATTGCTTTCATTATGAGTTAACAACGGTA
The DNA here is from genome assembly GCF_000001635.26 of Mus musculus. Taxonomy (NCBI): domain Eukaryota; kingdom Metazoa; phylum Chordata; class Mammalia; order Rodentia; family Muridae; genus Mus; species Mus musculus. Next base: position 57,108,859 of record NC_000074.6, on the reverse strand, counting down.
ACAACAAACACTTATTGTGCCTGTTTGACCCAAAAGCAACAGACTAGGCACTACATAGTTAAGACTTCTCATAGTCTTTCATGTAGGTATCATTATTTTTTTAAGAGAAGACTTATTTTTATTTGTGTGTGCATATGTATATGTCATATGTGAGCAACTGCTTTTAGAGGCCAGAAAAGAGTGCTAAATCTCCTAGAGCTGAAGTTGCAGTCAGTTACGAGCCACCTGACACAGGTGCTAGGACTCGAACTCACGTCTTCTGGAAAAGCTGCAAATCTAGCTGCTAAGCCATCTCTCCAGCCCATGTGTATAGGTACTGTTATTATTTACAATTTACCCATGGCAAAACCATCAGGAAGAGGTTAAAATAAAACAAAAATCAACAAACAAAAAAAAAGTCATGTGGTTATAAGATCCTTAGTCAATGGCTTTAAAGAAATCATAAATAAAGTTAGACTATTTAGTTAGATGACCCATTAGAAAGGAATGGGTCTTTCCAGGAAGAATGAGCAAATACTATGAAAGGTGAAAGGGACAATGCAAGAAGTCCAGATGTTCAGATCATTCCCAACCAGCAACTGTCAAATAAACCAAGCAACATAAGGCAGATACTGACTACAGGACTTAAGTTAAAGCAGCCACAGTGAACAGACTATAACAAAATTAATAAACACGGAAGAGGATCCTGACTCCCGGTTAAGAACCTAGCCGTGGCTGATACCTTGAGTTAAGTGGTGGAAGGCTCTGAACCCATAAGCCTATCATGGCCTCCTGCAAGGATATGCGCTACTAATCTAACACATAGAGAAAATATTTAGCTTATATAATTTTTAGTGTGGCAATTGAAAGTGAGCATGATTATTAACTTGGAAAGGGTTATCTTTTAAGTCTGATTGGCTCTTTAACCATTGCATCTCCTGACATTCAAAACACTCTGATTGTACTTCATACTCATTCTTTGTGCAGTCATTCTAAATCTTCTGTGACTAAGGTTCAAGGTCAAAGTTAGGCAAATTATGACTCAAAGTCTATTTGTTAGTCTTTGTGTTTGTGCTAGGATGCTAGAAAGGCATGTGTAGGCATCAGGACTTAGCTGGTCTAGGCTTATATGTTGAGGAAGAACAGGACTGGAAAATTTGTGGATATTCTCATATTTGGTGTCAACGCTATGAAATTAATACCAAGTGTTAACATCTTACCCTTAGGCTGATATGCTGGTAAGAATTTTATGCATGTGGTAACAATATAAACATCATTTTGGTTTTTCATTTGCAAACATGTTGGCATGTTAAGTGATGTGGATTTTTTTTTTCTGGTAAAATTTGTTGCCTTGTTTTCCTATAGAAAATATGTGATTCACCAGACTCAATTTCACCTCTTTTCAACTAAAGATTCCATGAAAGAAACAAGAAAGAATTGGAATAAAAGCAAGAAAGTTTAGAATACAAATTGTGGGGAGTTACAGTATAAAATCTAGCACAAATTCAGGGGCTGTAAGGGAAATGGACCTTTTCTTTGTCCAACTAGTGGGATCAAGGCAAGTTCTTTGTGCAACAATAAGGGCATTGGAGTAGGTAAAGCTGTGTTGTCATAGTGTCTGGAAGGAGAAATCAGAGTCATATGCAGTTTTCTTTACATCCCACTGACCTAATACGACAAGCACCACAAATCTAAGAGCATTGAACAAATTATTTGGAGAGTGGACTGTGTTCTTTGTCAATCAGGAACCAGAAACCAAATGAGCATGAAATATTCTACAATGTCTCAGTGTGTACAGATAAGGTAGAAGAACTGGACACTCTGTACTTTTTCCCTTGCCACCAGCTATGCTCTGGTGTTCTGGAAGCTCTTAGGCCACAGATGTGATTCTCAAGATTGGCTGTCAGGCAAAGATCTTAAAATAATTGCATCAACGCTCATATGTAGATATACAGTTCTCTTCAATGAATAGTACAGGAACAAATAGAAATGTCTTATATCATAGCAATAAAGAAAAGTGGGGAGGCAGGGAAGATAGTTCACTTGATCAAGTGTATACTGCACAAGGGCAAAGACCCAAGGTCTGTCTACGGAAGCCATGTAACAAAGCCCGGCCGTTGTGGCACATATCCCAGTGCTGGACAGGCAGAGACAGGCAGATCTCTGAAGTTAGCTGGCTAGCCAGCTTAGCATACTTAGTAAGCTTCAGGCCAAAAGGAGACCCTACCTCAAAATGAAGATAGATATATCCTGAGGAATGACACCAAAGGTTATTCTTTCACTTATAAACAAAATGCACACACATACATATACACATAGAAATAAGTAAAGTGTGTGTGTGTGTGTGTTTGTGTGTGTGTGTGTGTGTGTGTTTGTGTGTGTGAGAGAGACAGAGAGAGAGAGATGGGGGGAGAGAGAGAGAGAGAGAGAGAGAGAGAGAGAGAGAGAGGGAGAGGGAGAGGGAGAGGGAGAGAGGGAGAGGGAGACAGGGAGAGGGAGGGAGAGAGAGAGAGAGGGAGGGAGAGAGAGAGAGAATATATATATAGATTTGTTGCTGTAAAGGTCTTATTTCATCACTAAAGCAAACTGTGCCATTATATTGATAACCATCACTACCATGTGGCAAGCTGGTATCCATAGGGATCATGACTTGTCCAATGTTAGGTAATGAATTACTGTTCCCTACTGTCTTGCTAGTCTTTCATTTGATCTTTGTTTAACATGTATTAGAATAACATTAACTTCTAATACCAGAAAACTGAAAGCACATTCTGTCTCTCTTTTCTGTACTTCTGTCCTATTATATCATGAACCTGCAGAGAAGGAGGATCTCAGTGTGGGGTGGGTTTAATGAGTCATGGAAAGCAAAACATTGTTGGATCTTAATAAAAGTTTGTATTTAAAAAGATGAGGGAATTGGTGGAATTGCAAGCTTGTATAACCACTCTGGAAATCAGTCTGGCGGTTCCTCAGAAAATTGGACATAGTACTACCAGAGGATCTAGCAACACCTCTCCTGGGCATATATCCAGAAGATGTCCCAACCGGTAAGAAGGACACATGCTCCACTATGTTCATAGCAGCCTTATTTATAATAGCCAGAAGCTGGAAAGAACCCAGATGCCCCTCAACAGAGGAATGGATACAGAAAATGTGGTACATTTACACAATGGAATACTACTCAGCTATTAAAAAAATGAATTCATGAAATTCCTAGGCAAATGGATGGACCTGAAGGGCATCATCCTAAGTGAGGTAACCCAATCACAAAGGAACTCGCACAATATGTACTCACTGATAAATGGATATTAGCCCAGAAACTTAGGATACCCAAGATATAAGATACAATTTGCTAAATGCATGAAACTCAAGAAGAACGAAGACCAAAGTGTGGACACTTTGCCCCTTCTTAGAATTGGGAACAAAACACCCATGGAAGGAGTTATAGAGACAAAATTTGGAGCTGTGACGAAAGGATGAACCATCTAAAGACTGCCATATCCAGGGATCCATCCCATAATCAGCTTCCAAACGCTGACACCATTGCATACACTAGCAAGATTTTGCTGAAAGGACCCAGATATAGCTGTCTCTTGTGAGACTATGCCGGGCCCTAGCAAACACAGAAGTGGATGCTCACAGTCAGTTATTGAATGGATCCCAGGGCCCCCAATGGAGGAGCTAGAGAAAGCACCCAAGGAGCTAAAGGGATCTGCAACCCTATAGGTGGAACAACAATATGAACTAACCAGTACCCCGGAGCTCTTGTCTCTAGCTGCATATGTTTCAAAAGATGGCCTAGTCGGCCATCACTGCAAAGAGTGGCCCATTGGGAGCAGCGGTCGCCATCTTGGTCCGGGACCCGCCGAACTTAGGAAATTAGTCTGAACAGGTGAGAGGGTGCGCCAGAGAACCTGACAGCTTCTGGAACAGGCAGAAGCACAGAGGCGCTGAGGCAGCACCCTGTGTGGGCCGGGGACAGCGGGCCACCTTCCGGACCAGAGGACAGGTGCCCGCCCGGCTGGGGAGGCGACCTAAGCCACAGCAGCAGCGGTCGCCATCTTGGTCCGGGACCCGCCGAACTTAGGGAATTAGTCTGAACAGGTGAGAGGGTGCGCCAGAGAACCTGACAGCTTCTGGAACAGGCGGAAGCACAGAGGCGCTGAGGCAGCACCCTTTGTGGGCCGGGGACAGCCAGCCACCGTCCGGACCGGAGGACAGGTGCCCGTCCGGCTGGGGAGGCGGCCTAAGCCACAGCAGCAGCGGTCGCCATCTTGGTCCGAGACCCGCCGAACTTAGGAAATTAGTCTGAACAGGTGAGAGGGTGCGCCAGAAAACCTGACAGCTTCTGGAACAGGCAGAAGCACAGAGGCGCTGAGGCAGCACCCTGTGTGGGCCAGGGACAGCCGGCCACCTTCCGGACCGGAGGACAGGTGCCCACCCGGCAGGGGAGGCGGCCTAAGCCACAGCAGCAGCGGTCGCCATCTTGGTCCCGGGACTCCAAGGAACTTAGGAATTTAGTCTGCTTAGGTGAGAGTCTGTACCACCTGGGAACTGCCAAAGCAACACAGTGTCTGAGAAAGGTCCTGTTTTGGGCCTTCTTCTTCGGCCAGGAGGAGGTCCAAATACAAGATATCTGCGCACCTTCCCTGTAAGAGAGCTTGCCAGCAGAGAGTGCTCTGAGCACTGAAACTCAGAGGAGAGAATCTGTCTCCCAGGTCTGCTGATAGACGGTAACAGAATCACCAGAAGAACAATCTCTAAACAGAGTCAACTATAACTACTAACTCCAGAGATTACCAGATGGCGAAAGGTAAACGGAGGAATCTTACTAACAGGAACCAAGACCACTCACCATCACCAGAACCCAGCACACCCACTTCGCCCAGTCCAGGGAACCCCAACACACCTGAGAACCTAGACCTAGATTTAAAAGCATATCTCATGATGATGGTAGAGGACATCAAGAAGGACTTTAATAAATCACTTAAAGAAATACAGGAGAACACTGCTAAAGAGTTACAAGTCCTTAAAGAAAAACAGGAAAACACAATCAAACAGGTAGAAGTCCTTACAGAAAAAGAGGAAAAAACATACAAACAGGTGATGGAAATGAACAAAACCATACTAGACCTAAAAAGGGAAGTAGACACAATAAAGAAAACTCAAAGCGAGGCAACACTAGAGATAGAAACCCTAGGAAAGAAATCTGGAACCATAGATTTGAGCATCAGCAACAGAATACAAGAGATGGAAGAGAGAATCTCAGGTGCAGAAGATTCCATAGAGAACATCGGCACAACAATCAAAGAAAATGGAAAATGCAAAAAGATCCTAACTCAAAATATCCAGGAAATCCAGGACACAATAAGAAGACCAAACCTACGGATAATAGGAGTGGATGAGAATGAAGATTTTCAACTCAAAGGTCCAGCAAACATCTTCAACAAAATTATTGAAGAAAACTTCCCAAATCTAAAGAATGAGATGCATATGAACATACAAGAAGCCTACAGAACTCCAAATAGACTGGACCAGAAAAGAAATTCCTCCCGACACATAATAATCAGAACATCAAATGCACTAAATAAAGATAGAATACTAAAAGCAGTAAGGGAAAAAGGTCAAGTAACATATAAAGGCAAGCCTATCAGAATTACACCAGATTTTTCACCAGAGACTATGAAAGCCAGAAGAGCCTGGACAGATGTTATACAGACACTAAGAGAACACAAACTGCAGCCCAGGCTACTATACCCAGCCAAACTCTCAATTATCATAGAGGGAGAAACCAAAGTATTCCACGACAAAACCAAATTCACGCATTATCTCTCCACGAATCCAGCCCTTCAAAGGATAATAACAGAAAAAAACCAATACAAGAACGGGAACAACGCCCTAGAAAAAACAAGAAGGTAATCCCTCAACAAACCTAAAAGAAGACAGCCACAAGAACAGAATGCCACCTTTAACAACTAAAATAACAGGAAGCAACAATTACTTTTCCTTAATATCTCTTAACATCAATGGTCTCAACTCGCCAATAAAAAGACATAGACTAACAAACTGGCTACACAAACAAGACCCAACATTTTGCTGCTTACAGGAAACTCATCTCAGAGAAAAAGATAGACACTACCTCAGAATGAAAGGCTGGAAAACAATTTTCCAAGCAAATGGTATGAAGAAACAAGCAGGAGTAGCCATCCTAATATCTGATAAGATTGACTTCCAACCCAAAGTCATCAAAAAAGACAAGGAGGGACACTTCATTCTCATCAAAGGTAAAATCCTCCAAGAGGAACTCTCAATTCTGAATATCTATGCTCCAAATACAAGAGCAGCCACATTCACTAAAGAAACTTTAGTAAAGCTCAAAGCACACATTGCGCCTCACACAATAATAGTGGGAGACTTCAACACACCACTTTCACCAATGGACAGATCATGGAAACAGAAACTAAACAGGGACACACTGAAACTAACAGAAGTGATGAAACAAATGGATCTGACAGATATCTACAGAACATTTTACCCTAAAACAAAAGGATATACCTTCTTCTCAGCACCTCATGGTACCTTCTCCAAAATTGACCACATAATAGGTCACAAATCAGGCCTCAACAGATTCAAAAATATTGAAATTGTCCCATGTATCCTATCAGATCACCATGCACTAAGGCTGATCTTCAATAACAAAATAAATAACAGAAAGCCAACATTCACATGGAAACTGAACAACACTCTTCTCAATGATACCTTGGTCAAGGAAGGAATAAAGAAAGAAATTAAAGACTTTTTAGAGTTTAATGAAAATGAAGCCACAACGTACCCAAACCTTTGGGACACAATGAAAGCATTTCTAAGAGGGAAACTCATAGCTATGAGTGCCTTCAAGAAAAAACGGGAGAGAGCACATACTAGCAGCTTGACAACACATCTAAAAGCTCTAGAAAAAAAGGAAGCAAATTCACCCAAGAGGAGTAGACGGCAGGAAATAATCAAACTCAGGGGTGAAATCAACCAAGTGGAAACAAGAAGAACTATTCAAAGAATTAACCAAACGAGGAGTTGGTTCTTTGAGAAAATCAACAAGATAGATAAACCCTTAGCTAGACTCACTAAAGGGCACAGGGACAAAATCCTAATTAACAAAATCAGAAATGAAAAGGGAGACATAACAACAGATCCTGAAGAAATCCAAAACACCATCAGATCCTTCTACAAAAGGCTATACTCAACAAAACTGGAAAACCTGGACGAAATGGACAAATTTCTGGACAGATACCAGGTACCAAAGTTGAATCAGGATCAAGTTGACCTTCTAAACAGTCCCATATCCCCTAAAGAAATAGAAGCAGTTATTAATAGTCTCCCAGCCAAAAAAAGCCCAGGACCAGACGGGTTTAGTGCAGAGTTCTATCAGACCTTCAAAGAAGATCTAACTCCAGTTCTGCACAAACTTTTTCACAAGATAGAAGTAGAAGGTATTCTACCCAACTCATTTTATGAAGCCACTATTACTCTGATACCTAAACCACAGAAAGATCCAACAAAGATAGAGAACTTCAGACCAATTTCTCTTATGAACATCGATGCAAAAATCCTTAATAAAATTCTCGCTAACCGAATCCAAGAACACATTAAAGCAATCATCCATCCTGACCAAGTAGGTTTTATTCCAGGGATGCAGGGATGGTTTAATATACGAAAATCCATCAATGTAATCCATTATATAAACAAACTCAAAGACAAAAACCACATGATCATCTCGTTAGATGCAGAAAAAGCATTTGACAAGATCCAACACCCATTCATGATAAAAGTTCTGGAAAGATCAGGAATTCAAGGCCAATACCTAAACATGATAAAAGCAATCTACAGCAAACCAGTAGCCAACATCAAAGTAAATGGAGAGAAGCTGGAAGCAATCCCACTAAAATCAGGGACTAGACAAGGCTGCCCACTTTCTCCCTACCTTTTCAACATAGTACTTGAAGTATTAGCCAGAGCAATTCGACAACAAAAGGAGATCAAGGGGATACAAATTGGAAAAGAGGAAGTCAAAATATCACTTTTTGCAGATGATATGATAGTATATATAAGTGACCCTAAAAATTCCAACAGAGAACTCCTAAACCTGATAAACAGCTTCGGTGAAGTAGCTGGATATAAAATTAACTCAAACAAGTCAATGGCCTTTCTCTACACAAAGAATAAACAGGCTGAGAAAGAAATTAGGGAAACAACACCCTTCTCAATAGCCACAAATAATATAAAATATCTCGGCGTGACTCTAACGAAGGAAGTGAAAGATCTGTATGATAAAAACTTCAAGTCCCTGAAGAAAGAAATTAAAGAAGATCTCAGAAGATGGAAAGATCTCCCATGCTCATGGATTGGCAGGACCAACATTGTAAAAATGACTATCTTGCCAAAAGCAATCTACAGATTCAATGCAATCCCCATTAAAATTCCAACTCAATTCTTCAACGAATTAGAAGGAGCAATTTGCAAATTCATCTGGAATAACAAAAAACCGAGGATAGCAAAAACTCTTCTCAAGGATAAAAGAACCTCTGGTGGAATCACCATGCCTGACCTAAAGCTTTACTACAGAGCAATTGTGATAAAAACTGCATGGTACTGGTATAGAGACAGACAAGTGGACCAATGGAATAGAATTGAAGACCCAGAAATGAACCCACACACCTATGGTCACTTGATCTTCGACAAGGGAGCCAAAACCATCCAGTGGAAGAAAGACAGCATTTTCAACAATTGGTGCTGGCACAACTGGTTGTTATCATGTAGAAGAATGCGAATCAATCCATACTTATCTCCTTGTACTAAGGTCAAATCTAAGTGGATCAAGGAACTTCACATAAAACCAGAGACACTGAAACTTATAGAGGAGAAAGTGGGGAAAAGCCTTGAAGATATGGGCACAGGGGAAAAATTCCTGAACAGAACAGCAATGGCTTGTGCTGTAAGATCGAGAATTGACAAATGGGACCTAATGAAACTCCAAAGTTTCTGCAAGGCAAAAGACACTGTCTATAAGACAAAAAGACCACCAACAGACTGGGAAAGGATCTTTACCTATCCTAAATCAGATAGGGGACTAATATCCAACATATATAAAGAACTCAAGAAGGTGGACTCCAGAAAATCAAATAACCCCCTTAAAAAATGGGGCTCAGAACTGAACAAAGAATTCTCACCTGAGGAATACCGAATGGCAGAGAAGCACCTGAAAAAATGTTCAACATCCTTAATCATCAGGGAAATGCAAATCAAAACAACCCTGAGATTCCACCTCACACCAGTGAGAATGGCTAAGATCAAAAATTCAGGTGACAGCAGATGCTGGCGAGGATGTGGAGAAAGAGGAACACTCCTCCATTGTTGGTGGGATTGCAGGCTTGTACAACCACTCTGGAAATCAGTCTGGCGGTTCCTCAGAAAATTGGACATAGTACTACCGGAGGATCCAGCAATACCTCTCCTGGGCATATATCCAGAAGAAGCCCCAACTGGTAAGAAGGACACATGCTCCACTATGTTCATAGCAGCCTTATTTATAATAGCCAGAAACTGGAAAGAACCCAGATGCCCCTCAACAGAGGAATGGATACAGAAAATGTGGTACATCTACACAATGGAGTACTACTCAGCTATTAAAAAGAATGAATTTATGAAATTCCTAGCCAAATGGATGGACCTGGAGAGCATCATCCTGAGTGAGGTAACACAATCACAAAGGAACTCACACAATATGTACTCACTGATAAGTGGATACTAGCCCAAAACCTAGGATACCCACGATATAAGATACAATTTCCTAAACACATGAAACTCAAGAAAAATGAAGACTGAAGTGTGGACACTATGCCCCTCCTTAGAAGTGGGAACAAAACACCCATGGAAGGAGTTACAGAAACAAAGTTTGGAGCTGAGATGAAAGGATGGACCATGTAGAGACTGCCATATCCAGGGATCCACCCCATAATCAGCATCCAAACGCTGACACCATTGCATATACTAGCAAGATTTTATCGAAAGGACCCAGATGTAGCTGTCTCTTGTGAGACTATGCCGGGGCCTAGCAAACACAGAAGTGGATGCTCACAGTCAGCTAATGGATGGATCACAGGGCTCCCAATGGAGGAGCTAGAGAAAGTATCCAAGGAGCTAAAGGGATCTTCAACCCTATAGGTGGAACAACATTATGAACTAACCAGTACCCCTGAGCTCTTGACTCTAGCTGCATATGTATCAAAAGATGGCCTAGTCGGCCATCACTGGAAAGAGAGGCCCATTGGACACGCAGACTTTGTGTGCCCCTTTACAGGGGAACGCCAGGGCCAAAGGGGGGGAGTGGGTGGGTAGGGGAGTGGGGGTGTGTGGGTAAGGGGGACTTTTGGTATAGCATTGGAAATGTAAATGAGCTAAATACCTAATAAAAAATGGAAAAAAAAAAAAAAAAAGAGTGGCCCATTGGACTTGCAAACTTTATATGCCCCAGTACAGGGGAACGCCAGGGCCAAAAAGTGGGAGTGGGTGGGTAGGGAAGTGGGGGGTGGGTGGGTATGGAGGACTTTTGGGATAGCATTGGAAATGTAAATGAGGAAAATACCTAATTAAAATGTTTTTCCTTGTTAAAAAAAAAAAGATGAGGGAAAAGAAAAAAAAAGAATTCTTTTTTTAATTTTTTATTTTAATTTTTGTTTCTTTTTTCACTTTTTATGAGACATTTTCTTCATTTACATTTAAAATGTTATGCTGAAAGACCCCTATACCCTCCCCCCGCCCTGCTCCCCAACTCACCCATTCCTGCATCCTGGCCCTGCCATTTTCCTGTACTGGGGCATATGATCTTTGAAAGACCAAATGCCTCTCCTTCCATTGATGGCTGACTAGGCCATCCTCTGCTACATATGCAACTAGAGATACAGTTCTGGGGTACTTGTTAGTTCATATTGTTGATCCTCCTATAGGGTTGCCAACCCCTTTAGCTCCTTGGTTACTTTCTCTAGCTCCTTTTTTAGGGGCTCTGTGTTCTACCCAATAGATGACTGTGAGCATCCACTTCTGTATTTGCCGGGCACTGGCATAGCCTCACAAGAGATAGCTATATCAGGGTACTGTCAGCAGACACAGAAGTAGCTCCAAGTGGCTCTTTAGCATGGTTGACTGATGATCAAGGAAGCTCTGTGAGCACCAGGTACTGTGAATCCTTGTGGGTCCTAAAGGTGAATGAAACACACAAGTCAGAGGAACACCCAATTAGTGGTTAAAAAGGACTGTATTAGAGATGATGTGAAGATATAGAATCTATTCTTGCCAGTGAGGGGCAGGATACATATTTTCCTACCTAAAGTTCAAGATTTTATCTTTACTTATTTTTGTTTCCCTTAAACTAGAAAGTAAGTTTTCTGAGATTAGTCCATTCTTTAGTCCCAGGACCTTGTGCACGATAGGTACAATAAATATTTGTCAAGTGAGTAGATGAATGTATATATCTAGTGGTATGTATGTATTTACCAATAAAGATCAAATTAGGCACATCATAGAAAGAATTTAATTTACAAATGTTGGGAAAAGAGAAGGAAAACTTTCTTCTAGAGTGTCAAATTTGGCGAGATGCAAAAATATAGCAAGTTGTCAGTGTTTGTCTATTGGACTCAATATTCAAACTATCAGAGATCTATCCTTTCCTGCACTGGGATGTATAAACTCCATTCTTCTTAAATGGCTCTACCCATCTCTATGTGAAATGCTATGGTCAAGGGTACCAGAGTGACATCATATATCACGAGGGGAGATGAAGGGATTTAGAAAATTTTCTTTCTTCTCTTTAGAAGACTTGGTTTAATTTGACTTTCACCTTCATAGAATGTGTTTTGTTTTTAATACCATTTAACCTAGCAGAAATCTGTCTGGCTCAAGAGTAACGGACAAGAAGTTAGAGACATAAAGCCTTGAGCAGCACTGTTAAATGATATATGTCCAAGGTCTTGATTCTAATAAAGAATCTGTGAACTCTGAGAAGTCTCTGGAAGGATCTTGAAGAAAGATGGTTGAAATATGTTTGTCTTTAGTTGAAAAGCCAATCCATAAAACCATAAGAGATCCTAAAATCTTAAGCGTTTCATGACCAGCTAGGAACAGACGTTCCTGCGTCCTCTCCTCAGAGCCTGGGATGTTAAAATACCATCAAGGTCCTTGAGTAAACTGATATTTTCACCTCATAAAAATACCTTTGCATGTTCACCTGAGAAGGAAAAAGTGACATTTTTTCCTGGTGGCTCTCATGAAGAATCCCAGTACCCCTTTCAAACGGAAGAAATGGCAAAAATCTTCATTTCCAGATGCTTGGGGGTGGAAGGGAGGAAATTAGCCTTGATTCCTACAACAGTGCTTTTTTTTTTTTTCCCAAAAAAGTATAAAATTCTATGTACAACCATGTGTACAGATAGACATAAATGCCCACATTCTTTAATAACTCTTAATCCTCCCTCCCCCTTTCTCAGATTCCCACTCCTCTTTCAGATTATACAAATGCAAAAATTTCATCAGGAGGTCTGTGCTTTTGGACATCAGAAAACTCTCCTGAACTTCTTATGTGTCAGTTCTCGTTGACTCTTGAATATCATAAAAGATGTCCAGTTTTCTTCAGAGACTTGAAGTTCTATATGATGAACTAACCAGTACCCCGGAGCTCTTGACTCTAGCTGCATATGTATCAAAAGATGGCCTAGGCGGCCATCACTGGAAAGAGAGGCCCATTGGACACGCAAACTTTATATGCCCCAGTACAGGGGAACGCCAGGGCCAAAATTGGGAATGGGTGGGTAGGAACTGGGGGAGGGGAGGGTATGGGGGACTTTTGGGATAGCATTCTAAATGTAATTGAGGAAAATACATAATAATAAAAAATATTAAAAAAAAAAAGAAAATTTGACTAAGGGTTTGAATCATCCCTTTCCTTTTTGACCAAAAGGAGAAATACAAGTATCTGTGTGTTTTATCTACCCAGTTTTGAAGTCTTAATTCTTGAAAAAAAACCTCAAACAAAATAATAAAATGTGAGTAAATAAAAAAAAAAAGATGTCCAGTTTTAAAGTGTGTACATGGGACATGCCTATCTTGTATCCGCAAGAATCCGAAAAGCCTTTCCATTAGATCTGCTGAACTTTCTGTTACATCACAATCCATATTGGAACTCCCAATGCCAATGTTAGCCTTGCACACTTTAAGCACTTCTAGTCCTTCAGCTGTATTGTAGTGTCCGTTTCTTTTGCATTGCTCTTGACATCTCAGATGCTAAGTGCCCAACGACAGCCTGTGGAGGTTTCACCATAATCCACCTTTATCCATTAACAGACACTCAATCACTAAAGTACTTACTAGACTAAACATATATATCCAACCAAATCACACTTTACAATGCTAATCTGCCAATCAGACTCCAGCTATTAACAAGGAACTGCTTCAAGGGGATTTTGATGTTTGTGCTGTGAAGAGCCTGCTTACCTCCAACAAACCACTAAACCAAATTAACATAGCTGTATCCTCATAAAAGAAACCAGATATCCTGTTGTGAAAATAGAGAGAGTGGTGGGACAGGCCTCCTTTGATGGCTCACAGTGTGGCAGACAAGGCTTCAGACGTCAAATCTGGCTACCACCAAGTCATTACAAACCTCCATCGTCAGGCTTTGGATGACTTTAAAAGCAAAATAAAAATGTAGTGTTGGGTAACTCAGTAAGTCGTCAACTTACTCGGTTACTATTACAACTGCAATAAGTACTGTAATTGTTGGATAAGACTTCTTAATTCTAATTGCGCCTTCAACCAAGATCATGTTGTAAAAGTGCTTGCATTAGCCAAAACTCAAATCCAAGACACACAAATGTGGTAGTAATAATAATTCTTTTTATTGGCCTGGCAGAGAGGAAGAGAACAAAGCTTTAAAAACTTCAAAGTTCTGACCAGGAAAAAAAAATCCGAATTGGAGAAACTCATATACTCTTTGCCCTTTATTAGGCCGATATTTACTGAGTACCATCGCAACTAGTTACAGCATGGGCATGTTTTTCTTGTCGCCTCTGAGAAAGTTACCAATCTACACTGCTGGACTAATTTAAGATTTCTGTCACAAACTACACAACCCAGACCTGTATGTCTTCACTGTGAGTTCTTAAGCACTTCAGACTCATTGGTATTATACCCCCTTTAAATAGCAAGACTTTAAGGCAGCTTTGACACTTGGTAGAGTTGGTGGTAATTTTCTTCCCACTTAGCTAGCAACAGAAGGAAAGCAGAATTTACTCAGGGTTAAGCTACAGACAAAACATAAATAGCAATTCGTAAAATAATAGGCCATTATGTTGTGTATAAAAAAAAAGCCTGCTACTGTATCTCAGCTCCACACTTGTGGTACTAAAATGAAATATGACTTTCCAGTCTTTACTGTTTATCAAAAATAATGAGCACTTTCTTATTTTAGCAGACTTTATAGGCACTTCTGGGGAAAATATTATGTGCAGCTAGGGCAGGTTTATTTTGGAGGTCACTTTTCACTCTGAAATAATTTCCAAACTGAATAAACCACAGCATGTGTGTGCATTTTCCCAAGGATTAGCTAAGCATCAATGTCAAGCTAAGGTAGAAAGTTGTCATGCAACAAAATGACATAGTTTGCCAGAAACGTTTCAGGAGCATGGGTATATTCCTGCAGCAGGTATAATAAATTAAGCTTCTGGTTGTAGTTACATTTAAGCTTTATTTACTATTCCCATCTCTCATGGTAATAATGAGTTGGAAAAAAAGTCATAAGATGTAGCAGGGCATAAGATGAAGGCAGATTTTTCTTTTCTGGAAAGTGTATGTGAAACAGTCTTGGTGGCATACTTGCTTATAGAAGAAAATAAAACATACGAGTGGTGTGTACAACTACTGATATATAATTTTTCATAATTTGCATTAATAATAGCAACGTGCTTGTCAATGTATATTATTTATGTCAGTGCATACCAAATTATGATCTTGTAAAATTACCCACACTGTCTATAAACAAATTCCTGAAATTGAGGTGTTACAATGATAAAGACTATATTTCACAGGCAAGCAAGGGCAAGTGAAGGAAAATCATAGTAGATAACAATGTTGCAGAGTTTAAGCTTTGTTTTAAAACCAATTTTTAAACTATTTTTCCAATTGATCTGTTGTAGAGAACAAAATTTATAATTATATCCACACCCACACCCACCACCCATCCACCCCCACCCACCCCCACACACAATGCTGACCATTCTCTATTGCATGTTAGATTTTGAAATTGCATTTTCTAGCAATTGAGTGTATCATTAAGTGGACACCTGGATAACAATATAGTTAGTAAATAATACTCATTTATGTGGATGCTAGAGAGGAAATATACTTTACTTAGAAGTCTGCATGGTACAGAACTATAACATTTTATAAATTCTTTGTAAAGAGTAGATAAATATGATAACCAAAGGAAAGAAGAGAGACAGGCTGAGGAGGGTCGCAACACTGGATTGTAAACTATTGACAAAGTTTGTCATTCATTTCTTAAGAGTTCATTCTTAGGAATTGTTGAAGAAGGAGACCGCAATTGTTTGTTCACTGGATGGAAAGGAAGTCGAGCATGGATGCAGAGGGAAGCAGACACATGGGCTGTGGAGAGTGATTTCTCCTCTACCTTGGTTCTGTGTGAAGTATAAAAGCCACACAGAACCAAGTGAGTCAGTCAGGGCTCTGGTCCTTCCGAGCTGTGACTCTGAATTCAGACAAAAAGGTGCTGTGACTCTGAATTCAGACAAAAAAGTACATTAAAAAAAAAAGCTTTTAGTATATAAGCAAGGAACACTAGATTGACCTGAGAAGGCTGTGTATGTATATACACATGCACACCCACACACCCACACATTTAACAAAAGAAACAGAGAGCATAGTTTTGAGAGACAGCAACGGGACAATATGGAGAGATTGAAGGGAGGAAAGGAAGGGGAAAATGATGTAATGTTTAATTAAAGAAAAGGCTAAATTTAAAGTAAATCAGTTTGAAAATACAAAGTTTTTTCTTCTTTTCTGGTGTTTCTTTGTAGTATGGTAAACGAGGCTACTTGCCGCCAGCCTGGATTGACTTCACTCCCTAGCTGGTGTAGGAGTTTCTTCTGTCTCATCCTTGACATGGATCTAATGAGAAAATGATTTGCGATGGAGGAAGAATGTTCAGATGTAAGGCCTTGCTTCAGCATCTCACATTCCAGATAAATGGTACCTTAGAAGATGCTCAGGACCAAGATATATGTCAGCTGTGAAAATGGAGACCATTGTGGGTTTACATTTGGCTTCGTCTGTTGCACACATCTAAATACAGCATTATCAGCTGCCACAACCCTCCTTATACCCTGCAGGCAGAAGTAACTGTACTTAAAGTAATGCATTAAGCATTTCTTCGTTTTCCAAGGTTATCTGTCCCATCTGATACTCCCTCAAACCAGAATTCTAGCAGTTGCATCACCTGTTGATTCTAGTTCCTGGCTCGTAACAGTACAAAAATTAGTGTTTGACCTTACTTTTCAAAAGCTGAATGTAGATTTAAATAGTTGTCAAAGAATTTAAAGATTCAAAGAACAAGAGTGAGATGGTTATTTGTGACTTTCAGCTTGATGGGAGTTAGAAACAAATCTCTGGTCATGTTTGTAAGGGATTATAACGAGCAGGTCAACTCTGAATGCCTGATACTATGCCTTCTTTCCCACAAGAGAATGAATCTTCTTCAATTGGAAGCCATAGTAAAAACTCTGCCTTCCTCAAGTTGCTTCTTGCCAGCTATTTGCCACAGGAATAAAAAGTGTACCAACAGAATGTATTTCTCTACACTGGAGAGTTGGGGGAAAGGAAGAGAAGTGTTTCCAGCAGAGACCCAGGTAGATCTTGGGGTAGAGAGATGCCCTATCCCTTAGATGTAGTTAGATCCACAGGGATTTGGTAAAATGGAATCGACATTCATGGACTTTGAGCATAGGAAATTCATTGTAAGCAGTAGGACCCCAGAGGAAGGCAGAATGTGGAATGGGTTTGGTCAAAGCATATGTATGGCCACAGTCATGGCAAAGGATAGACTGACTAGCCTGGCTGTACATGGCGATGCTGGTATTGGGCTGGAGAGATCATTTAAACAGTAATGAGCTCCACATAAGCATCTGAGTAGACTGATGACTGGGAACCAATTAAAACAATGGACATTATATACAATGGCTTCCCTTAGGGAATAATTGATAACAAAGACCAGATGGCCTCCACTTGGCACTATGCACTCATGTAGTCTCTAACCCTGGAACACAATGACTGATTTGGTTTACAGGTAGAGTAAAGAAACAAAATCCAGGTTGGGTTGAATTATTGAAGGAAGCCTTCTGATTATTATACTGATTTGTCAACTCTGAGATATACAGTACAGCTTATTCCAACCACAGTTGACTGGTGTTTCTAAAACCATAGAAACAGTACATCTGTCTAAGCAAAGGAAAAATTCACTCCCACCGTTCCCCCAACCTTAGATACGCAAAAGCAAACACAGCACCCTGTGGATATTCTCAGTGACCTTCCCTTGTTCTTCCCACTCTGCTCCATACAGTCTGACCTGTAGATAGGTATTTCCCACTTACTCAGAGGACATTGGATAGCAATGGGCCTCATTTGAGGTTGGAAAAAGAGAAGAAAAAGAGATTCTATGTTTAACTGCTTAATTTTCTTATTAAAATTTTATTTTATACAAACCAGGAAACCTACCAAGTCTCCCCCATTATGACTCTTCTTCAACAATGAAGTGTCTTTTCAGAACTCTGGTCCAGTGGCGACGTGATTTTTTTTCTCTTTATTTTATGGGTTGTTTTTATTTTCACATCACCCAAGCAGCTCCAATGACGCATGCAATTACGGCAATCCTGAATAGGGAGAAAACCCTAGTAACTAACAAATGATGTTAATCCAGCAAGAGGTCATTCAGTGTTGTTCGGTGACTGGGAAATTAGGTTGTGGGCAAATAAACTGTAGGCTTTGGTTCAAAGGGCATTCTCAGGTAGAGGTAGTTCCTCCTGGTTGCCTGGATATTATCTTTCCTTGAAGAACCTAATATACCTTCAATCCTCAAATTGTGGTGGTGTTTGAAAGGAGGAAAATACACTCTGCAACTATTAGTTGATTTAACTTACATTAAAAACAGTAAAGAGCCGGGCGTGGTGGCGCACGCCTTTAATCCCAGCTCTCTGGAGGCAGAGGCAGGTGGATTTCTGAGTTCGAGGCCAGCCTGGTCTGCAGAGTGAGTTCCAGGACAGCCAGGGCTATACAGAGAAACCCTGTCTCAAAAAACCAAAAACCAAAAACAAACAAACAAACAAAAACAAACAAACAAACAAAAAACCAAGTAAAGAATTTTTTAAGTTTGCTTTTGTTAGTGTAGAGATATTTGGGAGAGAGCCTGCTAATACACATTTGAAAAATGTTCTGTATTTCATAACATATTTTGGTTGGTGTTTTTGAGATAGGGTCTTACATTGTACCTTGAGTTTGCTGGCCTTGAGTTTGCTATGTGATCAAGGATGACCCTGAGCAACCGATTGTCCTGCCGCACCCTCCTAAATGCTGGGATTACAGGTATATGCCATTGTATCTGTCCTATTTCACAACCATTAGCATTGACACTCTAGTATATGAAATAGAGTTTTTGAGAATGACTGTGAAATTATAAAGATTCGGTGTTTTCATTTTATCATCTATTACCGGTTCAGTGAATTAAAATTAATAAAATTGAAGATACAGTTTCTTAGGTGCATTAGCCATGCATTAAACTTGTGTCTGTAAAAAGAAGATACTCATTCAAACATCCCATGAAATCCTATTGGACAGCATTGGTCAACAACTTGGACCATTCATCATGAGGGATTAATACCTAAATTTTTCTGGCATGAATTCATTCTTTCTATTAATTCATTCTTTCTATTAAAACAGAATTTTTTATGACGTTTGTGTTAGGAACATTGTGACTATTAAAAAAGAAGGAATAAATATATATTTAATGTGTTTAATCTTTCTTTTTATGTACTTTAAAATTAATGTCATGTTCTAGTCTAAACTTGCAATTTCAGTATCTTTGAGAGCTTACTGATTGTATAGTAATGGACTGATGGATTTTAAAGTGTTATCTATTGTATATAAAATTTGTAAAGTTGTGCTCTTGTAAGCAATTTGGTGGTTCAAACTTATTGGATGTTTTTCACATTGAGTCAGGAAAGAGAACCAGTTGGTTTTAAAATACTAATCTTTATGCGTGTTATCTCTACTTTTTCCTGGGCTTATTTTTGAAATCCAGCTTTACTGAAAGCTCGTGGAATGACTACTTACGCTAAGGAAGTGACTCAGTGCGTCTAAGGAATGAAGGGACTAAATTCCAAGTTCAGTTCTGGCTGTCATGTCTTAAGTTCCAGCACTGTGTGACAAGACAGAGAAACCAGATGGGTGGTTATCCGGGACCCTGTGTGGGTCCTGCCAATCAAAATATCTTGACATTAGACGAATTAAAAAAATACTATGTCACAAGATGACGAATATTTGTTGGGCATGGAAATTACCCTCATCCAATTACTATATGTTACATATATGTGTGGTAATATCACACTGTACAATGGCACATGACATTTCAATTGTAAAAACTAGAACGTTTTTTATTGACTTAAGATTTAACTTTAAAGAATTGATACTGAAGATTATCAATCTCATTTCCCCATTTATATCAATGGAGGCACTGTTACTTACAAAAATTTGTTGTCTGGTATCTGTTCTCAAGTCAGACATTTTTGAGAGAAAAATATTTTATTGTTGTGTTCCATAAATAATGACATTTGCTGCTTACTTTTAAATACTAAACGCCCTTTTATCATTTTGAAACTTAAAATCATGTATTTGACATAGTCAGGAGCTTGTAGATTGGTGTCATGCTTTGAACAACTGCTCCATGCATATAAGAATCTATCCTCATTTTCCTAGAAACCTACTGTCTTTCAAATACATTTTCTAGTGCTTCTAGTTCTAAGGTGAGGAAAGTAACGTGAAGAGCTGGTCCAGCTTTCCCTGAAATACAGAATCTACATAAGCAAAGAAAAGCATGGTTCACTGTATTCACACTCTTGGTTTGGTGATTTAGAGTGAGCATACTTCTTTGTTAGCTTTTAGTAGCAGTTTCAATGTCTCCTCCAGTTATACTATATATTAGAATTGGTGCTATTACATTTAAAAAAATTAAAAGTTTTTAGTGATTACTTAAAAAACACTACAAGCTGGGTTTATTTGTACATTCTAATAGTCTCAGAATTTAAGGGTTCAGGGCACAAGGATTTCTGAGAGTTTGAAGCTAAGTTGGGGTTACATAGTAAGACACCATCTTAATACACAAAACAGAAAACAAACAAAATGACTGGAAGGTAATTAATTAATTAATTAATTAATTAATGTACATTTTGA
Source organism: Mus musculus (assembly GCF_000001635.26). NCBI lineage: Eukaryota > Metazoa > Chordata > Mammalia > Rodentia > Muridae > Mus > Mus musculus. The sequence continues at coordinate 57,088,321 of NC_000074.6, read as the reverse complement.
AATGTACCTAAAGGTTTAGATAATAAATCAAAAACTAATTAGTAACACACGATAATAGCCTGCTTTCTGGAAATTTGTAGTGGTTTTTTTATTCACAACTGAAAAACACATACTTCTATTGAAGAGATGGTTCCCAACACTATTTCCTAAACAAATGCTTTTCTGCATAGTGATTTTATTAGTTAAAGCACTATCTGAAGCCAGACATTTGTGGCAGAGATAATGTAAAATTTGTTTATTCAGATTCTCACTGATTTCAGCATTGGCAGTTACTTGGTTATTCATTTCCATGTGTCTGATTGTGTCTTAAGAATGAAATGAAATACATATTTATAGATCATACAGACCAGTAAATATCTTATGCATCAGTTGCCCAGTCTCTGTACACAGATTATCTCATTCAACTCACATGAGCTTCACTGTCACTAAGGTACTTTAAATGACAAACACACAGAGATAAAGTTGTAATTGACTCAAGGAAAGTCAGTGGTGAGAACTCAACTCAGACAGCCTGACTCTATAGCCTTTTCAGCTAATCACTATATAATTGAGGTCAGTAGTGTTCTAGCTACACAAGGAAAGAAACAAATTCAACAATAATTTGTCCAAAATTGGGTAAAAGAAATATGGATTTCAACTGAATCTCATTTCAAAGAATAGCTTGTTTTTCTATTGTTATTCTTCAAATGGACTCAGCAAAGGAGTACAGATAGGCTACCAGAATTGAGTAAGAATGGAAAGAAGATGGGTGAAGTTCTGTTTGGAGTGCCTACACATAATTTTCAGATGCCTATTAACTTGTCACATGAGTATAGAAATCAAAGTATCTCTATGGTGCTGTTAGTTGTATAGTGAAAACATTCTAAAAGCAAGAATCCATTTCCAGCCTGTAGGAGCTCAGTGGTATCTGGAGGCCCCCAATTACTGTTTATGAGGTTTACCTGAGTGATTTGGGGGGAGTGTTTTCTATTTACACATGCAGGAGATTTCAGAGATTGGCTTCATTTAGGATATCCTTAGAGTCTGAGGTGTCATCAAGATGCACAGTGTCTTCCTCAGTGAGGGGCCACTGCAAGAAACACAACAGAGCTTTTAGGAATCTGGAAATGGTAGGAGAAGGACAACAAATTCGAAAGTAAAACTGTGGCTGTTGTTGGTAAATTTGGGCCTGTGATTCAGCTATGTGGCACACATTTACAGAGGCCCCTTTAAATCCGGGCTACTTGTTCAATAGCTAAAGAAGAAAAGAGAAATGCAAGACACACAGAGCTTTACAGGAAATGCCAAGGAGCAGGGCTTTGTTGATGGGAACAGTCTGTGACCATTTCACTTGTACTATGACTAATGGTGCTGATCTCTGACTACTAGGCTCTAAAACAATTGGGATTACAACAACTGGAATATCTGCCTTCATATCATTAACTCTTCAGGGAGAGAGATTAAAAGAATGAAGAGAAGTAGACTATTATTAGTGAAAATAAAAAATAGCAAGAGTTTTTATAGGCGGTAAAAGGTATGGATGGAATTCTAGAAAACATGGAAATAAAGTTCCATGTGAAATACAGATATAATGGCATTTCTAAATCTTATTTTACTCCAGGAGTAGAAACTAAAGTGCAGGAAAGAAGTTTTTGCATGTTAATAATTGTGTGCCTATTTTTATATACCAATAAATGTAATGTTTTATGAATGCTTAACATTTTTCAAATTTTGTGAGCTTTCTCATGGGTTCCCACTGCAACTAGAAAAAAAGGAATATCTCAAACAACTATTTTGCTAAACAAACCAAAACAAAGAACAATGGACTAATTCTTTAGGGATATAATGAATATATATGATAAATCCACACTGAGGTAAAGGTCATTAAACAGTAAAAAATGAGTAATGAGACAACATATTTTGATGACATACATATTTAAACATCATGAGGTTTAGTGTTTAAGGCAGCTTTCCTGAAGAGGATGGGGCTGATGCTTGATCTTGATAGTGGGTGAGTTTGGGGAAGAAACTGGGCAAAAGAGAAGGTTCTGTTGGGCAGAGGAGGGTAGGTCCACCTGGTGCTAAGAAAAGAAGTCAATGAGTCTCTTTAGAGACCAAGGTAACTGCCAATTATGCAAAGAGTGCTTAAAGAAGAGGGTCTCTTCTCATTGTTTCCCTTAATGCTTTCTTTCCCAAAGGGCAATTGACTCTTTTGCTAGCTCACATTTAAGAGAAACACTATTCTGTAATTTGTACTTAAGTTCAAAAGTTTCTCAGTGGGTTAAAATTGTAGGCTTGTTCCAAGTTTCTTCCGGAATTTTTCCTCTTTACTATAGTTTGTATAAATATTAATTCACCGTTGAAATAACTTATGGGTAGAGGGCTTTCCCCCACCCCCTTTTCGCCATAGAGCACAGCATTCCAGGAAAACCTCATTTCTGCTGATGAATGGCTATTGGCATACAGAGATCTGGCATAAGGCTGAGAAGAAGGGATGCAGCTGACATGAGAAAAACTTGAGAAGGAAACCATAATCCCCCCTCCAATTCTCTGCTTATTAGAGGAGCTAAAATGATTAAGCAGCTGGAGGTTTTGATGTATGAGGAAAGATGAAGAGAACTGCATGTGTGGAGGTTGGCTGAAGAGCTAAGGAGTAAGCACGGGTGGGCGGGGGGCTGCTGCTGATAGTCATTTGCAGATAATTGACGATATAAGTCCCAGAGAAGGAGAGGGATTGGGAAGGTGGTCTTTAGGGGATTATCTCTGGGTAATGAATGAACTGAAGAAAAGGGAAAATGTTTCATCAGGAAGACTTTCTTAACGGGTAAGATTTAAAGGCAAAAAAAAAAAAAAAAATCTCCCAAGAGAAGTAGTACAATTCTCATCTCTTGAGTCACTTAGGGAGGCCCATAAAATTTTGGGAGTGTAGACGGCTGCCGTGGTAGGGGAGCAGATTTGGTCATCAGGATCATCCCTTGTCCTGATGTTTTATGGCTTGATTTTCAAGATGAATCAATTGGTAAATAAGAGTTTGGAAACTCCCAAGGAATCAAGTCTATCCTTATCTCACTGATAATTTTCAAGCAATAAAGGCCTGTGTTCTCATCTCTTCCTCTTCTGATTTCCACACATTGTCCTTGACATTATCATTTCTTAAGGAACATTCAGGTCCGAGGATAGAGGGATTGTGTGACTGAGAGGATAAGCAATGTGTCCTCTGATCAGGGAACATTGCCTTTTACCAAAATCACTTTTCTAAGGAAGACTGATAGATACATTATGGGGGATGTGGTACATGGTGTCTCAGTGTTCAGCAGTGTTTAGACTATGTTGCCTCTTCACAAGAAATTGGTTAGGAGACGAAACAAGTCATTTCATGCTCACAGAATAAGTAAAAAAAATAAATCCTATGATCATGTCATTTCCTGTTCTCTGGGCTCATGGCTTCTAATATTTTTCCCTGGAGAGGAAAAAATAAATGATCTTCACATGAGATTTATGTACATGTTTTTGTTCCTAGTGTTGTTGATACAAATGATTAAAATTAACCTGAAATCATTGATGATAGATCAGTAGCTATGAAATTTATGCTTTTTAAAACTATGTTATGATATATAACAGCACACTATGATGTTGTAAGGAGGACACTCACACACAACAGCTTCCTGAAAGTGTTTAGGTAAGACAATACTCAGAAATGCATATAAACTTATTTACCTTTTTATCTTTGAATATTCCTCTGTATTTTCTGCAAATCACATGTACCATTGGCTGTATTTGAGTGTCCTTTACCTTTAAGGTACAAATAATTGCATTTGAATATGAGTGTTTTGCATTAAGTATTAGAGCACATAAAAAGCACAGAGTGAACTTTTATACATAAAAACTTAAGCCGATACTCTTATGGGTCTGAATCATTTAGAAAATGAGTGTAATGCTTTATGGTCCTCTCTCTTCCTCTCTCCCACCCTTTCCCCCTCTTTCTCTCCTTCTCCTGACAGTGTCTCACTAACTATGTAGCCCTGGTTGGCCTGGAACTTGCTATGTAAACTAGGCTGGCTTTGAACATATAGAGATTTGCCTGCCTCTTCCTGCAGAGTGCTGGGATTAAAGGTGAGTTGTCATACCTGGCTCATTTAAAAACTTCTCCCAATTTTTGTAAATAAAAATAGTAAGGATACTGAAGATGGATTTATGTTCACACTTCACAAGCTATGTCAAAGTACTTTAGTATACCAAAGTATTTTATGCTGAGAAGAGCACTTGTATATTGTATTAGTTTAAACAGCACTAAAGAAACTTTAACACAACAGTGTGAATTTCTGACTTGTTAGGACAGGGGTATTAGATTGCAGTTGACAGTAAATCAATAGAGGGGCTATTATGAACACAAACCACATACTTTCCTTTACAACTAAGTTTTATTTTTAAATTTATTATTTTTTCATTATCATAAAAGATAAAGAATATGAAAAAGAATAATCATAATGAAAAGATAGATTACAAAGTTAGAAGCAATTATACATGTGAAAGAAATTCAGGAGTCAATCACTGGTTAAAAATATAAAACTTCCTTCTGTAAGTATTTCTTGTGTTCATATGGTGGGACTTTATTCTCCAAAGGCTCAGAGCTTCATTAGTGAATAAAAACAATAAAATGTCTTATTTCTGGGTCATTTTCATTACAGTAATTGTTAAATCTTATACAATGTAATATGTTTTTCTTATGCACACCCAGTAGGGAAATGTCCTTGGCCGACACAGAAGTCATGCACTCAGGGAGCAGTCAATTTCTTCAAAGCACTTCTTGACTAAACTGTTGCCATTGAGAAATGTAAATAGACTTCATATTCATTTGCCTTTGGTTGACCTAACGACCACGGTTTTTTGTTTTTTTTTTTGTTTGTTTGTTTTTGTTTTGTTCTGGTATGTGTGTGTGTGTGTGTGTGTGTGTGTGTGTGTGTGTGTATGTATGTGGTGTGTTCCTAATATATACATATATGTAATTCCTAATATATGTTACTAAAGTGATAAATGCTGGCTTGATAGCTTTCTGAATCAATAAAAGTAATCACCATCCTATTTTTATTGCAGATTTTTTTATTTCTACGTAATTTTAAGATTCCTTATCTAGTGCTTAAAATACACACACACACACACACACACACACACACACACACACACACACACAATTTTACTAAGCTGTCCCTTCTACCTTTCATATAAAGGAGGGACAGACTTAAGAGTTTCATACTTAATGAAAGTTGATAGGTTATTAATTTTTAAACAGTTTTAGTAAATGAATATGAAGTTTGAGAAACTGGTATAGACAGGATTGAGACCAAGTAGTCTAACTCTCAAGTACCGATTAGTACACACTGAACTGTCTGAAATACAGCTGGACCTTTCCCTACTTCTCTGACAGAAGCATGCTTATGAGGTAAGACTTCTCATGTCTGATACCATACATTCGATGGCAGCAGAGGGAGTTACCTACAACTGTCTAGTAGCCGGTCCCACTCTTAGAAGTTCTTTAGCTAACAAACACCCCATGCCTTTCTTCCTAGGCATTTATCTTTCTGCCACTTTCTCTTTTCCTTTATGATGGCCATAGATTTTAATAATCATTCAGTCTTCATCATGTAGGTGTTTCTGTCTTTTTAGTCCTGATTTGTACAATCCATAGACTCCCCTACAACCAGAAAAGTCTCTATGCTTTTAGTAAAAGGCAGTCTCTTTTGTCCCACTGAGAGTGGTTCTGATATCAATTGTTACATCAAAACATCAGTCCCTTCTGTCCATTGCACACTTTTGTAGTGTAATTGAGATTTTGATCATTAGTTATTAATTATCAAATAGTTATAATCTGCTTTTCTTTTTTGATTACATAAGTTAAAACTCTAGCATTTAAATGTTTGATATTTAATTTTTCATAGTTATTTTGTATTCACTTTGAGTTTTTAAAGTTAATTCACCAAATTATTATTCTCATTTCTTGAGTATTTTGGTGTTCTTTTGAAATTTTGACCAATACAAGTATCTTGTCTAATTATATTCCTGCCCTTGCTCATTTTATACAACTGGTTCTTGTGTAGCCCAACAGGAAAATTATCTTGGCACAGGGCTTAGCAATTGTTTTTATAGTTAATGTAACTTAATTTTTTTTTTACCTCATTTACCTTACAAAGCTAAACTGAATTGGTATTTTATTATATTCATATTATTTTATTTTAAAGTTATTTTAGCAATATAATAGGAGTGCTGCTTTTTATTTATTTACTTATTTATTATGGTGCTTCTTCTTCTTCTTCTTCTTCTTATTATTATTATTATTATTATTATTTAATTAGGCATTTTCCTCATTTACATTTCCAATACTATCCCAAAAGTCCCCCATACCCTCCCCCCCACTTCCCTAACCACCCACTCCCACTTTTTGGCCCTGGTGTTCCCCTGTACTGGGGCATATAAAGTTTGCAAGTCCAATGGGCCTCTCTTTCCAGAGATGGCCGACTAGGCCATCTTTTGATACATATGCAGCTAGAGTCAAGAGCTACGGGGTACTGGTTAGTTCATAATGTTGTTCCACCTATAGGGTTGCAGATCCCTTTTGCTCCTTGGGTACTTTCTCTAGCTCCTCCATTGGGAGCCCTGTGATCCATCCACTAGCTGACTGTGAGCATCCAGTTCTGTGTTTGCTAGGCCCCAGCATAGTCTCACTAGAGACAGCTATATCAGGGTCCTATCAGCACAATCTTGCTAGTGTATGCAATGGTGTAAGCTTTTGGAGGCTGATTATGGGATGGATCCCTGGATATGGCAGTATCTAGATGGTCCATCCTTTTGTCTCAGCTCCAAACTTTGTCTCTGTAACTTCTTCCATGGGTGTTTTGTTGCCAATTCTAAGAAGGGGCAAAGTGTCCACACTTTGGTCTTCATTCTTCTTGAGATTCATGTGTTTTGCAAATTGTAACTTATATCTTGGGTATTCTAAGTTTTTGGGCTAATATCCACTTATCAGTGAGTACATATCATTTGAGTTCTTTTGTGACTGGGTTTCTTCACTCAGGATAATGCCCTCCAGGTCCAACCATTTGCCTAGGAATTTCATAAATTCATTCTTTTTAATAGCTGAGTAGTACTCCATTGTGTAAATGTACCACATTTTCTGTATCCATTCCTCTGTTGAGGGGCATCTGGGTCCTTTCCAGCTTCTGGCTATTATAAATAAGGCTGCTATGAACATAGTGGAGCATGTTTCTTTCTTATTAGTTGGAACATCTTCTGGATATATGTCCAGGAGAGGTATTGCGGGATCCTCCAGTAGTACCACATCCAATTTCCTGAGAAACCTCCAGACTGATGTCCAGAGTGGTTGTACAAGCTTGCAATCCCACCAACAGTGGAGGAGTATTCCTCTTTCTCCACATCCTTGCCAGCATCTGCTGTCACCTGAATTTTTGATCTTAGCCATTCTGACTGGTGTGAGATGGAATCTCAGGGTTGTTTTGATTTGCATTTCTCTGATGATTAAGGATGCTGAACATTTTTTCAGGTGTTTCTCAGCCATTCGGTATTCCTCATGTGAGAGTTCTTTGTTTAGCTCTGAGCTCCATTTTTTAATGGGGTTACTTGATTTTCTGGAGTCCACCTTCTTGAGTTCTTTATATATTGGATATTAGTTCTCTATCTGATTTAGGATCAGTAAAGATCCTTTCCCAATCTGTTGGTGGCCTTTTTGTCTTATTGACGGTGTCTTTTGCCTTACAGAAGCTTTGCAGTTTCATGAGGTTCCATTTGTCAATTCTCCATCTTACAGCACAAGCCATTGCTGTTCTATTCAGGAAATTTTCCCCTGTGCCAATATCTTCGAGGCTATTCTCCACTTTCTACTCTATAAGTTTCAGTGTCTCTGATTTTATGTGGAGTTCTTTGATCCACTTAGAATTGACCTTAGTACAAGGAGATAGGAATGGATCAATTTGCATTCTTCTACATGATAACACCAGTTGTGCCAGCACCATTTGTTGAAAATGCTGTCTTTTTTCCACCGGATGGTTTTAGCTCCCTTGTCGAAGATCAAGTGATGATAGGTGTGTGGGTTCATTTCTGGGTCTTCAATTCTATTCCATTGGTCTACTTGTCTGTCACTATACCAGTACCATGCTGTTTTCATCACAATTGCTCTGTAGTAAAGCTTTAGATCAGGCATGGTGATTCCACCAGAGGTTCTTTTATCCTTGGGAAGAGTTTTTGCTATCCTAGGTTTTTTGTTATTCCAGATGAATTTGCAGATTGTTCTTTCTAATTCGTGGAAGAATCGAGTTGGAATTTTGTGGGGATTGCATTGAATCTGTAGATTGCTTTTGGCAAGATAGCCATTTTTACAATGTTGATCCTGCCAATCCATGAGCATGGGAGATCTTTACATCTTCTGAGATCCTCATTAATTTCTTTCTTCAGA